>NW_027094092.1:61954164-62268547 GCF_029207755.1 Chamaea fasciata
TCTCAGACATCGCTGGCAGACGTTAAATCATTTCAGACAGCACAATTAAAAACAGATTAATACTCACTCGAGATGAGGCTCCTCTCAACAAGCAACAAAAAGAGGGAAGAAACCATAAGGACCAGAATAAAAATACAGTGGCAGGGCGAACAGCAAACATTTAAATACATTTTTCTTCCCGAGGTTTGGCATTTCTGTGCGCAGGGATGGAGCCCCTGGGAGAGACTGCAGGAGTCAGATGAGCACACGGGCAAAACAAAATAAAACCCAGTTACCCAGCGTTCACTCGGAGAGATTCATTAACAATTCCGGTGTTCTGTAGGAATCATGGAATGGTCTGAGTTGGGAAAGACTTCAAATGCCATCCCATTCCCACCCCGTTCCATGGCAGGGACACCTCCCACTGTCCCAGGCTGCTCCAAGCCCAATGTCCAACCTGGCCTTGGACACTGCCAGGGATCCAGGGGCAGCCACAGCAAATCTGGGAATTCCAGCCCAGCCAGGAATTCCCAATTCCCAATACCCCAGCCAAATCTCCCCTTTCCGTTTGAAGCCATTCCCTGTGTCCTGTCTTGAAGGTCTTCTCCAAGCTCAGTCATTCCATGATTCTCTAAGTCTGCCGGGAGCTCTGAGCTCAGAGCAGACGTGATGCAGGTTAACACGTGCCCAGATTTTATAAACCACCTGTAAATGTAAATGTAAAGTAAATGTAAATGTAAAGTAAATGTAAATGCAAAGTAAATGTAAATGTAAGTGTAAATGTATCAGCCTCTGAGGGTCCAGCCCTTGCAGACTGGCTTAAAATAATCTTGGCCAGACTGCTCTTCAGAGGTGTTTTGTAAAGTAAAAGGTTTAATAAGCGAAAAATAACAAAATAGCAAACGTTACAGAAAACAAAAGCAAAGCCGTGGACAGGTGTCCGAGGAAACCTCTGACAACCTGCCAGAAACACTCCAAAAATCCCTTGACTTCCTTTGGGCTCCTTCCTAAATCCTGAATGTTTTAGGAGGGACAATTTGGCTTACTGCCAACAGGGAGAGGTGCCGGATTTGAAGAACAGTGAGAAGGTTCAGTAGATGCTTCTCTCTTGAGCCAATCACTGTCAGAAGATTATCGAAGCTTCTGGGTTCTTTGCCTTATAAGAAATGCAAGGGGTGAGTCTTAACCTTTTCCCTGTATGGAAAACACTTGCTGGGTGTTGGGAAATCCATTCCTACACAGGCACGGAGAGCTGGATGGGTCAGAGCTGAAGTCTGGGTGAGAACTCTCAGCTCTCCGAAGGAAGAGTTTCCTCGGGACTTTGTGACTTCCCCGTGTCCTGCAGCCACGCACCTGGCCGGGGACACGGGGGACACCTCGCACCTTCCAAACAGGCCCAGAAATGGAGAGTTGTGTGCTCACCCCACAGAGCTGCCAGGAGATATTCCAGCAAGGATGGGAAGAAACGCAGAGGGCGCGTGCTCTGCTCCACTCGGGGGTTCAGGAAGCAGGAGGCTCCGTTTCATTCATTCTCTCAGGTGCAGAAGTCCTGAGTGGCCACTGTTGAAACCCTGGAAACTTAGATTTTAAGGCTTTAGACCATGGTAATATATATAAAGCAAGATGGAGGGATTTAGGGTGTTGGCGAAGTTCTTCTTTTTCACCTTCTTCTCCGTGGGTCTGGGTGGTGTTTTGTAATTGGGTAGAAAAATCCGCATTGCGGGCCACAGGTGGTTGCTTATTGGGTTAAAAGTAAAAAAAAAAAATTTTAGGTGTCATCTCATTATTGGATAATTTATGCTTAAAAGACCAGGGAAAGAGTTAGAGCCAGAGCCATTTTTCACTTTGTTAGCTAAAACTCACAACTTGTGGGACTTCAACATAGCTAAGAATTAATAAACACCTGAGTCTGGACACAAAACTCTGTCTCACCGTGCATTATTCCCGGCTCTAACACAGAAGAAAAGAAGACAAAGACCTCACAGACCACCATCCTTTCATGCTTTTGTACAAGAAAAAAAAAAAAGGTGAACAAACCGGGGCCCCCTGGGTTGTTTGCGGTGTGCACACATCATAATGAACAGCGGCATTACTGGACATTCCTCACCCTGGATACGTCATCTTTATTATTTATAAACCCCCCAAAACAACCCGGCCACGTTCCCTATCAACAAATATCCTTGGAGTAAGCGAGCTGAAGGTGCTCCTGCGCCCAGTGATGGATCAGGGACAGCAGATGGGGCCCTCCTTGCAAACACCGCGGGGTTGCTGCAGTAAATAAATCAGCCTTAACTTCTCTCCGAGGCCAACGGCAGCGAGAGGAGTGCGTAAGGGAGTCTGGGTTATTAATCTCCGAGCTCCTGCCTGCTGGTCAGTTCATCAACCTCAGGAATATGAGCAATTTATTCCAGTGATCACCCCGAGAAGTATTTCTGCCTCCGTCCTGCTCCACCTCCAGGCTAAGCTCATTAATTCCGCTCGGCAAGGAAAGCTCGCAGTGACTGATCAGACCTTCCCTGCACCAACTCGGTGTTCTCCAGGCTCAGCCAGGGAGCCCAGCGCTGCTCACAGGGCCGCGCCGAGCGGGAGGAAAGGATGGAGCTGTCAGGGGTGAGAGATGAGTTGTGTTTAATGCAACACAGGCTGGAATGAGAGGAGCTGAGGCAGGAGCGGGGAAGTGGTGCCTGGTTCCCACAGGGAGCACCCCAGAGAGGGGAACCCCCCAGCAGCTCCTTCCCCTTCTCCTGAGCTGGGCCACCTTGCAGAGGTGCTGCTCTCTCCCCCTGAGCTTTTATTCCCACTGGATCACCCAGGGGCTCCCAGTCCCACTGGGCTTGGGGACAGCAGGGCTGAGGGGCCAGAGAACCCCTGTGAAGGTTTCTTCTTCTTCTTCTTCTTCTTCTCCTTCTCCTTCTTCTTCTCCTTCTCCTTCCCTTTCCTTTCCTTCCTTTCCTTTCCTTTCCTTTCCTTTCCTTCTTTCCTTTCCTTTCCTTTCCTTTCCTTTCTTTCCTTTCCTTTCCTTCCTTTCCTTTCTCCTCTTTCCTTTCCTTTCTCCTTTCCTTTCCTTTCCTTTCCCTTTCCTTTCCTTTCCTTTCCTTTCTTTCCTTACCTTTCCTTTCCTTTCCTATCCTTCTCCATTTCCTTCCTTTCCCTTTCCCTTCTCCCTCTCCTCTCCCTTTCCTCGTCCTCTCCTACCTCCCCTCCCCTCCCCTCCCCTCCCCCTCCCTCCCCTCCCCTCCCCTCCCCTCCCCTCCCCTCCCCACCCCTCCCCTCCCCTCCCCTCCCCTCCCCTCCTCTCCTCTCCACTCCTCTCCTCTCCTCTCCTCTCCTCTCCTCTCCTCTCCTCTCCTCTCCTCTCCTCTCCTCTCCTCTCCTCCTCTCTCCTCTCCTCTCCTCTCCTCTCCTCTCCTCTCCTCTCCTCTCCTCTCCTCTCCTCTCCTCTCCTCTCCTTTCCTCTCCTTCCTATCCTTTTCCTATCCTTTCCTATCCTTTTCCTATCCTTTCCTTTTCCTATCCTTTTCCCTATCCTTTTTCCTATCCTATCCTATCCTATCCTATCCTATCCTATCCTATCCTATCCTATCCTTTCCCTTCCTTTCCCTTCCTTTCCCTTCCTTTCCCTTCCTTTCCCTTCCTTTCCCTTCCTTTCCCTTCCTTTCCTTTCCCTGAACTTCCCTTCCCTTAACTTCTCTGAACTTCCCTGAACTTCCTTTCCCTTCCCCATTATCCAGGTTCTAAATCCTCAAAACATTGGATTTGCCTCCTGCCAATCACTTTCTCACAAAACTGCTTTTTCTGCTCCGCTGAAATTTCCACGGGTTTTTCCAGGAGAAGTAACACCTTCCCTGTGGATATTCCATGCAAATGAGCTAATAATTAATTTAATTCCTGTTCCAAACAAAATTCCCTGCCAAATCCACGCAGATCTCTCCCTCAGCTGAGCCAAATGTGATGTTTCATCTTCCCAAAGATAGCAGATTACATAATTAATTTATTATTAATGAACTTTAATGCATGCGGGGCTGTTTGGGAACCACGTTGGGCACGAGGATCCTCCCCGAAAAACTCAACTCCCAAATTAAAGGGAGATTTAATGGAATTTCCAGCTTGAACTCAATTATGGCAAGTTTTTTTATGCTTTGCAGACTAAGCTGAGACCTCACTGTCATTGGCTTATAGAAATAAATCATCAGCTCGCCAGAAATCATTGAAATAGATGCAATTACAATCCTCAAGGCAGCATTAAAGGAAAAATCAGAGCAGGAGCAGGAATTGCAATTATGGCATTTTCTCTGCTGCCCCCAAGGCCCGGATATTGCATTGCTGCAAATTTTTATCTCCACTTTAGGGGCAGGAGTGGAAACACAGCCTGGAGCCCACCGCGAGGAGCAGCAGAGCTGAGAGCACTGGGAAGTTCCACTGGGGGACAGAATTCCTCAGCTCCGAGCTCCTTAATTGAGGTCTGATGTTTCTGGTCAGGGATGCACAAGGAACGGCAAGGGAACAGCACAATTCCATGAGCCTGGAATGGTGTCCAGGTCGTCTTGGTTTGGACAGAGAGGTGTCTGCCAGGGAAAAGCCAGAGCTTCCCTTGGAATGGAGAATGGAAACCCCCTCCCCCTGAATTATTATCATTTTGAAATTAAGGTCTTTCAGGCAAAGATATGGGAATAGGAATAACAGTTTTTAGTAGGAACATTAAAAGTAAAAATGTAGTAAAGCAAACAAACAAAAAAATCCTCGAAACCCTGGCAGAGTCAGGACAGGAGCTGACCCCTGTTGGTCAGGGTGTTGGTGTCAGCCCAACCCAGTCCTCCTGCAGTGACAGATGTGGTTCTGCTGGAGCAGAGATGATCCTGGAGAAGGCTCCAGTGGTGCTGACATGGGTCCGCTCTCCCTCTGGGAATCCAGTGCACACAGGCCGTGCTGCTGTTCTGAATGCCAGCTTTGATCCAGGCGGGAATGCTGGGCTCCTCCCCCTGGGTGGAGCCTCTCCCCGTGGGATGATGGGATTGTATCAGCCCTGCAGTGAGCCTGGATGGCCCATGGACAGCAGATATCCCTGGAGGGAGGATGGGTCCTGGAAGGGATAAAGAACACGGCCCCGCCTGGTTTAACAGCTGCCCATTAACAGAAGATTCCCCTGGAGTTATGAGGGATGGGTAATGGCAGGGATAAGGAAAAACACCTCCCTAACTGGTTTCAACAGATGGCAAATAGAACACACACTGCTGGTTCTGTATTGCAACCCAAGACAGGTCCTGGGATCCAGAACAGGGATCATTGTCCAGGATGAGCCTGGAGAAAAGGAGGCTCAGGGGGGACCTGGTGGCTCTGCACAAGTCCCTGCCAGGAGGGGACAGCCGGGGGGGTCGGGCTCTGCTCCCAGGGAACAGGGACAGGAGGAGAGGGAACGGCCTCGGGCTGGGCCAGGACAGGGTTTTGGTGGATATCGGGAAAATTCCTTCACTAATTTCTCCTCCAGGGCAGTGGAGGAGTCCCCACCCCCTGTGGATGTGGCACTTGGGGACACGAGTGGCTTCTGCAGTTCTAGGGGAATGACTCCACAATCTCAGAGGGCTTTTCCAACCTAAACAATTCCATGGTTCTGGGATCTTGGCCAAGCCCTTTGGCTTTCAAACTCGAGCACCCGCCAGGCTGGCCAGGGATGTCCCTGTCCCATCCTCCAACCCCTGTGTCACCTGGCCAAAGGTCCTCGTGTGTTTCTGTGTTTGAGATATTCCAGACAAGCCCAGACACAGCAGAGGGAAAAACCAGGAATTTTGCTGGGAACAAACTGCTGCCTTGGAAGGTTTTCGGTTTTGGGCTTTGGCCCTGCCCCTGTGAAAGGCTCCACACACGACAAACTGTGCAGGGTCCCTCTAAACACACTCCACTAGAAAATCCAAGGAATGAAGGAGTGAATTTCACTAAAAGCAAACACGAAATTGGATTTTGGAAGAACTCTGTGGAGACCAGCTCCATCCATCCAAGCCTTGTACTTGTTAAGCTGTTTATGCCTTCCTCCTGAAAATTAAGTTCCAAAACATCCCCTGATAACTCTGGGGTTGTACTTGGTTCACTTCCAGAATGATCCCAGAAATCATGGTAACTAGAAAATATTTTACTTCATTTTACTTTATTTTATTTTTAATTTATTTTATTTTACTTGATTTTATTTTGTGTTTATTTTATTTTTATATATTTTATTTCATTTATTTTTTATTTTATTTTATTTTTTATTTTACTTTATTTTATTTTATATTTTATTGTATTTTATTTTATTTCCTCTGGGTTCCTGGGGCTGTTCCTTATTTTCCTACAGCTCTCCACTCCTCACAACGATGGAAAACATGCACATCCATCCACAAATTCCACAGGCAAAGAAAAACAACGCTGCCTTGCGCTGCTCCACTCATCCCAGCGTGGTATCCGGAGCTGAATTCCCAATTTGCTTGAGCCAATCTCACAGAACACACAAGGCACAAAAAGAAATGAAATCAAAGACAACTCCAGGCATGTTTTATTTTCAGGCAAACAACAGCAAGCCAAACCCCCACCCCCTCGGCTGTGCAATGGATTTAAAAACAGCCTTTGAATCCATGAAATCCTCAAATTCCCTGCTTAATTAGACAAGTGACCTGATGAGAGGGGGCTGCTCCCCGCTGCGTCCAGAGCCACCACGTTTTCATGGAGTCCGTTTGTGCTGCTGCTCCCGAACAGCGCTCAGCCAGGCTCTCCAAAATGTAATTACACAAATGATCAGCCGCCTAATTAGACAGCCACCCTGAAGGGCCGCAGGACACGCAGGATGAGAGCCCTGAACACCCTGCTAGGGACAGGAGATCCCCACAGGGATTCTGAGGAGGTGTGGAGCTCCGAACCCATCCCCACGGGGAAGGAGAACATCCAGGCTCAGGTCTGCAGTCGTGGAATTCTGGATTCTTTCAGGTTGGAAAGGAGCTTCAAGGTCACCAAGTCCCAGCTGTGCCCGATGCCCACCCTGTCCCCAGCCCAGAGCTCTGAGTGCCACCTCCAGGGATTCCCGGGACACCTCCAGGGATGGGCACTCCAAACCAGAGGACAGATATTCATGGGATCAAGGAATCATTAAGGTTGGAAAGGACCTCTAAGTTCATCCAACTGTTCCCCAGCAGTGCCAAGGCCACCACTGCCCCGTGTCCCCAAGGGCCACATCCACAGGGATTTAAATCCCTCCGGGCATGGGGACTTCACCCCCTACCTGTGCCAGGCCTGGACAACAAATTTAGGGGAAGAAATTTTCCCAAATATCCAATCTAAACCTCATGGAATCCCTGAGGTTGGACAAGAGCTCCAAGGTCACCGAGTTCCAGCTGTGCCTGATGCCCACCCTGTCCCCAGCCCAGAGCTCTGAGTGACACCTCCAGGAATTCCCTGGACACCTCCAGGGATGGGCACTCCAAACCTCCCCGGGCACTTCCAAGGCCTGAGCACCCATTTTTCCATGGGGAAATTCCTGCTGCTGCCCACCCTGAGCCTCCCCTGGCCCAGCCTGAGGCCGTTCCCTCTCCTCCTGTCCCTGTTCCCTGGGAGCAGAGCCCGACCCCCCCGGCTGTCCCCTCCTGGCAGGGACTTGTGCAGAGCCACCAGGTCCCCCCTGGGGCTCCTTTTCTCCAGGCTCAGCCCCTTGCCCAGCTCCCTCAGGAATTCTCCAGCCCCTTCCCAGCTCCTCCCAGCACTCCCTGCTCCCCCAGGAGATGCTCTGCGGGATCTGGACCGAGGGCCATCATCTCCCTCCCCAGAGAACTCAGGTGACACCTGCCCAGTGTGACAGTGCCCACCCTGCTCACCCGATCCCGGTCACAGAAACGTCCTGGGCTCTGGAAGATCCTTGTGCTGCTGGCACGGTGATCCCTGGTGTTCAGTGGCAGGGCATTCACTGGGAGGAAATTCCCGACTCTTTCACAGCGGAGCTTTGACCAGCACGCGGCCTCTGAGCTCTCAGCTCTGAGGTTTTCCCGTGCCTCCCACAGAATCAGGAAACGTCAGGGCAGAGGGGACCTCCAGAGGTCTCAGGTTCAGCCCTGACTCAGAGCAAGGCCAGCTTTGAAGCCAGCTCTGATTTGGAAACAAGGTCAGGCTGCTCAGAGCCTCGTCCAGCTGAGGTTTGATCTCGGGGCTGGAGATCAGACACCAGCTCTGAGCCTGTGCCCTGCCAGCCTCGATTTTATTCTCTCCCAGTCCCTGATTAGCACTTCCCTCATCCAAACTCGTTTCTCCTGCATCTCATCCCAAAACTGTTCAGCTCCAAGGAGTTTTCCTGCAGGTCCCTCTCTGCAGAGCTCTCCTCCCATGCTTGTGGCTGGGGTTGTCCCTCCCCAGGGCAGGAATTCCCATAGGATTTGTGTTGAATTTTCTGGGATTCCTGGCAGCCCCTTTTCCCCCTCGTGTCCTGGCTCCTCTGAGAGGCAGCTCTGAGCCTCCGCTTCAAAAAGTCTGGATTTGCAATATTGCCTACAACAGGATCATGGATGGTTTGGGCTGGAAGGGATTTAAAGGATCATCCAGTGCCACCCCTGCCATGGCAGGGACACCTCCCACTGTCCCAGGCTGCTCCAAGCCCAATGTCCAACCTGGCCGTGGGCACTGCCAGGGATCCAGGGGCAGCCACAGCTGCTCTGGGAATTCCAGCCCAGCCAGGAATTCCTAATTCCCAATCTCCCATCCATCCCTGCCCAATGGGAGTGAGAAGCCATTCCCTATGTCCTGTCCCTCTATCCCTTGTAAATATTCTCTCACCATCTTTTCTGTTGGATCCTTCAGGTCCTGGAAGGTACAACCATGTGTTTGCCCAGATTTGCTGTGGCTGCCCCTGGATCCCTGGCAGTGCCCAAGGCCAGGTTGGACATTGGGCTTGGAGCAGCCTGGGACAGTGGGAGGTGTCCCTGCCGTGGCAGGGATGGCACTGGGTGGGATTTGGGATCCCTTTAACCCAATCCACTCTGGGATTCCAGGAAACTACAATCTGCTCCCCACAAGTTGCCTTCCACTTGGAAGCTCCTCAGCCATTTTCTGGGACTTCTGATAAATAGAAGGATATTCCTGTGGGATTCCTGCCCAGAACTATGGGATATTCCTGTGGGATTCCTGCCCAGAGCCATGGGATGTTCCTGTGGGATTCCTGCCCTCCTGACTCGGAGCTGGGCCCCACAGCACCTCAGACTGCTCCTGTTTCACATCCTCCCCTCAGGAATTCTCTTCCCAAAATCCCTTCTTCCCTCACCTCTCTCCCTCTCCCACTGTGATCCCTCAAACAATGCCCAGCATGGATCCTGCTCCGCTCCCATCCCATCCCATCCCATCCCATCCCATCCCATCCCATCCCATCCCATCCCATCCCATCCCATCCCATCCCATCCCCGTTTTTATATCCCAGTCATTAACTCTACCCCGGGTTTGGGCTCCAGGGTGGAGGAGCAGCCCCGTCCCTGCAGCTCCCAGCCCTGGAGGTCGCTCCAGCTGGGATGAATCCACAAAATCCCCCATCAATCCCTCACTGCTTCGTTTTATGACCCCAACATTTTGCTTATCCCGCACCATAAACTTCGGCTTCCAACGAAATGCAAATTAAATGCAGATTATATGCCCAGAAGTGCTTTTTTTTTTTTCTTTTTTTCTGTATTAAAAGAAAACCTTGACCTCTTTATAATCTTCACACCATCACTCAGGGACAGGTTCTAATGGCTGGATTAAAACCCGTTAATGACTGGCTGTCACACTCAGGGCTGGGTGGCACAGCGGACTCAATCCTGGAGCTCTTTTCCAACCCAAATGTTTGGATTTTAAGGGATTTAACCCCCTTTGCCCCTGGCCATGAGTCTTGTGGTCTGAAAAGTAAAAAAAATTTCGTTATTTTACAATTTTGCCAGTGCTTCTTGTGACATCAGCTGCATTCTCATTCCCGAAAATATTTTGAGGGAAAACTCCACAAAAAATTAACTACTTTGTTAAACCGACTGAGTAGGAGAAGGAGGGGAAAAATTCCCTGATTTTTGTGCTCCCATTCCCTGTTTTCCTAAACGAGCTAAATCAAAATAAGAAAGGAGAGCCTCAAAAAACTGGAAGACAAAAATCCAGGACACCCTTGGAGACCAAGAATGAAACCTCAGTTGCATCAGCAGCGGAGAAAGAGCATCCAAAAAGGAAACCGTGAAATTTAACGAGCACAAAACATCACTCAGTATTTGAATAAAATTAAATATTCAGGAGAAAAGGGGCTCGAGAACCTTCAGGTGGTCGCAGTGGCAGGAACTGTGGGGAGAGGGCTCACAAAGGAACAGGAAATGCCAGGCCAAGCTTTATTAACGGGAGCTCTACAGTCCTACAAAATCCAAATTAATTAATTAAGGGGAAAGAGATTGGGAAAAAGATTCAGATTTAGAGACAACAACGAAAACACAAGAAATTTCCAACTAAAAGGTGATAAAATGCTGGAAGAGGCACCTTGGAACAACATCCTTGCTCCGCGTTGCAGCTTTTACTGATGTTTATCATCTCCCAAAGGTCTGAACCCTCTCCACAACTCCACTGCTGGAGCTCGCCCAGTCAGGAAAACTGGAAATTCCCTTATTGTTTTATCCCAGCTGCTCCAGCTTCGATCCAGCCCGCATCTGAAACGAAAATCTGAAATTTTCTCCCTGAAAAGTGCCAGTGGGGGATCTTCCAATGGTATTTTTTTTCCATCAGACCGAGGGGATTGACGTCATTGCTTGATTTATTTGTATGGATTGATTTATTTATAACCACCCCAACGGGATCCAGGAAAAATCAACAGGAAAAGCAGGAGGAGGGGTTTTTTTTTCCTTGAAAACCTGAAATGAAAATCTCAATGTCAACAACAACAACAACAAAAAAAATCTGAAGAAATTTCTGATAAATGAAGTTCTGAACTGAGAGCAAGACTAAGATTTGGAAGATGTTGGTTTTGTTTGGGTTTAGCTGCTCGAATTTATAGATGAGAACCGTCTCCCCTGAACTCTTGGAAAAACCAGAACTCCAGCGTGGCCTTTCCAGAGTGCATCCATTATTTAAAAAAAAAAAAAAAAACAAAAACAAACCAACAGTGAAATATTAAAGTTTGATGAGGTTTTGTTTGCTTTGCTCTTCTGGAAGCAATAGATTAAAACTCCGCCGCGTTTGTGTTATTGATTCCACCGCTGCCTCTGCAGTGGATACAAAATAAATGAGTTGCACATTAAGTCAGCCCAGGCTGAGGAGTTAATTGTTTGTGTGGTTGGTGAAATACAATCTGTGATTTTTTTTTTTCCCCTCCAACACAGCTGAGAAGGAAAAAAATAAACAAAACAAGGGAAAACCAACCCCCCACAGGAACACGGAAAGGAGCAAAACAAACAAACAAACAAAACAAAAAAAAAAAAACCAAAAATCCAAACAAAACCAAAAAAAAAAATCCCCCCCAAAAACAAAACAAAACCAAAAAAAAAAAAAAAACTGAACAAAAAAATACACAAAAAAACCCAAAACAAAACCAAAAACCCCAAGGTCACAGAAACACGGAAAGGAGCAAAAAGACAAAGCTCCGGTGGCTCTGACAGTTATGTAAAATTCATCAAAATCAAGGCAAATCCAGCAGGGAGCCTCTGTTCCTGCTCTGTGTTCGTTCCAGCAGGGGCGGGGATCGCTCCTGCAGCCAGAGCAGTGGGAACTCATCCTTATCCCAGATCCGAAGGTGCTGCTAAACGACAATCCAAAGGGAATTCCGTCACTTCATTTCGCTCCCCAAAGAATTCCCTCGCCCTCTTGTTCCTCTGCTGTTCACGCCTCGTTACCAGTTCGGGAAGGTCATTTTTTAAATCGATTCTGGTTTTTTTCCCCCAACAATCCAACCTCCAGTGGTCGCATCGATGCCCAGCTGGGTGGTTCTTATCCGTCTGATGGGAAAATTCAGCTGCTCCCAATAAATATCAGTAAATCCCCTCCAGAACCACCCTGGGAGAGCTGCAGCCACTGAGAAATCCAAGAAACATCTCCTGGAGCAATCCCAACAAGTCCTTCTGCACATTTTCCTTCTTCTCCATGCTGAATCCATGCCATTTGGATAACAGATCCCAAACTGGAGGATCTGGTTTGAATTTTAGAGAATCCGCTCTGTCCACCCACGAAACTCCTTCCCATCGATGTCATCTGGGCAGGGGAATAATAAATTCAGGGAAAATTCACTGAAATTCAGGAAAACTGAATTTCTGCTCTAATTTCTGCTCCCCATTCCAGCTCTAACGCTCCCAAATTAAAATGTACTCTCAGCTTTGGGAAAAAGGGACACCGTGACCTTTCCAGGAGCAGGAAAAGAAGACTCCCAATCTAAAAGAAATATATATAAAAAAAAGAAAGATTGTACCAACAGTATTTTAAAGATGAGGGAGACAAGGACATAAATTCCACTGACCAGGAAAAGGCAATCAGAGTGATGGATTACAGCCAGTCCAGGAGAGGCGGGAAAGGGAGAGAACACTCCAATCTGAGTTGTTCCATGAAATCACCCTCAGCCCACTCCAGCCTGGCAGCAAAATGCCTCGTCCCCCATCCCCAGGAAGGCTTTTCCCACCCAGGGCATCCCAGGGTGCCCATGCAGCTGGAATATCCACTTTCTGCATGAGACAACTTTTCCCCTTTTTTTCCAGCAGAAATTCCCAGGATGGAACTCCATGGGCAGGACCAGAGAGGAGAAGGGAAGGGAAAAGCCCCTTTTCCTGTGGGATTTTTGGGACTTTTGCGCCACAGCCAAAGACAGAATTCTCTGGAGAACACTTCCAGCCTTTCAACCCAACTAAATCTCCTCAGGAAATCCCGTTTTCCCAGCGGGAATGTTGGGTGTGCCCTTCGGGACACAGCAACGTTTGATATTTATCCAAATTCTCCCAGTGTCACAACAGCAGAGCAAACAGCAGCTGATTTCCTGCACAATCCCCTTGGTTTTCCCAAAAAAAAAAAATATCAGGGATTAAGGATAGAGGCCCCTGCTTGAAGCCACTGGATTTGTTCCCAAGGAATTTCCTATAATCCAGAGCCGGGGAGGAAAAACCAAACCACGTCTGATGCCAACCAAAATCTGCTGGACCTGCCCAACCTGGGATGGAAAAACGGCTGCTCCAGACCTGGAATGAGGCACCAGCCTGCCCTGCCTGAAAAATGTGGGAATTCTTGGCTTGTCCTCTGGATCCCAACCCCCCTTTGCCAACTGGTTTTCCTTTTCACGGAGAACAGAGCCTTTGGTAATCCAGAGAGTTTGGTTTGACCACAGGAAAAAGGAATCTGCAACGGAAAATTCCAAATTCCAACCAAAATGCTTCCAGCTACTGCCCTTCCATGGGCACAGATCATCATTATTATTATTATTAATATTAATCATCCATGGACTTGGATTTATTTCCTGCCTAAGGTCCAAACCAACGGGATCACTGGGATTGAGTGGGAACACCCTGGAATTGCCCAAGGGCACAAAAAACTGTCGTAAACATGGAAAAAGTGTAAAGTTGTGGAAAACTAGGGATGAAAATCAAGGGAAAGGGTTGGAATTGGGAAAATAAAAGCTGGTTTAGGGTGGAGGGATGTGACTGCCTCAATGGACACTGGAACAGTTTGGAATAACTCGGGAATTTGGGAGACTGATGAGGGAGAGGGATGGAATTTTTTCAGTTTTTGTAGAAGCCTGTGAGGGTGGAACTCCGTGGTTTATTTTACGCTTTAAAGATGACCCCAGGGTTTATTTTGCTGGATTATTCTGCTGCTGACAGAGGCCATGGAAAACAATCCGGGAATGGGAAAGACCCATCCAGGGCTGCAGTGAGCACAAATTGCTTTATTCCTATATTATTCCTGCTTTATTCCTGCTTTATTCCTGCTTTATTCCTGCTTTATTCCTGCTCCATGCCATCCATCCTGGGCTTTTCTGGGAACCTTTTGGTTCCTCTCCCGGATATTAGCACTGCCACAGGAGTCTCCCAAACGGCTCCTGGCGGATCCAGTTTTCATTCCGTTTATTGCAGGAAGGAGCGGGAGGAAAATGTCAGGTGAGCCCCTGAGCCCCCCACGGCTCCGTGTTCCAGAGATTGTGGGGAAATGATTCCCCTTTTCCATGGAATTATTGCCAGTAATTCTCCCTGAGGGAGAGGGGCATTCCCAAATCTCCTCCCTGCCCTTATCCGGGCTGGGAACGGCTTTTGGAGCAGCCTGGTTGGAGAATTCCGGCTCATTATGAGCTCCTGAATGAAATCCTGGCTCTTTATGGGCTCCAACATTTGGAGACAGCTCGAGTTCTGCATCTAAATTATTATTTTTTTTTCCTGTCTAGCACCACTTTATTTTTTGTTCCAAATAGATTTAATCCAGTTTCTCTGGTGTGAAAACAAAGAAATCTGTGTTTGAAAGGCACTTCTTGCCTTGAAAGCGCCGAAATTCTCTATTTCAGGGCTTTGAAAGCAAAGCTTTTGTGTTATTGTTGATCTGTGCATAATGAATCATCCCAAAGTGCGTTTTCATTTTGTTCAAAGATAATCTGAGCTAGAAAAACAACATCTAAAGCTATTTGAAATAATAATAGTAATAATAATAGTTTAATAATAACAATAATAATAACTGTCTTCATCGTTGATTTCTTTATTGTCACTGCTTTGTGGGGGCCTGGTTAAACCTGGGGATTTTTTAATTCACTTTAAAACCCTTTGTAACTATTTAAATTCGACACTTCTCAGCTTTAGCCGCCGACAGACCGTGGGATTCACGTTGGACGCTTGAAAATCCTCTCCCACCTTTTGTTTGGGGTTTGTTTTCCTTGACATCCCTCATTTGCTTGCGCTGAGCTCCAGGAATTTTGGCCCAGCCCGGCAGGGGACGGGAGAAATGAGCTGTGAAAAGGCAGGAGGGCTGAGTGGGTCCTTTAATGTGACTCTGAAAAATGTCCTGGTGTGACATTTCCTGTGACACACCAGAAATTCAGGGTTTTTGGAGGTTTCCCCCATAAAAAAGTTGCTCCTTGACTCCTTTTCCCAACAATTTCATTATATTCTTTTATTTCGGTGTGAAGCTGGGCCCGTTTTTAGCCATAATGGTATTTTCTGATATTTTCCTCATCTCCTAAACACCTTCTGCTCCTGGACTGTAAAACCCTTTAGAACCCAACATTTTTAGCTCCTCTGAAGGTATTTACCCACTTAACCAAATATATTCATTTTCTTTCTCTCCCCCCAACACCGCATTGCAAATCCTTTATTTAATGGCACCCATTGCAGAGATATTGGCTGGAATAAATACCTCGTTTCCTCTCCGTGCCTGACAATAACGGGCTTGTATTGGAAGGTTTATTATCCCATCCAGGACCTATCAGCAAATAGAAATTACACGGAACCCGACAAGAGAATTATATTCATTATATTTGTGTACAGCCCATTGGCAGCACCCACAGAAATTAATCTTCAGAAGTGCCCCTCGAAGGTTTTTATTTTTATTCGTGCACAGGAAATTCCCTCGGAATTATGGTGAGCTAAGTGGGACTGTTTTCTTTCTCTGGTCCTAAGGAATGAAGCAGGGAGGAATTTGGAGAAACGTTTCCAGGTGGAGTCACCCTGCTAAGATGGAGTTGGAGTTATTTAAATGAGATGAAATTATTTGTATTTTATTGCGAGAAGTAGGAGGGAGGTTTCAATAAATATCTTCTGTATTCTCTTAGCTCTGTCCAGTCTCTGTTCCAGCTCAGCCTTCTCACGGTATCATGGGAACAGCTCCTGGGCTACAGCTCCCAAACGTGGCAAAATCCAGAGGAAAGAAAGGGGAAGGAGCTGGATGTGAGCAGGGTGGTGGGATCAGGGTTGTTCCCACCGTGCTCCTGAGGATCTCCTGCCTTGGGATCCCCTGTGGGATTTTGCAGCTCTGGGGAACAGGGAGGAGGTGCTGGAGGCACCTTGGAACAGCTTGGCCTCTTCTGGGAGCTCCTGGTTTATTCCCAGCTGCTGATCTGGATTTTGGGATTGTTTTTCCCTCAGTGGCATTCTGGGAAGAGCTGATTATCCTCTGCTCCTCACTCACAGAATCCCGGGATGGTTTGGGTTGGGAGGGACCTGAAATCCCACCCAGTGCCACCCCTGCCACGGCAGGGTCACCTCCCACTGTCCCGTCCAGCCTGGCCTCAGAGACTGAGAGAAAGGGAAAATCCTTTTCCCTCTTCCTCCACCAAGGTCAAAGCTGGGCCGGTGAAGTTTGAACTTGGAACATCCACAGGAAAATCCTAAATAAAAATAAATAAATAAAAACCACCCCACCCATCAATTCACTTTGCGACGGGGGGAAATTCCAACGAGATGTCGAAGAAAATTGTTCGTTCACGGATTTTCCTTCAGCACTGGGACAGAGCTGGAAAAAAAGATGGGAGCTCCACCCTTCACGGGCTTCAACAAAAAATTGAAAAAATTCCACCCCCCTCCTTCAGCACTCTCCCAAATTCCCGAGTTATTCCAAACTGTTCCAGTGTCTATTGAGGCAGTCACACTTCTCCACCCTAAAACACCTTTTGTTTTCCCCAATCCACCCCTTTCCCTTGATATCCATCCCTTGTTTCCCACAGCCATCCCATTTTTCCCATTTTTATGATGTTTTTTTGTTGCTGTTTTGGGTTTTTCCTTTTGTTTGGGTCGAGACCTCAATTTGCTCCACCCCGCAGCGAGTGGCTCTGTGAACTAAAAACAGACCAAAAAAATCCCAAATTGTTTGTGCCAAGAACCAGAGCCCGTATTTCCCTTAGAATTTCCAGCCTGGAATATTGGCATATTCCAACGAGGGACTGGAAATGATACCAGAGATCAGATCTGCGAGAGGAGGGGGGGAAGGCAGGGAGCCGCCAGGGTTGCGGGGAATTTATTCCAAATGATCCAATTACTCCTGCTTCGAGGGAAGCTTTGAAGGGCAATAAAAGGGCGGATGAAATTCAGAACCTGTCATTCCCGGGGAATGCTCGGAGAAATAAAAGTTTGCACCTTTTGTACACAAGAACAGGAATTAAATCAGTGTTTTTCTCCAGGAAAGGGAGCAGAGGCTTTGGAGAGATTTGCTGAAAACTGCAGCAGACAAAGAGACAACTCGAACATCAAAAGGAAAGAGCAGGGAACAACCAATAAAATCGAAATTAAAATGAAATACAGATGTTTTCACATCCTAAGCCGACCTGTTGGAACAGGCAATGCACTAAACCAGGAGAGGGATGATAAAAGAGCCTCGGGATGAGAAACTGTGGAAATTCCTTGGCTTGAGGAAAAAATCCAGCAGAATTTTTTAACGGGGCAAAGAGCGTTTTTAATCCTAAAAGAAGTGCGGAGATGGAATAGGGAAACAATTATTAAATTGGCTTTTCCAAACACAGAACCCGAGTTTGGGCACTGACCTGAGCAGGCAGGTTTAAAACTGGGATTAAACAGATCAGGAGGGATTTCTGAGGGATCACTGAGGTTCACGAATAAGACGGAACATTCACACCATGAAAGTAAGAATTTAAAAAAAAAGACGGAATTCTTACGGTGTAGATGAGTAAAGGAACACAGAGCAGGTTAAATGCGAGGCTAAAAGCTGGAAAATCCCAAAATAGCAGTGACCAGGAGCTCAGCTCTGCTCTGGTCCCACATGTTGGGATCAAAACCGTTTTTGATGTTTTGGGGTTCCCTCCTGCCTGATCTCCCTCCTCAGTAGGGATCAGGGGGTCCAAAATCCCACAATCCCAGAATGGTTTGGGATAAAGGGACCTGAAATCCTACCCAGTGCCACCCCTGCCATGGCAGGGACACCTCCCACTGTCCAACCTGGCCTTGGGCACTGCCAGGGATCCAGGGGAAGTCACAGCAAATCTGGGAATCCCAGCCCAGCCTGGAATTCCTAATTCCCAATATCCCACCCAAATCTCCCCTTTCCCAACTTGAAGCCATTCCCTGTGTCCTGTCCCTCCATCCCTTGTCCCCAGTCCCTCTCCAGCTCTCCTGGAGCCCCTTCAGGCCCTGCCAGGGGCTCTGAGCTCTCCCTGGAGCTTCTCCTCTCCAGGTGAACATTCCCACCTCTCCCAGC
Source organism: Chamaea fasciata (assembly GCF_029207755.1). Classification (NCBI taxonomy): domain Eukaryota; kingdom Metazoa; phylum Chordata; class Aves; order Passeriformes; family Sylviidae; genus Chamaea; species Chamaea fasciata. Next base: position 61,972,246 of record NW_027094092.1, read on the forward strand.
CCGGCACCACCAACCCCTGGCAGGTGCCACACTCGGGTGTCCTTATGGGGCCACCAATCCCTCATGGGGCCACCAAATCCATCCCTCCAAGGTGGGATATTAAGATCCGAGCTGATCACTCAGCTCTGACACTGAGCTCTCGTCTGAGAGTTTCCCGAACATTCCCTGAAGTCATCCCTGCCTTCCCTGAGAGGCACTGACTGTTCCCGAGGCAGGGGATGTTCCCACTGCAATTCCAAACGTTCACCTCGAGGAGAGAAGGGTCCTGGGACTCCTCAGAGCCCCTGGCAGGGCCTGAAGGGGCTCCAGGAGAGCTGGAGAGGGACTGGGGACAAGGGATGGAGGGACAGCACACAGGGAATGGCTTTAGGCTGGAAAAGGGGAGATTTGGGTGGGATACTGGGAACTGGGAATTCCAGGCTGGGCTGGAATTCCCAGATTTGCTGTGGCTGCCCCTGGATCCCTGGCAGTGCCCAAGGCCAGGATGGACATTGGGCTTGGAGCAGCCTGGGACAGTGGGAGGTGTCCCTGCCGTGGCAGGGGTGGCACTGGGTGGGATTTAAGGTCCCTTTAAAGCATTCTGGGATTGTGGGATTTTGGATCTCCTGATCCCACACCTCCAAGGTGGGACCTGCCAGATCCCAGCCCTCCTGCCCTGGGATTTTTCCAGAGCACTGGGGGCTCCTGGGGTTGGACGGGGAAGAGTTTTGATGACGATCAGTTGGAATTTTGGGATTTTCTTCTCTACCAAAGATCATTCCCAGAGGAAGCCGAGCTCTGCCCCATGTCCCTCATCCACAGCTTTTAACTCCCCCAGAAACGGTGACCCCACACTGCCCTGGGGAGTGGAAAAATCTGGAAATTTGGGATTTCCCCATGTCCAGAGCTGGTTTTGCCCCAGATCTCTGAGCTCCAGCAATAACCCAGATGAGCTCTGTCCTCCCCACAACCCCAACCAAGGCTGGAGCTTTCAGAGCCTCAATTATCATTTCCCCCCTCTCGTTTCCATCCACACAATAACTGATCTGCATTTCCGAGAGACCAACGAACCCGGATGCCTCTTATTTCCCTCTTCCCTCCTGCTCTCATCCTCTAGAGCCACTTTCATCTTCATTAAACCCTGCGCCAAATGAAGAATAAATCCGTTTCCAACATAAAATAACAAACATTAAAATAAATAAACACCGCTGCCTGCTGCCCAGGCATGAATTTAAAGTGCCACGGCAGAACAGAGCTGTTCACTAATTAGCAGAGTTTATTTTAACTCACCATAAACACCTCGAAAAGGAAATATTTGAGTCCAACAAATCATCTTCTGATCTTAATCGCTTTGTGCCCAAGCAACATTCGCAGCAGAAAGTCGCCCGGCAAAAGAGCAATAAAAATCATTTCGTCCCAAAGAGGATTTTCCCAGTGTTTGAATACTTGGAGATTTTTAATTTATTGCAAGCAAATGATGCATGAAATGCTTTTTTAATGCCCGGAACGCTCGGGGTAAAATTGCACGGGCACAAAAGTAATCTGATTTTTATTTTGACTGAGTGGATTCTAAGGGTTTTAAGCCTCACGTGCATCATTAAACAGCATCAATGTTACCTCTAATTAATGACTCTGAGATGAGAATTCCCTCTCCCTCCCCAGTGCCAGAGAACCTCAGGATCCAAAATCCTGAGGGATTTGAGGGGTTTTTGTTGGTTGAGTTCCGGCACTTAACAAAAGGAAAGAGGAACAACCACAGGGTCCAACAACCGCCCCGAGTTTGGCAGAAGAAAAGGGGCTCCAGGTATGGGTGCAGATTCCCAAGGGAAGGCTCAGGGTGGACAGCAGCAGGAATTTCCCCATGGGAATTTGCTCAGGCCTTGGGAGTGCCCAGGGAGGTTTGGAGTGCCCATCCCTGGAGGTGTCCAAGGAATTCCTGGAGGTGACTCTGGGCTGGCTGAGAAGATGTGGGAAGCCATTCCCTGTGTCCTGTCCCTCCATCCCTTGTCCCCAGTCCCTCTCCAGCTCTCCTGGAGTCATTTCCAGCCACAGGCAGGGTGGGAATGTTCCTGCAGCCCCAGGAATGGGACACCCCAGGCAGGAGCTCCAAAACCACCTGGAAATGTTTCCCGAGGGGCTCCATCGACCTGGGCACTCCCAGGTTTATTTTGCACCAGGTGTGTGGTGGGTAAATCCTCCCAAACCGCTTCCTCCCTCCCAAAAAGTAACAATTTCACCCTTTTAAGGAGTTATTTTAAGAATATCCAGGCTTAGCTGGAAGCAGAACCCTTTCATCTCGGACAACTTGAGGAATATTGAACTTTTTTTATCACCACAGCTTCTCTGGGAATTCTGAGGGCCTCCCCAGCCTCACAGAGAGGCGGGGAAGGTGATCCTGAGTTATTCCCTCCACCTTTTGGAGAGGGAAGTTCAGCACTGCTTTGGAAGAGTCCATGGAAAAGGGAGAGCCCAGAGGAGAGAAGGATGAAGGACGGATATTAACTCCACATTAACACTAATGACAAAACCATAAATCACGGCCCAGGCTTAATGAAAAGGATCCTGCGTGGAGCTGCCCGGGGAGAAGTTCCTGATTGATTTTTGGATCACTCAGGTAATTCCGAGATCAATAGGACACAAAATCCACCTGTTTGGGCTTGTTAGCAGCACAATTAGAGTCGGGGACAGACTCTGTTTATAAAACCTGTGGGTTTGATAAAAAAGGGAGACAAGGGCTGGGGGGGACAGGACACAGGGAATGGATTTTAGCTGGAAAATGGGAGATTTAGGTTGGATATAAAATCCCGACAGGGAGGGATGGATTTTATGGATCCATGAGGACACCTGAGAGTGGCACCTGCTAGGGGTTGGTGGTGCCAGGCTGGGAGAGCTGGGAATGTTCCCCTGGAGAGAAGAAGCTCCAGGGAGAGCTCAGAGCCCCTGGCAGGGCCTGAAGGGGCTCCAGGAGAGCTGGAGAGGGGCTGGGGACAAGGGATGGAGGGACAGGACACGGGGAATGGCTTTAGGCTGGAAAAGGGGAGATTTGGGTGGGATATTGGGAAGGAATTCCTGGCTGGGCTGGAATTCCTGCCCCTGGATCCCTGGCAGTGCCCAAGGCCAGGTTGGACATTGGGCTTGGAGCAGCCTGGGACAGTGGGAGGTGTCCCTGCCATGGCAGGGGTGCGAATGGGTGGGATTTGGGATCGCTTCCAACCCAGTCTGGGATTCTCCATGACTGGGAGAGGCTGGAAGCAGCAAAGAGCAGGAATCTTCCCAAGCTGTAGATGTCCCATCAGCTGTTCCTGATGGGAGATTCGCAGTTAATCCCAGCCTGAGGATTAATCCCACTCCTGAGGAGCCTCGTGCTGGGATCCCAGGAACTGCTTTTCCTCTGAAAACAGACAAATTCCCAGCTCCAGCAAATTCTTCATCACTCCAACCCTGGCCTGATCCCCTCCTGCATTCCACACACAAATCTCTCCTGCCCTCATTTTTGCCAGATTTATGCAACCCATCTGTTCTGCTAAACTCTTTCCAGCTTTTAAGGCCAAAGTACCTGCCTTATTCTTTTTTTTTTTTTCCCCATGTTGTTTATGAATATTTATGACAATTTTCCTTTTTCCAGCCAAATTCTGCAGGATCCATCAGTGGCCAAACTGCCTCCAGTAGCCACAGGAACTCCGACGGGTGGAACAGCTCCTTTCAAGTGAGTTCCTGTGAGGAATTCAAAGGGATAAATCAAAATATTCAGCATTTGTTGTCCCTTCTGGAGGGGCTGTGACTGCAGAGCTGGGGAGGAATTCACTGGAATTGTTCAGCCAGATTATCCCTCATTCCCAGTGCAAAGGAAAAGCTGGAAAAAACAGGACCAGAACATGCTGCACATGTTACCTGGTGGTGCCTTTTCTCCATCTGGAGAGCCCCGAGGAAGGAGTGAGGAATAGGTGTCCCCTCACCATGGAAAATAGTATAAAAGGGAGACACATCCCAAAAATGAAGGATTCGTTTTCAGCCTTCTGAGGTCAGAGTCTTTGTGTTGTTGTGGTGTAAAACAGCGTCAAAATATCAGCTGGGAAGGCTTGGAATTGAAACCCTTGGGATCCAATGTGGGAACGTTGATGTTGGAGTCATCACCAGGATCCATCTGCAGATCCCTTCACTGTGGGGTTCAGCAGAATGTGCTGCTCCTCTGGGATTAAACAGGGCTGGGGCTGATACCACAGGTTTATCTCCCATGTATTTGAGGTTCCGTGGTGCCCAGGGGCGCAGCTCTGAGCTCACAGTCAGCGTCACTCAGCTCTGCACACAGCAGGGACACAAAACAAATCCTTCTCCTGCTGCACACCAAGGACAGCTGGGACAAGTGTTCAGGCCCAAAGGCACAAACAAGGGTGGGCTGGAGGGAGAGGACAAGAAGGATGGGACTGCATCACCTGCAGCTGGGATTGGACAATTCAACCCCAATGTGCAAATGGACCAGAACTTGGAAAACTGTGAGACCTGGTGACCGTTTGTCCATTTTGTGTCCATTTTGTGACCATTTTGTGTCCATTTTGTGTCCATTTTGTGACCATTTTGTGTCCATTTTGTGACCATTTTGTGACCATTTTGTGACCATTTTGTGACCATTTTGTGTCCACCTTGGGTGCAGCCCTGGCCAGGCTCTTGTCCTGCCCAAGGTGTGTCCTTTAAGGCCTTTTAATAAATCTCTCCTTTATTCTCCAGCTCTGTCCAGTCTCTGTTCCAGCTCAGCATCACTGGGACTGCCTCAGCTGAGATAAAACTGCTCCTTCATCCTCCTCCAAAGCAAAACAATCCCACAGGAACACCTGGAAAAAACACTGGGCTGCCCACTCCCAGAACATGGAATGTTCTCCACACCTGAGCCATGCCGACCAATCAATGCGCAATTCCTACCTCGTGCCCATCACACTTCATTAAAAATGCCTTAATTAGTTGTTTCTAGGAGTACAGGGGTAATTAAGGTAATTAAATCCCAGCCTGGCTGATGAAGGACACTGCCATTAAATCCCATTTACAAACTCCTTGTGCTTCATCTCCTCACCCCTGGGGGTCTCACTGAAGCTCATTTGGGGTTTCTCTCTCATGGTTGACAAAACCATTAAATTGTCCACGCTGAGATCTCCAACAGAGAAGATTCCAAATTTTCCAGTCTTCTGCTCCCACAGCTGTTGGAATATGAAATTACCCAAACAACACCTCAAATCAAAATGAACGTGGATAAAAGCACACAGAGGCGTCCCTCTGTGAGTCCCTGAGGTCTGAACCGCACCTGGGATCTGAATCCTGGGATGGTTTGGGTTGGAAGGGACCTTAAACCCCACCCAGAGCCAGCCCTGCCATGGCAGGGACACCTCCCACTGTCCCAGGCTGCTCCAAGCCCAATGTCCAGCCTGGCCTTGGGCACTGCCAGGGATCCAGGGGCAGCCACAGCTGCTCTGGGCACCCTGAATGATGCCCAGATTATTCCCCCTAAGGCAGCAGCAAGGACATTTTCCAGGATTCCCTCTGGAATGGCACCACAAAGGCCACCAAACATTCCCAGGTGCCCCCAAGGGCACAGCACAGCCAGGCTGGGAAGGGACCCAGCCTCAGCCCATTCCCAGGGGCTCTATCCCATCCATTCCCAGGGGCTCTATCCCGCCAGAACAGCCCATTCCCAGGGGATCTATCCTGTCCATTCCCAGGGTATCTATCCCATCAGCACAGCTCATTCCCAGGGTTCTATCCCATCCATTCCAAGGGCTCTATCCCTTCAGCACAGCCTATTCCAAGGGGCTCCATCCCACCAGGACTCAGCCCATTCCAGGGGATCTATCCCATCAGGAAAGCCCATTCCCAGGAGCTCTATCCTAGCAGGACAGCCCATTCCAAAGGACCCTATCCCATGCATTCCCAGGGGCTCTATCCCATCAGGACTCAGCCCATTCCAGGGGATCTATCCTAGCAGGACAGCCCATTCCAAAGGTCTCTATCCCACCAGGACTCAGCCCATTCCACAGGATCTATCCCCATCCATTCCCAGGGGCTCTATTCCATCAGGACAGTCCATTCCAAAGGGCTCTATCCCACCAGGACAGCCCACTTCCATAGGATGTATCCCACCAGGACAGCCCATCCCTCAGCACAGGCCCCTGGCACAGACATTCCAGGTGTCCCAGCAGGACGGGACAGCTCAGAGCCAGAGCAAACCCAGCCCAGCCCAAACCTTCCCAACCCAACCCCCCAGGAAATGGGAACTCCCAGGAAGGAAATAAAACCAGCACTTCCCATCATTAGCATCGCCCAACTTCCAGCAGTTCCATGGATTTTTAGCTCTGGCTCAGGAGCTTTTCCATGCCTGGAAGTGGCTGTGCCAGGATGTTGGGGGTTGGGTTTGTTCCTTCTTTCTCTGGGGAATTTTTTCCCCATGAGTTGCCAAGGGGACCGGGTGTTGGATACTTAAGAGTGCTTGGCTAAAACAAAGAGATGGACAAAAGGTGGAAGGGGGAGATAACGCAGGTAAAAGACACAGCTTGAGGCAGCTGCGGGCTTTTCTGCTTCCGGCGTTCGGGAGACGCGTGTCGACCGCTCCTCGAGGATCTCAGCCGCCGCAAAGCACGCCGAGGAGAAGCTGGGCGCTTTCTGCCTCACCTTCGAGCTTCTTCGGCGCTGCTCCTCTTGCTGCAGCGTGACCCTGCACCCCCTGCGCTGCCGGGACATCCTGCCCCTGCCTGCCGGGACACCCTGCCATCCCAGCGACCAGCCCGGGACTTTTCCACTGTTCCAGCTTGGTGCTCTGAGGATCCTGCAGGGACACCGAAACCAAACTGCCCTGGGTTTTGTGAAACAAAGCCCTCAAGGTTCTTGGTACTGTTGTCGTTTGTCATTAATGCTGTAGTTGTTTGGTGGGGGGGGAGGTTTTTTTTGTGTTTGTTTGCTTTGTATTACATACTAGTAAAGAACTGCTATTCCTATTTCCCAAATCTTTGCCAAAGAGCCTCTGATTGTAATTTTACCTAGCAGATACCTGTCTTCCTAAACCAAGACAGATTTTGGCGCCCAACGTGGGGCACGAGGGCACTGAGAAAAGAAAAGAGAAGAGAAATAGCAGATTAACTACATCACCCTTCCCCAAACCCGCCAAGGCAAGCGTTATGTGCTAACCATAGTAGAAGCCACCACTAGATAGTTAGAGACCTACCCTGTGCCTCATGCTACTGCCCAGAACACCATCCTAAGCCTAGAAAAACAAGTCCTGTAGAGACATAGCACCCCTGAGAAAATCGAGTCGGACAATAAGACTCATTTCAAGAATAGTCTTATAAGCACCTGAGCTAGAGAACATAGCATTGAGTAAGTGTACCATATTCCTTATCATGCACCAGCGGCCGAGAAAGATGAACAGTGCAATAGCCTGCTTAAAACTACCTTGAAAGCACTGAGTGAGAGAACTTTTAAAAATTAAGATACTAATTTAGCAAAAGCCACCTGGTTGGTGAACACTCGAGGTTCCACCAACCGAGCAGGTCCTGCCCAATCTGAGCCCTTGCAAAAGACAGACAGAGATAAAGTTCCAGTAGTACACATGAGAGGTATGCTGAGAAAAACTGTTTAAATTAATCCTGCCTCCAGCAAAGACAATCCCATCCGTGGGGTTGTCTTCGCTCAGAGACCAGGTTGCACCTGGTGGGTGATGCAAAAGAATGGAGAGACCCGATGCATACCTCAAAGAAACCTTGTTTTAGAGTGAACTATCCATGACAATGTGGCTGCATCCATATTTGCATATATATATATGTATTTTTAATAGTTAAAACTCAATGTAATATGTTTGTATGAAAAAAAAATTCAGGGTAGATAATGTTGGGGGTTGAGTTTGTTCCTTCTTTCTCTGGGGAATTTTTTCCCCACGAGTTGCCAAGGGGACCGGGTGTTGGATACTTGAGAGTGCTTGGCTGAAACAAAGAGATGGACAAAAGGTGGAAGGGGGAGATAACGCAGGTAAAAGACACAGCTTGAGGCAGCTGCGTGCTTTTCTGCTTCCGGCGTTCGGGAGACGCGTGTCGGCCGCTCCTCGAGGATCTCAGCCGCCGCAAAGCACGCCGAGCAGAAGCTAGCCCCCTTTTCTGCCTCGCCTTCGAGCTTCTTCGGCGCTGCTCCTCTTGCTGCAGTGTCACCCTGCACCCCCTGCGCTGCCGGGACATCCTGCCCCTGCCTGCCGGGACACCCTGCCATCCCAGCTACCAGCCCGGGACTTTTCCACTGTTCCAGCTTGGTGCTCTGAGGATCCTGCGGGGACAGCGAAACCAAACTGCCCTGGGTTTTGTGAAACAAAGCCCTCAAGGTTCTTGGTGCTGTTGTCGTTTGTCATTAATGCTGTAGTTGTTTGGTGGGGGGGGAGGTTTTTTTTGTGTTTGTTTGCTTTGTATTACATACTAGTAAAGAACTGCTATTCCTATTTCCCAAATCTTTGCCAAAGAGCCTCTGATTGTAATTTTACCTAGCAGATACCTGTCTTCCTAAACCAAGACACAGGACCACGGAGAAATCAATACGAATGAAATCCAAGCCTTCCAAATTCTTTGGAGCTCATTTTTTTCCCAGTGATTTATCCAAATTAAGAGGCAGCTCTTAAACAATTACACGTTTACCCTCTGCTTGCATTTTCCTGCTCCGCTCGGGAAGGAATTTTGGATTTTGCGGGAACGGCAGCACACGAAACACTCCAAAAGGACAGGGATGCTGCTGCCAGCCCCCAGTGATTTTAGGAGGTTTCTCCATTTCACGGCACGTGGATTATTCCCCATTTGCTGCAAACAGCTCAGAGAGTCCAAATAAAAAAAAAAAAAAATCAGGATTAGCAGCTGGAGCCACACGAATGTATCCAGGGTGGAATTACAGCTCGTTGCTCCCCATGCCTCTCACACCAGGAATTTGATCCCTTCCACGCCGGGAGACGTTAATTAACAGAGGGAAGCAGGAGGTTGGGTTTGAGCCAGGCTGGGGAAATTTCTCCAGGCATCCCATGGGAGCAGCGGAGCTGGAATTAGGGAGGATGTGCAGCCCTATGGATGCTCCACAGGGCTTTTTCCAGCCCTATCCCAATCCTTGCCCTGATCCCAACCTCCAGCACTCACCTGAGACCTTGGAATGCCCCAACATTTTGGGTTGGAGACCCAAATCCGTGTTTTCTCCAACAAAACCATTCCCAGATCCACCCTCTCCCTGCTCCACTTCCTCCTCTACATCCCAGGCACAGAAGCTCCCACAGTGACCCTTAAAAGATTTTTTTTCCCCACTCTTTTCCCAAGAAATATTCCTTATTTCACAGGTACCCAACTTCCATATACATATATTTTTAACTGCATTAATCACAAACTTTTCACAGGAGATGTAACATAAATTAACCGAAGCTGAATTTTAGCAGACTTTGAAAAAATGGAACTAAGACAAATTTTTCCCTCCCCAGGCCAGTTTTAAATAAATAACCCTCTCCCAAGAAACCTGCTTCCCAGGGAAAATACCTTAGAGTCCCCTTGTTTGGTATATATTATATAAAATTACATATGATTTCTCTAAGTAGACATAAACCAACGTATTTTAGTTCTATTTTGCACTTTGATTTACCAGGAAAAGCCATTTTGCTGTTCCTGCAGTACTGGGGGAAAGCAAAATATTTAACAATTCTTGGAGGAAGTTTCCCTGATTTTTTTTTTTTCAGGAACAGAGTGGCCCTGCTGGATGGGGGACATTCACCTGCCACCCTCTTTTCCAGTGGGTAAGAGAAGGGAAAAACCAGGATCCACCCAGGATCCACCCAGCAGCACTTTTTGACTTCAGATGCCTCTACGTAATTTTTTAAAATATAATTTTTATTATATTCTACCAGAACTGCTGCTCTTCCCCCTCTCTCCAGCCTCTTCCTCTCCTGCTCCTGATGCCATCTGATCTTTTGGATGCCTCCCATTCCCATCCAGCTCCTCCTTCCATGACAAAGAGACATTAAACAGTGGCTTTTCAGCACCACGCCCAAACACTGGGGAGTTAAAACCACGTGCAGCATTTCAGAGCCCTGATCTCGGCAGGAATTCTGAGGCTGGGCGCTTTTCCTTTCCAAATCCAACTCAGAGAAAAGCTCTCTCTCAATTCCCACAGGAGTTTGGTGAGCAGGAATTGGATCCTGCCATCATTTCCAATCACAGCACGCTGGGAGAGGCTTTTTCAGCCCAGCTGTCTTGGGTTGCAATCTGTAACCAAAAATGCGTGTTCTATTTGCCATCTGTTGGAACCGGTTGGGGAGGTGTTTTCTTTATCCCTTCCAGGACCCATCCTCCCTCCGGGGGATATCTGCTGTCCATGGGCCATCCAGGCTCACTGCAGGGCTGATACAATCCCATCATCCCACGGGGAGAGGCTCCACCCAGGGGGAGGAGCCCAGCATTCCCGCCTGGATCAAAGCTGGCATTCAGAACAGCAGCACAGCCTGTGTGCACTGGATTCCCAGAGGGAGAGCGGACCCATCCCAGCACCACTGGAGCCTTCTCCAGGATCATCTCTGCTCCAGCAGAACCACATCTGTCACTGCAGGAGGACTGGGTTGGGCTGACACCAACACCCTGACCAACAGGTCAGGTTGTGCTTTGACTCCGGCAGGATTTATAGGATTTTTTGTTTCTTTGTTTGCTTGGGTTTTTTGTACTACTACATTTGTATTTTTAATATTCCCAGTAAAGGACTGTTATTCCTGTTCTCATCTCTTTGCCTGAAAGCGCCTTAATTTCAAAATTTTAATAATTCAGAGGGAGGGGGTTTCCATTCTCCATTCCAAGGGAGGCTCTGGCTTTCCCTTGGCAGACCCCTGTCTTTCCAAACCAAGACACCAGCTTTGGGACCAGCTCCACCTGTGGGCTCTCCACCATCTCCTGCAAGAGACATTCCTCAGCCTTCCCACATCCCTGGACACTTCCAACCAGAAGAAAAGATGGAATTCTTTTGCCCTGCAGAGATTCTCCTAACAGAGGTTGCAGAATCTGCCTGGTTCCCATGACCCAGAGGGTGAGACCTCGGTCTCCAGGAGGGATGAGGAGCACAGCTCTGCCCCAGGATCAGGGGGAAAAGGGAGCAAGAGGCTGGAGCTGCTCCCCAGCCCCATCCCTGAGTCCAACCTCCCAGGAAAAGCGCTGGAATGAATCCCTGGGCAGGTTTGGGGCCGGGGATGGAGGGTGCAAAGGTGATCAAGGATCAGCGGTGCCCAGACCTGTTCTGGGACAGGGATTGGAGGGACAGTTTTTGAATTTCTCAAGGAGCCAGATGTATTTAGCTCTGCAGGGGTTCAACACCTCTGAGGGTAGAGAACGGATCTTTTTGCCTTACAGAGCTCCAAAGAAAACATTCACAACTATGGAAATGATGACTCGGGTTACAATCAGAGCCAGTGAAAGGTTGTCAGCCATGAAAACGGCCAACACCTCACAGAAAATGCCTCAAAATAATTTGCGAGACGGCTGGTCGAGTGTGTCTTGGAAAAGCAAAAAGGTTTTAACAAAAGAAGAAAATAATGCGAAAAACAAAAGAACAAAGCTGTTCACAAAGTGCAGGGACAGGTCCCACACACCTGCTACAGCCCCCCAGGAATGCTCTGAGAAGCCTCGTGCCCTTCCTTAAATATTGACGGATTTGGGTGGTTTTTTTTGGCAAACGGCCCAACAGAGAATTAGCTAAATTTCTGAGGAGCAGCTAAAAAGACCATCAGTGGTTTTGTCGTGACACTGAGCCAGTTGCAGTCAGGAGGGCATAGAAACTTCTGGAGTTGTTCCCTTAAAAGGTCCTGGGGTGAAACGGAGACCTTTTTCCTTATATGGAATCATTTGTTTGGTGCAGTGCAACCGACAGGGACCTTGGAGCACTGGGATAAGGAGGGACAGGACACAGGGAATGTTTATTTCATCTCCTACAAGCTCGGTTACCATGCAGGCTGTCACTCCCAGCGTTGATTCCATGGAATCCCCGCAGACAGGGACACACCTGAGCTCCCTTTCCTCATCCCTGTGCTGCTCCTCATCCCTTTAACTCCACCGGTTCATCTCCTCCTCTTCCCTCTGCTCATCCCACATCCAGCAGCTGCTTCCCAAAAACACAGGGAGGCCAACAGGGCTCCGCTCCTCACTCCAGCAGCAAAAAACCCTCCAAAGCAAGGCCGGGACGCAGGGCTGGCCTCACCCACGCCAAGGAGCGCCTTAATGAGGCAGAAACAAGCGAAATTGATTTTTAATTTCAGATTTTAATTTGTCAGGAGCATCTCAGTGGTTCTTAAATGAGATTTAAAGCGCGTTTTATTCCGCCAGGAACGGGTTCAGTCACCGGCTAAAATTGGATTAGTGGCTCCAGTGCCTGATTAGGAAAGGGGGTTGGAAGCTGAATTTTGGAACATTCTGGGCCACATCTCATTAATCCACCCTTAAGGAACTTTTTGGGTTGGTGTGGGGTCTACACATATAGGGGGGAATTCAGGAATACGACACAAGTATGGAAATATTTACCCAGGGGAATTTAGAAACAAAGCAAATATGGAAACGTTCACCTACAAGAATTTAGGAATAAAACACAAATTGGAGATATTTACATACAGGAATTCAGGAATAAGACGCAAACGTGGGAACATTCACCTACGGGAATTCGGGAACAAAACATGAACATTCACCCATAGAAATTCAGGAATACAACATAAATAAGGAAATATTCACCTACGGGAATTCAGGAATAAGACACAAATATGGGAACATTCACCCAGGGGAATTTAGGAACAAAACAAATATGGAAACATTCACTTACAGGAATTCAGGAATAGGACACAAATACAGGAATATTAACATGAAAGAATTTAGGAATAAAACACAAATTGGAGATATTTACCTAAAGGAATTCAGGAATAAGGCAAAAATATGGAAACGTTCCCCTACAGGAATCCAGGAATAGGACACAAATATGGAAACATTTACCCAGGGGGATTTAGGAACAAAACAAATATGGAAACATTCACCTATGGAAATTCAGGAAAATGACACAAATATGGAAATACTCATCTACAGGAATAAGGCACAAATAGGGAAACATTCATCTACAGAAATTCAGGAATAATACATAAATATGGCAACATTTACCCAGGGGAATTTAGGAACTAAACAAATACGGAAATATCGTCCAAGTTCCTGAGGGGAAACTGAGGCAGGGAGCCCAGTTAAAGCTGGGCTGGGAACAACCAACACCTCCCCACCTTCACAGCCAAGAATGCCTTCCCAATATCCAGCCTAAAGGTCAGATCTTAGTTTCCAATTATTGCAAAAACTAAGCCATGGAAAATGCGGAAAATGGGGGGAAAATGTTGGAGGGTTTTGGGAGGAGCAGTTTTATTTTCAATTTTTTTATGCACATTCACTTTTTATTTAAATTTCCAGACTTCCACTAGGAGTTGGTGGCTTGGACGCTCCTGAATATCCTGTTCTAACTTCTGGGATGAGGTAGGAGGGTGGTTTGTGTCTATTTTTAATCTACTTAGGGTTAATTAAGGTGATTTTTTCAAAGCTGTTATTTTGAGTTACTTTTTTTCCAGTTTCTTAAAACTTCCAACTTGTTTCTCCCTGTGGTTGCCAGTCTATTTCCTTAAATCCCAATCCAAATTGTCCTGTATTTTTTGGACTGGGTTTGACCTTAAAACTGAGTTCCTACAATGTTGGCTTTTGATTTTCAGCCCCGTTTTGGGTTGGGTTTGCACCAGTTTCGCGTCTTTACACAGAAAAAAATGCTGATATTTGTGACACTCATGTTTCCAGCTCAGCTTTACTGAGGATATTGGTCAGATTTTGAAATCCTCCTGCCATCATTTCATTTCCCTGTTTTTATGGAAGCACCAAAAGCTCTTTCTGTGCTGAACTCCATTTTTACTTTCTTGAAATAAGCAGTGAAGAAGGAATAATTTGGGCTGGGGGAAATTTGGAGCTCAGCTGTTCAGTCTGATACACGAAGAAGATAAGGAAGCACAAGACAGATGGTGCGAGGAATCTTCTGATCTTGCCAAGATCACCCAGCCCTCAGGAGACACAGGATTAGGGATTTGCCAAAAAAAGAAAAAAAAATAAAAGAAAAAAAAGTTTATCTTCTTAACACAGGTTTATAAAAACCAAAGAATTTGAGCCACTCTCGTGTGGTGATTATGGATCTGTTAATGATGAGGGACAAGGCAAAACAAGGAATGAACAGCAAGAGAGTTCCTGGGATCCCGTAAAACACTTCCTGGTGAAACATCAGCCCAGTCATGGCAATAATTCCAGGAAAAGATGTGGGAATGAGGGCAGTAAAAACTTGGAATGAATTTAACTATTCAAGTCATTGTGCTGTTAAAGAAAAGATGCAAATGAGAAATGAATGGGTTTAGAGTGAGGGAACATGAAGTGAAATGAGAGAGGAACTTGGGGCTGGGTGATGAAATCCATCCAATTAATGATGGAGACAAATTTCACAGCGGCTTCGGGATCCAGGATGTGCCATCAGCCCCATCAGGCAGCAACAGGGTTCAGCACCCACCAACTGGTGCCGGTTTTCCAGAGTCCTGGATATTTCCAGCAGTCATTTGGCCAGAGACAGGAAAATGTTCACTGGCAGACAGAGACTGGGAATCTGCCATGGACACTGGATGGTCCCTTCCAGGACCCGTCCTCCCTCCAGGGGATATCTGCTGTCCATGGGCCATCCAGGCTCACTGCAGGGCTGATACAATCCCATCATCCCACGGGGAGAGGCTCCACCCAGGGGGAGGAGCCCAGCATTCCCGCCTGGATCAAAGCTGGCATTCAGAACAGCAGCACGGCCTGTGTGCACTGGATTCCCAGAGGGAGAGCGGACCCATCCCAGCACCACTGGAGCCTTCTCCAGGATCATCTCTGCTCCAGCAGAACCACATCTGTCACTGCAGGAGGACTGGGTTGGGCTGACACCAACACCCTGACCAACAGGGGTCAGCTCCTGTCCTGGCTCTGCCAGGGTTTGCTTTTTGTTTATTTGCTCTTTTCCTACTACTACATTTTCGATTTTCAATATTCCCAGTAAAGAACTGCTATTCCTATTCCCATATCTCTCCCTGAAAGTCCCTTAATTGCAAAATTATAATAATTCAGAGGGAAGGATTACATTCTCCATTCCAAGGGAAGCTCCAGCTTTCCCTGGCAGACACCTGCCTTCCCAAACCAAGGCACTGGGTTACCAAGGACACGGCCCTGGACTCCAGAGACATTTGGGGTGTGGTGCCTCAAGCAGGCTTTTAAAGGATGTGGAGCTCAATTCCAGTGGAATATCCCACTGGGAATGGCACTCCTGCTGCGGCTGGGTCAAGGAGTTTTCTCCAGGGATGGGAAGTGGCTCCAGCTCTGAAATCCTGGGATTATGTGGCCTTAGGAGGAGGCCTCGGCTAAAGCAGCAGGTGGCAGCTCCTCACAAGGCTTCAGGGGAGTTGGGGGTTCTTGGCCATAAAGATCGGTTTGGAATCCAAGTGAGATTTCAGAGCAGGACCTTCAAATTGATTTTATATTTTACCAGGAACAACTTTCATTCTCTAATTTGAGAACAAAGCTACAAGACAAGAGACCTCCAGTATTTAAAGGGGGCTTAGAAAGGGAAATCAACTCTGTGCATGGGCAGAGAGGGACAGGACAGGGGAAAGGAGTTTTGCACCAAAAAATATTTTAAATTGTGTTTTAGGGGGAAATTCTGAAGCTGGAACTGGATGGGTTTAAGGTCCCTTCCCTCCCAAACCATTCTGTGACTGTGCAATATCGGACTTTGCAGAAGCTTCCAGAAGGTGGAATGTGAGGGAAAAAATAACAATGAACCCCCAAATTTTTTTTACTTTTCCCCTTTTTCTGGTGCACATGGCAGCAGAGCTGCGCCGTTCCCAGGCTGAGCTCCCAGGATCATCGTGGATTCTGAAGGATATTTCTCCAACACCACCAAACCCTTGGATTCCAAACGGGATCACTGCAGGCCCAGCCAAGTCCAGCCACTGAACTAACGACTGCTCTCCCCTCTGAAAACTTCTGAACCACCCAGCAGCCCTGAAATCTCCCTGGAAATTCCCATGGAAAGCCATTCCAGGAGCCATCCTCTGGTTTCTACCCCAACAGCAATTTTCTCCTACTGCATTTCCCGTAAACCAACTGAGGCACCGCCGTGGGCAAACAGCTGAGAGGAAAAAGACACAAAACGCAGCAAAAGCTTTGGAAAATGCAGTTTTCCCCTCTTTTCCCAACATCCCTGTGTGGAAAGGTCCCACTCTGGTGAGAGAGGAGATAAACTGAGCAGGGTTGGTTTCTCTTCAGCTCAATCCGTGCCAGTGGGGCTGGAAATAAAACACCCCAAAAATACAAACTAAGGGCCACGATTTGCTCCTGCTTCCTAAAAAAAATTACAACAAGGAAAAAAAAAATATTTCACAGCACTTGGACTTTTTGGAGAAACCAAGGATTCTGAAGGAGGAAAATTCCTTTTTGAAGGGCAGGAATGGACTTGTGTGTCCTCAGAAGGAGAAGCTCAGGGACAACTGCGACTGGGCCTGGCAGCTGTGTCCTTCCATCTGTCCTTCCCTTCCCAGCACATCCCGCATGGATTTGGGCCATTAGCTGGGAAAATCTGGTGATTTGTGCAACCAGGATGAAAACAAAATGTGTAACCAAGGAGAAAAAGGGACGAGATGACGGAACCTTCACGTGGCCACATCGCACCGAGTTCCAGGAAAATCCTGTCCTTCATCCCAGGACGGCCAAGGCCAACCAAGGACACCAAAAGCTGCTGGATTTCAGGAATCCGAGTCCGCAGGTTCAGCTGGCATCAATACATTGGAGGAACTCTGCACCCAAGCTTGGAAATCTCAACTCAAAGAATAAAATCAGGGAGGCTGGAGAAGAAACCCAAATAAACCTGCCCAGTGATGGATTTTCCCCAGAAAACTCCACTGAGCAGCACTTCCTTCACGTGAATCCATGTGTTAAAAATCTGGGATGTTCCTTGGATGCTTTAGGATCACTGGTAGGGCGGGAGAGGAGAAGAGCAGCCGCCTAGGGATGTGCAAACCCAGAAATAACAAATATTCCTGAATTATCAACAGTTTCTGGCACAAATCCAAAGCACTGCCCCGCACCATCAAAAAAAAAAAAATCAAATTAATTAACTCCATCCCAGATCCAAAGCACAGCCCCACACCAGCTAAAATTAAATCGATTTACTCTCTTCCAAACATCACAGTTCTTTTCCACTTCCAACCTTACATTCAGATATTTCAGCTGCAAACTGCATTTCCCCACCTGCTCGACAGCTTCCCACGTCAAGGGCCTTCAATCTCAAAGCCTATTAAATATAAAATACTCCTAAAACTTTAGTTTTCCCTTAAATCATGGACTACGAGAAGCAGCAACCAAAAATATTTAATACATCAAGTGCTAAGCAAAGCAAATCCATCTCCGAATGCGAATTAAATTCACGTTTAGTGTTTGCACTGAACTTTCGGGTCCATTAGGAACAGAGAGCTTTGGGAGATTAAAAGAAGAATATTTTTAAAGCCCAGGCTGTTACTTCTCACACTGAAAGAAATAATTCTCACCCTCCCCCCCCCACCTTAAAAAAGGAAAACCTTTCCAGATGAAAGATGGAACCAGAGACTTGGATTCACAGCAGAATTAAAGGGCCTAAACTCATTCATTTAACAGCAAAAACTCGAGTTTTTTTGAACAGGGAAAGACAGAACTGGAACAAAATCCCCAATTTTTTTTTTTTTTTAGAGAACCCATAATTTTATTTTGAATTCATCCTGATATGCCAGGCTGATTTATTGCAGCAGGCCATGAAAAGAGTGATAAAAATAGAATAAATTCTATAAAAATACACATGAGCTGAAGATTTGCTGTCTTGCAGCCCACCGCTATTTAACAACTGCTGCATTCTGTATCTGCTCATGCCCGATCTCCCTGACTGATCTCTCTTATTCTTCACTGCAAATGTATTTAAAGAAAGAAAAAGTCATTTAAAAAAGCATTAAAGTGATAAAAAAGTTTGATATTCCTCGAAGTTCTTCAAGATGAATAAGGTTTCGCTGCTACTTCCAGCTAAGCCTGGATATTCTTAAAATAACTTCTTAAAGGGATAAAATTGTTACTTTTTGGGGAGGATTTACCCCACAGCACACCTCGTGCAAAACAGAACTGGGAATGCCCAGGTCGATGGAGCCCCTCAGGGAACATTTCCAGGTGGTTTTGGAGCTCCTGCCTGGAGTGTCCCATTCCTGGGGCTGCAGGAACATTCCTGCCCTGCCTGGGGCTGGAAAGGGGCTCCAGGAGAGCTGGAGAGGGGCTGGGGACAAGGGATGGAGGGACAGCACACAGGGAATGGCCTCAAATTGGGAAACGGGAGATTTAGGTGGGATATTGGGAATTGGGAATTCCTGGCTGGGCTGGGATTCCCAGATTTGCTGTGGCTGCCCCTGGATCCCTGGCAGTGCCCAAGGCCAGGCTGGACATTGGGCTTGGAGCAGCCTGGGACAGTGGGAGGTGTCCCTGCCATGGCTGGGGTGGCCCTGGGTGGGGTTTAAGGTCCCTTCCAGCCCAAACTTTTCCAGGATTTGAGGGTTGAGTCATCTCCGAGCACCCACCAACAACTGCAAGACCTCACATGGGGAAACCGAGGCAGGGTGTGGGTCCCTCCCTTTTCACTTCTGTGTCCTTTCCAATTAATATTGGTTTAGTTCTATTAATCAAACCCATGAGGGGCAGGTTTTGCCCAGCTGGGATGAGGAATTCCCTCAGGAGATGCCCGTGGAGCTGGCAGTGCCTCAGCCAAATCCAGTTTGGATTCAAAGGGACCTTAAATCCCCTCCAGTGCCACCCCTGCCACGGCAGGGACACCTCCCACTGTCCCAGGCTGCTCCAACCCCAATGTCCAACCTGGCCTTGGGCACTGCCAGGGATCCAGGGGCAGCTACAGCTGCTCTGGGAATTCCAGCCCAGCCAGGAATTCCTGCCCAATATCCCCCTAAACCTCCTCTGGCCGTGGGGAGCCATTCCCTGTGTCCTGTCCCTCATTATCCCTCTGCCCATGGGAATCCTCCAGGGTCCCCATCCCAGGACAGCTCTCGCTGATCCCTGACCACCTTTGCATCCTCCATCCCCAGCCCCAAACCCACCCAGGGAAACCAGGGATTCACTCCTGGTGCTCTTTCACGTTTTAGGGGAAAAAAAAAAATAAATAAATTGGAAGATGTGGAAAATAAAGCTCAGCTTTCCAAAGGTCAAGCCTCGAGAGGCTGTTGATTTTTGGGCAAGCCACCACGAGCTCCTGCTCGGGCAGGGAGGATCCTCGGCAGCGCTTTGAGAACAAAGTCGAATAAAATTCATTCCCTTTTCTAAAGAGCAGGAGGAGGCAGGAGTTTGCCGAAGCCTCCTGCTCTTTGTCCTTCATTATCGGCTCCCTGACAGCCACGGGAAGGCTTTAGGAATGTCAATAGGGATTTTCCTGGCATTCATTCAGTCACCCTCCGCCTTTTGGGTGCCACCAAAATCGCAGCGAACCTTCATCTCCTCCTCCTCCCCCTCCCTGCAAAAAGCTCCCCTGGAAAGGTGGGGCTGTGGCTCAGCCTGGAAAAGGGAGGTTTAGGGAAAAAAAAAAATCAGGATTATTTTGCACACAGACAAGTGGGCAGCCTCTGGAACCACCCGGGGCAGGTGGAGTCACCCGTTGGAATCGTTTGGGTTGGAAAAGCCCTCCAAGATCACCAAGGTACCCAAGGCTTTAAATCCCTCCAGGAATGGGGACTCCACCCTACCCTGGGCAGCTGTTGGGAGCGAACAATCCTCTCCATGAAGGAATATTCCCAATATCCAACCTGAACCACCCTGGGTGCAATTTGAGGCCATTTTCTTCCGTCACCTGATCTATTTTCATAGGGCAGGTGAATAGATTTTAGTGGCCATGGTATTTTAATCAGTTACCCTTCACGGCAATTACGCTGCTGGCGTTAATTATAACAAAAACACTAAAAACATTCCTAAAACCACTGTTCCTAAACTCTTACAAGCAGCGCATGGATTTATGGGGTAAAAACCACTGCAATTTTCAAAACTGAAGGAAAAAAAAAAACCCCTAAGAATTAGCAAAGCTGGGTCCATTTCCTGCTGAAATAAGGGAGATTAAATTTAGGATTGATGTGAAATCCCAACAGCTACTTTGGGGCCACCAGAGCTGATTTGGGAGCAGGTTTTTGAATCCCACAGGAATCCCAGCTGGATTTGACACTCTGGGTTCCCTGCACCACCAGGAGAAAACATTTTGGGGAAGGTGTGGACAACATCTGGGTGTTACTGGGGGGAGTGAAATTGTCCAAGGCAAGAGAAATGGGGAAAATGAAGAGAATTTTGGCACATCCAACCTCGGGGTATTGGTGGGATAAGGTACAGGAAAACCAGGATTCTCCTGTGGATGCTCAGTCCCAAAACATTCCCAGAATTAAGAACAGGTATCCCCACACCTCTGTCCTGCTGCTTGAAGGTACAACAGGTTCAGGTGATGTGGGATCATTTCCCAAGCAATGAATGCAGAATTCCAGGGAATGCCTTCGCTACAAAACCATCACGTTTAGGACTTCCACACAATTTTCCCATCCCAAGTTCCCTGAGAGAACTTCCCGACATCTCCTCCTGACGGACAGAAATCCCCAAGGTGGGGAAAAAAAGGCAATGAAACTGTTGGGAAAGCAAAGAAAAACTGGGAAAAGCAGAGAAAAAAACTCTGTGCAGCCCATGGAAACACGGAGAAACCCAGGAAAAGCGGGCTGGGGGAATCTCAGGTCTGAGTAAAATCATAATTACAATGAAAACGTGGAAACACAAAACACTCGGATCACACCAAGCCGGTACCAGTTGCTCCTCGCTGATGTTTTCTCTTGTCACTATTTGATACCACCCTGAACTGCAACATTACAGGATTGTTAGCATTAGAAAAAGGATCATTTCGGAGGCTCCTTCCCATCAGGCAGGGATGTAATTATTCCTTATCTTCCCAGACAGCCAAGCCCAGGAAATACAATTACCCAAATTTATGTTCACTGGAGTGTGAAGGAAGAAGTCATAAACCGAATATTGTATTTATCTCTTTGCTTTTCGAGTTATTAAAATGCGCCAGTGACTTCCCGGCTCTTCCTTTTGAAGAATTCTTGGCTGGAATTCGTTTTTGGCTTTGATTTCCTGCTTGTTTACAAAGCTTTCCCCACCTCTCCGAATTCCAGAGGCTCCCAGCCATAACAAAGAGCTTTCTCTTCTCCTCGATAACAGCCCTGCACCGGTTGTTCGGGAATTGTTTGCTGCTAAAGGTGGGAAAAGCTGCAATTTCCTTGGAGCCAGCATTGGTTCTGCTCATCCCATGCCCAAAATAAACAGTTTTGGCAGCCGGGTGGAACTGGATGAGCTTGAGGGTCTCTTCCAGGGAGAGAGGACGTTTGTGATTTTTCTTCCAGATTTGTGATTTTCCTCCAGATTTGTGATTCCTCGTCCAGCAGATCTGTTCCTAGAAGAGGATCCAAAGGAGCTGCGTCCTGCTGGAGCAGGAGGAAATCAGGAATGTGCCAGCCCTGGAGGAGCTGGGTCCGGAGGAGCCTCAATCAGCTCAAACCTCAGCCAAAACGGAGCCACCAAAACCTCCAGGGAATCACGAGGAGCTGCTGGAGCAAATCGAGAGGGTGATCCAAGGGATTGAGCAGCTCTGCTGGGAGGAAAGGCTGGAAGAGTTTGGATTGTCCAACCTGGAAAAGAGACCAGGAGTGACCTCACTATGGCCTTCCAGGACCTAAAGGGGCTCCAGGAGAACTGGAGAGGGACTGGGGACAAAGGGATGGAGGGACAGGACACAGGGAATGGCTTCCCACTGCCAGAGGGCAGGGATGGATGGGAGATTGGGAATTAGGGATTCCTGGCTGGGCTGGAATTCCCAGAGCAGCTGTGGCTGCCCCTGGATCCCTGGCAGTGCCCAAGGCCAGGTTGGACATTGGGCTTGGAGCAGCCTGGGACAGCGGGAGGTGTCCCTGCCATGGATGGATTTAAGATCCTTTCCAAGGCAAACGATCCCAGGATTCTGTGATTTCCTCCCCAAAACGACTCTAAACGTGT
Organism: Chamaea fasciata; assembly: GCF_029207755.1. Taxonomy (NCBI): domain Eukaryota; kingdom Metazoa; phylum Chordata; class Aves; order Passeriformes; family Sylviidae; genus Chamaea; species Chamaea fasciata. The sequence goes on from NW_027094092.1 coordinate 61,994,421, forward strand.
CTCATCTCTGTGCCTGGCTCAGCCTTTCGAAGCAGCACCAGGAACATTCCCTAGGGAATATTTCCAGTTGTTCAGGCACCTTCAGGAAGTTTTGAAGTGATTCCCACTCAGCCAAGTGTTAAACAAGCCCTGTTCCCTCTCCGTGTTCACACAACACCAAATCCTGGAATTTTCCAAGCGGTTGGGTTTGGCTCAGAAAACTGGAATAGTGCAACAAGGAGGAAGCAAAGCCTCCTTCGTAATTCCCACTCCTCTCCTCTGCTTTCCAATGCAAATGGGGAAAGAAAAGGAAAGAAAAATTATTTACTCCACGCAGACCAACACCAAAGGAAAGAAAAATGGATTTAATCCACACAGACCAGCAGCACTGCTGGTGCTGAGCTCCCAAAGGGTCACAGCTCCTCCATCACCAAATTTGACCCACCCCAGACTCCAGGAGCAACGAGAACATAAAAATCCTCCCAAATCAGAGGTTTTGTCCCACAGAGTTTGGAATTACAGAATCTCCTGAGCTGGAAGGACCCACAGGATGAAGGAATCCAACTCCCGGCCCTGCCCAGAGGAGGAGAAGGGAATCCAGGTGACCTCACCCCAGTGAGTAACAGCTGAAGTTATCCAGGAGTGACTGATGGAATTCCTGAATTAAATCAGCTGGCAGAGAAAGCCAGCGCTGATGGAAAAAACGCGTTATGGAAAAGAGCCTCTGGGACAGCCCAGGCTCTGCAGGGAGTTTTTCCTCCCCTCTGGATTGGGGGGGAATGGGAAAAAGAGAGGATTCCCAAGGATTCCAGACCCTCAGACAGGCAGGAGCTGCTCCAAGGGGAGCACAAACCCAAGCAGAGCCATCAGTGAGTGCCCAGGGTTTGGGATGGAAATGGGAGATGCTGGTTTGGACAGGCAAATCCTCACTTTTTCCATCTATAATTATCATTTCCTAAAAGTGCAAGACTTGGTTGATAATAAATCGGGGATCCAGAGGCAGCCTGGGAATTCCAGCCCAGCCAGGAATTCCTAATTCCCAGTCTCCCATCCATCCCTGCCCTCTGGCAGTTTGGACACCTGCCAGGGTCTCACCACCCCCAAAAATTGTCAACTTCTTTCCAATATCCCAACTCGATTTCCCTTCCTGTCACCTTTACAGCCCCCAAATTCCCTTCCATCCCTTCAGCCACGTGGAAACACCCAAATAATCCACAAAAAACGACTGAGTTTAATCACAGGTGTGCAAATGCAAACCTCTCCTGAAATCCAGAGACGACCAAACGCTCCAGGAAGGTGCAGAGAATTCCTGGATGTTCCTTTTGGGTCCCACGATTCCCCCTGGGAGCAGCAATTCCTAAATGCCAGGTTTTGCTGTGCTCATCCTGCAGACATGGGGAGGTTGAAGTCACCTCCAGCAATAAAGTCCGAGAACCCCAGGGAAATAATTTCTTTTTAAAAGTTATTTCCAAGGGGAGACATCACCCAGAAAAACGTTGAACAAAACAAAGCCCCTCATTGCGGGAACGGGCTGGAACAAGAAGAATGAGCGAATAAACTCTGAAATTCAGAGTTCAGCCCCAGCACATCAATTCTCCTCAAGTCTTCATCCAGTTCCAGGAGGTTTGAACAGAATTTCTCTTCAAACACTCCAATTTACTGGATTAAAGGGTTTTTTGTGCTGCAAGAGTTGTGGTTTTTTTTCTTTCCTTAAATAATTCTTAAACGGAGCCTTTACAGTCAAGCAAACCTTAAAGACCACAGAGTCTCTTCATTTCAGGAGTCCTCAGAGAGGTCGTTCTCATCCCAGAGATGCAGGAAACGGCGATTTCAGCACTGTGAGATAAGCAATTAATTCCCCAATTAATCGAAATGTTTGGTATGCAACTGGGTTCTAATTTGAATAAGCAATTATCCTGAAGTCCTTTGATTCCAAATTAGCACAAAACCCCCATCCTGGCACGGACAAATTGTTCCCAGAAGCGTTTGTTTGGATACAAACTCCGGATGTGCAGAACGGGAACGCAGCCACGGGATGGAATTCATCAGAGCAGGTGGAGAACCTTCAAAATTCCTTCTGCAGGCTCCCCCATGGAAATATTCCATCCTTTTCCTCAGAGGCTCTGGGAAAAAAAAAAAATCCACCTGGATGGAATCATCTGCTGGAGTTCCCACTGGACGCTGAGTTTAAATAAAAAAAACACAATAAAAAAAATCCACCCGTGAGAGAATTTGGGTGAGACTCCCCAGGGGAACTCAAACACATGGTGGGAGACTGGAAAATGGGATCCCAGGCTGGTTTGGGGGCATTTCTAGGGAATAAAAGGGGAAGATGGGAGTGGATGAGACCCCTCCAAGTACCAGGGAGTCGTCACTGCTGTTCCCAGAGCTCTGTCCCAGCATCCCCCAAAAAAATCCCTCCCCAGCTCCGTGGATTTTCCTCAGCCTGATGGAAATGAGCCCTCTCTAAACCACAGGGCAGTGGAATCTCATTTCTTATTGGCTCCTCTTGGTTTGTTCCCTCACTCCTGGGAGATGCTGGGACAGCCCAGGCAGCACTTCATGGATTCCCCAAAAATTCCAGGCTCTCCAGCCCCCACCCAGGCGATGGAGACACAGAGACAGCAGTGAGGGACGATTGGGTACCACAGAACCATGGGATGGGTGGAAGGGACTTGAAATCCTACCCATTCCCACCCCTGCCATGGCAGGGACACCTCCCACTGTCCCAGGCTGCTCCAAGCCCAATGTCCAACCTGGCCTTGGACACCGCCAGGGATCCAGGGGCAGCCACAGCAAATCTGGGAATTCCAGCCCAGCCAGGAATTCCCAATTCCCAATATCCCACCCAAATCCCCCCTTTTCCAGCCTGAAGCCATTCCCTGTGTCCTGTCCCTCCATCCCTTGTCCCCAGCCCCTCTCCAGCTCTCCTGCAGCTCCTTCAGGCCCTGGAAGGTCACCCCAAAGCTTCTCCTCTCCAGGCTGGACATTCCCAGCTCTCCCAGCCTTTCCCACTGCAGAGCTGCTCCAGCCCTTGGATCCTCTCCCTGCTCTCACCAAACTCCTCCGAGCACACACAGCATCCCTCTGCTTTTACCCCTTCCATCTCTCCCTGATCCCAATCAACACCCAAATGATCTTTAATCACAGCCAAGGGCTCGAGGTAAAACCTAAGGCAAGGATTTCGAGCGAGAACAAAGAAATAAAATAACTGGCTTCCAACTGTGCCTTTTATAACTCCGAGGAAAAGGAGAGAATATGATTTTACAGCTTCCCCCCAGAAATCAGAAGGCTGTTCCTTGACCTGATGCAAATCATTTTTCGATCTTACAGAGTTCCCAGCGATAAACAAAGCCCCGGAGCACGCCCTGGCCCCACTGCCCATCTCCCTCCGCAATTAACGCTTTTGATGTCACCCGCACAGAGCTGGACGAGAATCGACTTCTCTCAATTCCAGCCCTCCGCTAATATTTTTTTCATTTTTCTAAACTCGCACCCCCGGTTCGACTTAAATTGGGGCTGTCAATGCCTCGTCCCAGCCAGGGGAGCTGCACAACATCCCAATGAGCTCATTTGGAGAGGCAGAGCCGGGGCTGGGCGGGCTCTGACGAGCTCCGGGTCACCAAAGGGGAGAGGAGAGTCTCAACCATCCCTGGCTCGGCGAACAGAAGCACAGCTCTGCCTCCTGAATTCCTAAGTAGAGATTACAGACCGCAAAGGCAGAGAAAACCGTGATTGTTTTCAATCTTTAAACCCCGGGAAAAGGTCAGCGAGGTAATTGCTGCAAGAAAAGATCACAGGTCAGGAGAAATAGTTTTTTTGGTTTGGGTTGGTTTTTTTTTTTTCCTTGAAATAATCAGACAAAGTGCCAGAAAAAGAGTCTGCAATGGGAGGAATTAAAGAGGGTGTTTAATTCAGTCTCTAATTCACAAGAAATTTTAGAGAGATGGAAATTCTGGTGGCGAATAGCACCTGTCAACCTTTCTGGGTTCTCGTTCAGTCATGGAGGAGCAGAAAGCGTCCCAGACCTGTGGTGGGAAAAATAGCCTTGGAGAGGATGCCCAGGCACAGCTGATTCCCATTGTCTTTGGGATTTTGGGATGCTCCGGTGTGCCAGCCGCTCACACAGGATAAACCAAAACACAAGGAAAGAGCTGGGACAGTGGGAAGTGTCCCTGCCCATGGAATGGGTTGGAAGGAGATGGGATTTTATCCCAAACCACTCTGGGATTCCCTGGCCCTCCATCAGGGGCTGAGTTGTTTTGATCAAACAACAGAAACTTAGGGAAATTCCCTGTTGGATCATTTTTGGTCACGGAGGTGCTCTGGGGCTGGAGCTGCTCTGGAGCCAGACTGGGAGAGCTGGGAATGTTCACCTGGAGAGGAGAAGCTCCAGGGAGAGCTCAGAGCCCCTGGCAGGGCCTGAAGGGGCTCCAGGAGAGCTGGAGAGGGACTGGGGACAAGGGATGGAGGGACAGGACACAGGGAATAGCTTCAAATTGGAAAAAGGGAGATTTGGGTGGGATGCTGGGAAGGAATTCCCGGATTTGCTGTGGTTGCCCCTGGATCCCTGGCAGTGCCCAAGGCCAGGTTGGACATTGGGCTTGGAGCAGCCTGGAACAGTGGGAGGTGTCCCTGCCCATGGCAGGGGTGGGAATGGGATGATCCCTAAAACCCCATCCCACCCACACCATTCCAGGATTCTTTGGGGAAAGGTTGGGAAAACCTTCCATGATCCCATTCCCCCTCCTGACAGGAGCAGAGCTCAGCCTTCCCCTCCCCACCTCCCAAATTCCTGCTGCTGCCGCCCCTGGAACGGCAGCCCCGCCTGCATTAGTCTGTCGGCAAACAATTAAAAGTTAATTAAGATAATCCGTCACTCGAAAAGAAAGCGCCTTATCAGCAGGTATCAGCCTGTAAAGCAAAGAAAGGATCGGGGCGAGGGGAACGCTGGGCCCCCTCAGACACCCAGGGACAAAACCATTTCTTTCCAGGCTCTGTCGGGCCTTGGCTGCTTTGTTGTTGGAGTAATTAACTGCTATTAGCTAATCACCCTCTGGTAACTGCCTTTGTGGCTCCGCTGTCGACTCCGGGTACGCCTTGGCTGCATTCCCACGCGTGGAAATGTGATAAGAAGTTGTGATAACAGCCTGGAGCTCTCGTGCTGCAGCAGGAAAGGGAAGCTGGGAAGAGCTTTGGAGTGCACAGGGATGCTCCTCCCCAAGGATTTCTGCTTCCAAGGATTTCTGTTCTGTCCTGAATGCTCTGTCTGCAGGGACTGGAAAAAAATGGATTTTGGGGAAAAAAAAAAATAATCAGCCATTTCCAGTGCTCCGTGACCCATCCAGCCTGGCCTGGAACTCTCTTCCAAATGCCTTCAAAATTCCAGGCAGGCTGGAATTTTGGTTTTACCCCAGCACTGCCGTGGTTGGGAATTAGTGCAGGAATTCTGAGATTTTGATTCTTTTTTTTTTTTCCCCAAGGAAGATAAAAGAACAGGAAAAGCTGAGGTTGCAGAGCTACATGTTCGGGCCAATCTCTTGCAGCTGATCACAAATTAATGATATTTGCTAAATAATAATAATAATAATAATAATAATAATAATAATAATAATAGTCAGCTTCAGGGAAGGCAGGAATGACTGGGGCACCTAATTAGGGAATGGTCTAATTAAGCATTGCCCTGATGATGGAGGGCATGGGGATGTTGTCATGGCAACTCCACTCCAGGCTCCACCAGGATCAAAATTCCCAGATCTTTTCGGCTGGAAAAACCCCTCAAGATCATCAAGGCCAAGACTTAACTAAGCCAAGCCCGGCCCTGTTTTAGCTCCCAGTATTTCCCAGTTAAACCAGTTTATCCCCAGCTCCTGATGTCCTCCAGGTCTCTGCGCAGCTTTTGGTTTCCCACTGAGCTGTTTGGGGTTGTAGTTGGGAAATGCCCAATTTCCAGTCGCCTTCTCCCGCTGAATTCCCAAGCAGCCAACTCGAAATCCCAGGTTTTGTTTGGACAGACAGCCGGAAATTCCATCCCCTGAGCAACACTTTTTTTCTTTACTTCGCACCGGGGTCGCCACCTCCTCCGCTCTTGTCCCAAGGTTGACAGTGATTTAAACTCGGCGTATTTTTACAAGCTGGGCTTAATCTCAGGCATAAATCAAGCTGAAGGACGTTTCCTCCTGCCTGTCACCGCTCGGGAAGATGCCGTCAGAGCCGCTCCGGGAACAACGCGCCATTCCAAGATTTGCTGATTCCAGAGGCGGCACATTTTAATGAGCCGCGGGCCGGCGAGGGCTGCAGTCCTAGTCCTAATTGCATCCCCTCATTAAGGGTTTGCTCATTAATAAAGGACATTTCAATGCCCCCCCAGTCTGTGCAGAGACTGAGGGAACTGGGCTGATTGGACACGCTCTGCTTACCTAAGAGACTTTGACCCTTTTCCTGGGATTTCAGCTCAAAAAGCAGGGGCTGCTCCGGGCTCAGCAGAGCACAGCACAGAATTCCAGAGTCACTTAGGCTGGAAAAGGCCTCCAAGATCCCAAAGTCCAACCCGTGTGAGCCAACAGGCTCACACCTGGCCAGGGTGCAATGAGCCCCCTGAAGATGTGTCAAGCCTGAGGGTTGACCCACAACTTCTCAGAGCGGCTCAATAATATCGTGAGATGGTTCCTCGGGTGTGTTTTGTAAAGAAAAGGTTTAAATAAAATAGGAAATAACAAACAATACAGGAAGGACAGAGCTGCTCACAGGTGTCAGAGAAGCATCTGACACCTGACGCTGTTTCACACCACAAGGACACAGACTGAGATTCAGAAGGTTGAAAATGACTCCTCTAGTTTTGGGATGTGTCTCCCTTTTATATTATTTCACACAGACCGATTCGATTGGTGACACACAGACAAACCTCTTCACTCACATTGGTCAGAGCAGAGGGACAGCAAGGAGAAATCCCTCCTAGGAAAAGGAATGAATAACAAAGGTACAGCTACAAAAACATCTCTTCTGTTTACAGAAAATTCCCTGGGGAAAGAATTCCAGAAAACCAAAACACCTCAGGCACGGAACCAGGGCTACAAACACCTGGCTAAGACACCCCACGAAGCCCTGAGCACCTCTGTGCTCCTTCTTAAAAACTTAATGTTTTAGGAGGGACAATTTGGCTCGCTGCCAATAGAAACAGCTACTGTTTATAATCTAATCTAAATACAATAAATATAAAATTAATTTATTTAAAATTAAGTATAAATATAGAATTATTTAAAACTAAATATAATCTAGGCATTATATTTCTGAGGGACAGCTAAAGAGACTTATCAGTGTTTTTATCTTGGCATTGAGACAATTAATGTCAGGACAGCAAAGAAGTTTCTGGTGTTCTTCCCTGATAAGGTCCTGGGGTGAAACTGGAACCCTTTTCCTTGTAAAAAATCATTTTCTTGGTGCAGTGCAACTCCCCTGCCCCATCCCCACCTCGTCCCCAGCCCAGAGCTCTGAGTGCCACCTCCAGGAATTCCCTGGACACCTCCAGGGATGGGCACTCCAAACCTCCCTGGCCACTTCCAAGGCCTGAGCGCCCTTTCCATGGGGAAATTCCTGCTGCTGTCCACCCTGAGCCTCCCCTGGCCCAGCCTGAGGCCGTTCCCTCTCCCCCTGTCCCTGTTCCCTGGGAGCAGAGCCCGACCCCCCGGCTGTCCCCTCCTGGCAGGGACTTGTCCTGACCCTCTTTTTTTCCCCGGAAAAAATTGACTGAGCCAAGGACAGGAGGCAGAGGCCGCTCATTCTGCAAAGCTGGGTCTCCTCTAGAAAAGGCTTCCCGAGGTTTCCTGTCCCATCCTGATGAGTGCCTGCCCCATTCCCTGAGGTCTCCGTGTCCCTGCGGAGCTGCAGGAATTCCCTGACTCCCAGATCAGGGTCCACATCCCACCTCCCTCTCTTCTTTCCAAGCTGCCGATTCCGTCCTCATCCTTCGTCCCTTTCCTCTCAGCGGAGATTTCCACGGACACGTCCTGCAGGGGATGAGAACAGCAGGAATCGCACTGAGGAAAGGAAAAAGGCGCTAATTCCAGTTAATTATGGCGCTGCTGGCTTTCCTCACAGACAGGCCAGGCCTTCCTGTGACACCCGGCAGCTGCTGCCTGACAGGCCTGGATGGATGGAATTAAAAAGCCAAGGCAAAGGATTTCTCAGATCATTTTAACAGCACAAAAGCAAGAAGGTTCCTTGTCCAAATCCCATTAATAACCACTTGGAAGAGGCAGCCTGCAAAGCCCTTTAAATGCAGACAGAGATATTTTAGGCAGAGGCTAAAACTGTTTGAACTTTGCAGTGTCTGCGAGGCCGCCGGAACTGAGCAGCAAACAGAGCATTTCTAATCCAGCCCAGATGAGAACAGAGAGCAGGGAGGACGGAGTTTTAAAAGAGAAGGAAAATAAATATCAGAGAGGAGCAGAGAGCCGTGGATGCAGGGATGGATGAGAGTAGGGAGACAGTGACACTGGGAGATCACCTCACCTTTCCCTGGGAGGGGCTGGGATGGAATTCCCAAAGCAGCCGTGGCTGCCCCTGGATCCCTGGAAGTGTCCAAGGCCAGGTTGGAGCAGCCTGGGACAGTGGGAGGTGTCCCTGCCACGGCAGGGTGACGCTGTTTTACACCACAACGACACAGAGACTCCGACTTCAGAAAGGCTGGAAATGACTCCTCTATTTTTGGGATGTGTCTCCCTTTTATTCTATTTCACACAGACCGATTCGATTGGTGACACAAAGACAAACCTCTTCACTCACATCGGTCAGAGCAGAGGGACAGCAAGGAGAAATCCCTCCTGGGGAAAGGAATGAATAACAAAGGTACAGTTACAAAAACATTTCTTCTGTTTACAGGAAATTCCCTGGGAAAGGAATTTCAGAAAACCAAAACACCTCAGGCATGGAACCAGGGCTACGGCAGGGAATGGAATGGGTTGGGATTTAAGGTCCCTTTAACCCCAACCATTCCCTGCTTCCATTTTTGGATAAAATCAACCAATCAGCAGCGAGATCTAACCCGAAGTCTGAATATCAGTTTGAGTCCACAGCTCACTTTGCTCTCCCGTCACAGATCAAAGGAATTAAAGTGTGCCAGAGGATGGCATTCAGGGAATTTTTGAGCAGGTATTTCCTACACCCCCAGCACAGTCCCGTCTGTCCCACAGTCCACCACAATAAACCAAACCCTGCAGCCAGACTCAGAGGAAAAAGGGATCCAAGTGGCTGGGAGGGAGCAGGATTTCCAGTGGAAAATTCCAGCTGCAGGGAACTGGAGCTGGAGAGGGAGGAGAGATGAAAGCTCCTGTCCCACTCCGTGCTCTCCAGCAGGAATTCCCTGCAGTTTATCGAGGCTCACACAGAGATTTCCCGTTTCAAACCAAACCACCCCGAAGCCTGGACGGGAACCTGGAGGTTCTGCCTCAGAAGATAATAAAAGAACAATAAAACAAAGAAAATCTCTGTGGAAAACTGGCGATACCCTTTCCAATCCCTGAGCCTTGGAGGGATTCAAAAGGGCCACCTGGAAACCAGGATTTAGTTCAACTCCAGAGTGATGCATTGTTTGTTTCCCATCCCATTTTTCCTCTCCATCCCCTTTCCCATGGCTGGAAGTGACGCAGGGAGTGTGTCCAGCACCCGGAGCCTCACATGGCATTAATTCATTCCGCAACTGCTTCCTCTCCTTTGGAAGACTTGGTTGGTGTCCCTCACGACATCCCTGGAATTCCCTCCATGAAATCAGCTCTGGGTTATCCAAATGTTGTCCCTGGATTTCTCAGGAGTTCTCAGATTGAGGGATTTGGTTTTAATGATTAAACAGAGCCATGATGGATGATGGATGGATGGATGGATGGAGGGATGGATGGATGGATGGATGGATGGAGGGATGGATGGATGGATGATGGATGGATGGAGGGATGGATGATGGATGGATGGATGGATGGATGATGGATGGATGGATGGATGAATGGATGGAGGGATGGATGGATGGATGGATGATGGATGGATGGATGATGGATGGATGGATGGATGGATGGATGGATGGATGGATGGGTGATGGGTGGGTGGGTGGATGGATGATGGATGGATGGATGGATGGATGGATGGATGGATGGATGGGTGATGGGTGGATGGATGGATGGATGATGGATGGATGGATGGATGGAGGGATGGATGGAGGGATGGATGGGTGATGGGTGGATGGGTGGATGGATGGATGGATGGATGATGGATGGATGGATGATGGATGATGGATGGATGGATGGATGGAGGGATGATGGATGGATGGATGGGTGATGGGTGGATGGATGGATGGATGGATGATGGATGGATGGATGGATGGATGGATGGATGGAGGGATGGATGGAGGGATGGATGGATGGATGGATGGATGGATGGATGGAGGGATGGATGGAGGGATATGCCACAGGATCCCGAATTCTGGTCACTCCCAGGCTGTCTCAGCTTCTACAGGAAACTGATTTTCCTTGGAGAAGCAGAAAGAGCTTCTCCACGGCCCAAAATGTGGGGAAAAAAGAGGAAATGTCCAATGTGACATCTTTGGATTGGCTCCACATCAGGCCAGGGAATGCACCCTCACATCCCTGGGCAGTGGGAACCATTCCCTGTGGAATATGGAATTTCAAACCCCAGCCCAACCACTGCAGTGCCCTCACCCTCCTCTGGAACACGGGAGTTTATCCAAGATGGTCAGTCCAGGAAAAATCCCATTTTAACAATGCAGATAAGAATTTTTTCCTTATGGAACTCCCCAGCTGCAGGTGCTTGGCAGCAGGAGATCCGTGGAAATATCCCTCTGAATCTGCCTGGGCCTCTTCTTCCCTAAATCCCATGGGAATGAGGCTGCTGGGAGAGATGGAGCTGGGGTGTGAGACATTCCCAGGTGGCCACCACAGATTTTTCTGGGATGAAATCATCCCACAGGGATCCATTTTGAAGAATCGTGGCTTTAGAGGAGAACCCCCATGGCTGGAGAGTGCCCGGAGCAATTCCCACATTCCTGGAGGAGTTCCCACATTCCTGGAGCAATTCCCACATTCCTGGAGAAATTCCTCCACTCCTGGCACAGCAGGGAAGGCCTGGGGCAATTCCCTCATTCCTGGAGGAATTCCCATGTTCCTGGGGCAATTTCCACATTCCTGGAGGAGTTCCCACATTCCTGGAGCAATTCCCCCATTCCTGGAGGGAATTCCCACATTCCTGGAGCAATTCCCCCATTCCTGGAGGATTTCCCACATTCCTGGAGCAATTCCCCCATTCCTGGAGGGAATTCCCACATTCCTGGACGAATTCCCTCATTCCTGGAGGAATTCCCACATTCCTGGAGCAATTCCCACATTCCTGGAGGGAATTCTCCCATTCCTGTGCTGGCTGGGAGAGCCGGGCCGGAGTTTCCCCCACCCAAATCCCTCCTGGAGAGTGGCAGATTCCCTCCGGCTCATCAAAAATCCTCTGGAATCCTCCCCTCGTTTAACTTGTTGGCGGAACATCTCAAACCCGACAGGAAGCGCAGGGCAGGAGTCAAACACTGCCGCCCACGTGTTTTTTGGGGTTGTTTTTTTGGTTAAGACATTAAATTTGCAAGAGCAACAGCTTTTCCCCAGAACCTCGGAGATTTAAAAGACGGGGAATGTTTTGCTCCAACTGCTCTTATTCCTGTTTGTCCCGCATTTATGAATGATATTAACTCGCACGCCGTCGGAGCCAGACAACAGAAGGAAAATTTTAAAAGTTCCAACGAGAAAAATGAGCTGTGGATGCGGTTTGCTTGGCTGGGGGGTTTTCTTGGGAGGTTTCAAGCCATAAATCTCTTTTTTTTTCTTTTTTAGCTTCACATAAAAGCAGATCCAGGTGGGGTTTTTTTGAGGCAGAAAATGAGATTTTTCATTGTTTTGGCACAAGGACGGTCACTCTCAAGGTCAGCTGGAGAGGGGGATGTGCTGGCAGGACGGAGCAGTTTGGGCGCTCGGGGAATTCCTGGGATTGGAGGGACCTCCAGGGGGATTTGCTCCACCCTCCCTGTTTCAGGGTGTGCACCCAGAGCAGGTTGGCCAGGCCCAGGTGTGGTTGGGTTTGGTTTTTCTCCAAGGATGGAGCCTCCACAGCTCCCCTGTGCTGGTGTTTGAGTGGGAAAACAGGGTTTTCTTGGAATATCAGTGCTCCATCCTCAGCCTTCCCTCCCTCCCACAGGGAATTCCTTCCCTATTTATCCACAGGGATAACACCTCCCTCACCCTCCCGGCTGTGCGAAAGGTGCTGCAGCCCCTTTATAAAACCTGTCACAGAATCCCAGCACGGTTTGGGCTGGGAGGGACCTTCTCAAGGTTCTTCTCAAGGTCCTCTGGTCCAACCTCCACGAGCAGGAGGATCTTCTTCCAGAAAATATCCAAGAAATGGAAGTATTTTGGAGCGAAGCTGGGGTTTTGAAATGGAAGATTCCAAACCTTTCTCCCACCTCTCAGCCGATGAACAACACCTGGATATTGACCAGAGCATCCTGGACTTCCAGGGCCTGAATTCCTCCGGAGCGAATCTCTCCCAGGATCTCTCCCAAGAGGACCCTGTGGAAATATTCCTGAGGTTTTATTGTCCTCCCGCAGCACAGGAGGAGCTGCGCGGGAACAGAGCAGCGGGAATTCACCCGGGACAGTTCAGCTGGCACAGGTTAGCACCTGGCCAGAGTTTAACGAGCCAGGTGTAAATGTATCAGCCTCTGAGGGTCCGGCCTTTGCAGAGAAGTGGCTAAAATCAATTTCAGCGAGACCGCTCTTCTGAGGTGTTTTGTAAAGCGAAAGGTTTAATAAAGAAAAATAACAAAACAACAAACGTTACAGAAAACAAATGATAAGCCGCGCACAGGTGTCCCAGAAAACCTCTGACACCCTGCTGGAAACACTCCAAAAATCCCTTTACTTCCTTTGTGCTCCTTCCTAACTCCTGAATGTTTTAGAGGGACAATCTTGCTTGCTGCCAATAAGATCACCAAGAGGTTTTGAGTTTCACTCTCAGAGCCCCATCCATGCTCCTGTGCTGGCCCTGAGCCGATTACACAAGAGAAAACCACAGAACTTTCTAGTTAAGCTTCCTAAAATGTCCAGAGGTAAACTGAAACTCTTCCGCTGCTTGGAAACACCTGCTGGGGGTGTGAGGGATGCTTTACTACATTCAACCTCCCGGGAAATCCCAGGAATCTTCGAGCTGGAGGTTGGCTGTGTTTGGTTGAGGTCCTGGGGAAGAGGAGTCTGCGCCCTGTCAGTGAAGATTCATCGGCACAATTCCTGCCTTGGCTGCTCCCGGCCTCCACTGCTCCCTCCTGCTGTTGTCATCTGCCGTGGGACACGGATCCTGCTCCAAAGGGCACTTTGGGGGCCAGCCCCAGCCCCGCTCAGAGAGCTCAGCTCTCTCTGTGCTCCTTTAGGCTGAGCTTAACGAGCCTGATGTGGTTTCCCAGCCCAATTAACGCCAGCCCAACTCAGAGCCTGGCAATAACGGCCTCGTGCTGCGCTGGAAATGCTTTTCCAGACTAATGGGAATTCCTGCACTTCTGATGGAGGGCTGAGCTGGAACAGAGACTGGACAGAGCTGGAGAATAAAGGAGAGATTTATTAAAAAGCCTTTAGGAAACACCCTGGGCAGGACAAGAGCCTGGACAGGGCTGCACCCAAGGTGGATCCAAAATGGTCACAAAATGGACACAAAATGGACACAAAATGGACACAAAATGGACACAAAATGGACACAAAATGGACAAACGGTCAGGAGGTCTCACACTTTTCCAAGTTCTGGTCCATTTGCACACTGGGGTTGAATTGTCCAATCCCAGCTGCAGGCGATGCAGTCCCATCCTTCTTGTTCTCTCCCTCCAGCCCACCCTTGTTTGTGCCTTTGGGCCTGAACACTTGTCCCAGCTGTCCTTGGTGTGCAGCAGGAGAAGGATTTGTTTTGTGTCCCTGCTGTGTGCAGAGCTGAGTGACACTGACTGTGAGCTCAGAGCTGCGCCCCTGGGCACCACGGAACATGAAATACAGGGGAGATGAAATTTAAGGCATCACCTGCACTTCTGATGGGAAGCATTCAGCACAGACCCGTGCCTGGGGAGGCTCTGTCCCAGTTGGAAATATTGGAAGGGATTTATTCCGTGGGGCAGCCCAGCTGCTCTTCCTGGTGCTTGTCCAGCATCACCTCTCCCAGATCCAAATGACTTTGCTGAGCTTTCCTCCACCTGCTGCCTAAAAGCGGGTGGAGGTTTAATTACAGATAATAATTCACGTGGCAGCAGATGGTTAAATACTCCAGGAGGAGCTCACCTGAGTTAAAGCGTCCAGATATCCGAATTCCAAAGGGACAGCTCCAATTTTTTTTTTTTTGCTCCTCAGACTGACTTTTCCAAGGATCCGCTCTGTCTCCCTTCTGCCCTGGGTGTCGCCTTTACCTCAGCAGCTGTTCTGCTCCTGCTCTGATTGCCTTTCCATGAAACATTCCACGTTCCTCAATTCCAGCCACACGCCAGCTCCCTCACCTCAGCAGAACTGCTCGGGAGCCTCAGGTGCCACAGCTACTCTGGGAATTCCAGCCCAGGAGCCAGGCTGAGGAGACACCACGAATAGGAGGGAGTTGCCTCTTCCTGGAGGCTCAGGATCGGGATAATTAGTGAATTATTATAATTATGCCCCCTTCCCGAGCACAGAGTCCTCTCCATCCCGTGCCTTGACCTTGAAGATTCTTCCTCTGGACCTCAAATGCCACAAATCCTTTATTACAGCCTCAAAAAGAGAAAGCAAATATTGTGATTTCATTCATACTCCACACATCACCTGATGGGGGAGGGGGGGGTGGAAAATTGGCTTATGAATCCTGGTTGTTCCAAGGAAACTCCTTGGAGGGTATTTCCCAAGGGAGTTTCTAATTTGGGAACTTCTCCTGCTTCTTGGAAATGGAATGGAGCAACATTTCCTCTAACACCATCACTTCCCTGCTGGGGAATTTGCTGTCACTAATTCATAAAATCCGTTCGAAAACATTAAGAGCAGCATGGAAGAGCTCAATTCCTTGGAAAAGCCAGGTGCTGCAAGGCTGCCACAGATGCACGTCGCTCCTGCCTCCAGGGATAAAATTCCAATGGTTTGGGTTGGAAAAACCTCAAATCCCATCCCATTCCACCCCTGCCATGGGCAGGGACACCTTCCACTATCCCAGGCTGCTCCAAGGCTTGAATTCCTTGGATCCAAAGGCTGGAAGTTCATGCCCAGCTAATGGAGAGTTTGGGGGGGGGAAACGTGTGAAAGTGAAGGAATAAAGAATGGGATCAGAAACCAACAGGAAAACTGCTGGGACTGTCAGGATGGAGGTCACGGAAAACAATTAATAAATCAGGGAATCCCAAAGAAAGAAAAAAATCAAGGAATGATCCTGCAAAGTGCAGCAGAGGCCTGGAAGGAGCTGGGTGAGGCCACGAATAAATAAAGAATAAAGAGGGACCGTGGGAGGTGAGGAGGGCAGGGAAGGGATGGCAGAGGTGGGAATCAGGGCAGCCCTGGGATTCCATGTTGGGGCGATGACTGTCCCCTGGAATTCCAGCAGCCCAGGAGCTGGCAGGACACTGCAGGTGTCCCCAGGGACCTGGGATGTGCTGGGATAACGGGAATGTCCCATTTCGGCCATTACCTGGAGAGGCAGCTCCCAGCGTGTCCAGGTTTGAGCTCCTTCTGTATTTACAGCCCAAATCACTGCTCAGAGGGCTTTGGGAATTCTAGGAAGTCGTGGCAGCTGAGCAAAAACCAACTCTGAGAGGGAAAAACATGGAAGAGACCCAAGGAAAAGCAGCTGGTGCCCATCCAAACAGCTGGATTGTGGAATTGGCCTGTTACACCCCCAAACCAGGCTCCAGATGGGGATGGATCCCACAACACCCAGAATTCCCACTGGGAGTCCCTGCACTCACCGCTGGCTTCATCTCATGGCCTGGACATAATTATTCCAACCCAGGCCAAAGCCAGTAATTAGCTGAGTGTGTAATTATCTCTCTCCGTCCGTCTGCAGTTCAGGCTCTGTCAGGGATTTATTTCCTGAAGGGCTTCTGGGGGTTTTGCAACTCCAGAATGAAAATTTGTTAACTGTTAATAACTCCCAAATTAGCTCATTTAGGCAGAGTTGGAAATAACTCAGCCGTGTCAGCCGTAATCAACAAATTATCTGGAAATTTAGAAAGGCAAAGGATAAAAAAGGGATCTCGAACCATTCCGGAGCCCAGGGCAGGCAGTGGGAGCACATCTGTCAACGCTGGGGAGAGGCTGGGCTGGAATTCCCAGATTTGCTGTGGCTGCCCCTGGATCCCTGGCAGTGCCCAAGGCCGGGTTGGACATTGCGCTTGGAGCAGCCTGGGACAGTGGGAGGTGTCCCTGCCATGGCAGGGGTGGTGCTGGGTGAGATTTGAGCTCCATCCAAACCCAAACCCATCCGGAATTCTGGGATTGGCACTCCTGTGCTCTCAATTTGCTCCCAGTGAGTTGGGGTTTGGGTTTCTGTCTTTTTTTTTTTTTTGAGGAATTGTTTCAGAGCTCAGCTCCTTTTCCAAGCCAAGCCCAGGCTGAGGGATGTGAACTCCCTGGGGACCTCCCGTGGGTGAGGTCAGGAGCTCAAGAGAAACAAACCCCCGGCAGAACCCATCACAGCACTACTGGAGCCTTCTCCAGGATCATCTCTGCTCCAGCAGAACCACATCTGTCACTGCAGGAGGACTGGGTTGGGCTGACACCAACACCCTGACCAACAGCGGGTCAGCTCCTGTCCTGACTCCGGCAGGGTTTGGCTTTTTGTTTGGTTTTTTTTTTGTACTACTGCATTCTTATTTTTAATTTTCCTAGTAAAGAACTGTCATTCCTATTCCCATATCTTTCCCTGAAAGCCTCCTAATTTCACAATAATAATTCAGAGGGAGAGGGTTTCCATTCTCCATTCCAAGGGAAGCTCTGGCTTTTCCCCGGCAGACACCTGTCTTCCTAAACCAAGACACCGTGGCCGTGATAAATCAGTGTGGCTTTATCTCCAAACGCAGCCAACACCGAGCACCCTGATAAGAGAAAGGATTTGTTTACTCCGAATGGATTTCTGCCACTGGGAAGGGAAATAAACGACCTGACAAGTTTTTATATATATATAATGCACCTGCTTTATCTCTGGGATTCATCTGGGGAGGCAAAAAACTGCCTCCTAGGAAGAGATAATATTTATTTTCACCTCCCAACATCCTCAATGACAAAGAGGGACCTGTGTATACACAGCCCACGTCCCGACTCCAGGGGGTTCCTCATCCAGCCCAGGGTCTGGAAATATGATTTGTGACCATTTGTTATCTCTCTGGATCGGAATGGAAATAGGCTGGAAACGCAGCAGTGGCTCAAAGCCAAAAGGTTCCAGGCTCTGTGAAGCTTTAGCTGTGGAAAGGAGACGCCCGGGAGTTCTCTCCACGCAGGATCCGGTGGGATGCTCACTCCTTGTTCAAGAGCTCAGTTGAAACCCTTCCAAATCAACGCAGGACGCCTTTAGAGCAAATTTCGCCGACGATTCGAGACGAGAGTTACCTGCAGGGAGACTCCACAGGTGCTGCTCTGCCACCTGGGGACCTCGGAGAGTAAAGAATGTGAAAACCCATCAGCTCCGAGATTGCCTCGCTAAACTCAGGGAGGGAATGGCTGCGTGGAGAGAGGAGAGGGAATTGCAGCTAAAAGCAAGGAAAGGAGGAGATGGAAATGTTTCTATCCATGTGGCAGCGGGAGCAGGACAGGGACTGTCCCCTGGGCTGGCACTGCTGGGGGACCTGGAGGGCTGTGCCCAGTTCTGGCCCCTCAATTCAGGGAGGACACGGAGGGGCTGCAGCGTGTCCAGGGAAGGGAACGGAGCTGGGAGGGGTCTGGAGAATTCCTGAGGGAGCTGGGCAAGGGGCTGAGCCTGGAGAAAAGGAGCCCCAGGGGGGACCTGGTGGCTCTGCACAAGTCCCTGCCAGGAGGGGACAGCCGGGGGGGTCGGGCTCTGCTCCCAGGGAACAGGGACAGGAGGAGAGGGAACGGCCTCGGGCTGGGCCAGGGGAGGCTCAGGGTGGGCAGCAGCAGGAATTTCCCCATGGAAAGGGCGCTGAGGCCTTGGAAGTGGCCGGGGAGGTTTGGAGTGCCCATCCCTGGAGGTGTCCAGGGAATTCCTGGGGACAAGGTGGGCATTGGGCACGGACATTTTGGAACTCAAAATTATCAACGTCTGCTTATTTATTTAAGTAGCAAAGCCTGGAGACCATCCGGGAAGGATGTTTTCCCGTTTTTTCCTGCTGCGCTTTACTCCCTTGGCACAGGTGAGGCAAAAGGATCATTTTGGTGAACCTGAAACCTTTTCTAAAAGACCAAATGCCTTTTGGGGAGGAGGAGATGGGTCCCACAGGGGCCAGGCTCTGGGCTCCCGAGGTGGGGGGCTGGCTCGGGAAGCAGCTGTGGCCCCACCTTCCAAACCTTTCCGTGGGACAAGTTGACATTTTGGAGCTTCCAGCTGTCGCGTCGATGGATGCCGCTTAAAATTCCAGCTCAGTAAGCGAGTGCTGGTGAGGAACCCTCGGGGCGGCTGTAAGACTGAAATGTGGGAAGCCATCAGTGGGAGCCCATCAAAGTGTTTACAACCCAAGCACTCGACCTCCCGCGGCAGAGGAATTGTTTTATCTCCTTCGCCGGGGCTTCGCTGCCCCTCGTTAAACCCAACAAAGCCCAGGAGAACAAACCAGACGGAGCACTTGTCGTTCCCGTGACCTTTTTTTGTTCCCTGCCTGGAATGGGGCGATAAATGAGCGGCACTGGGTGATCCCTGGTGCTTCCCCAGGCTGGGCTCCCGTGGGATCCCTGGGATCACCCGGATCCGACTCGGGGTGGGACCTTGGAGAGCAAACAGGGACCTGGAGCATGGAGGTGATAAAGGAAACTCGGCTGTTCCGATGGCAAAATAATCCTTGGATTGTGAGCGGGGGGGCATCCAGGCAATTCCTGCTCTTCCTGTGAGGGAAAGAGATGAGGATACAGGCGTGTTCCAGTGCACCCCCGTGTGAAAAACGAGTTCCACTCTCTTTTAAAATTCATAAGTTTAATGAAAAAGTAAAAATAGACAACGAGGAGACAGAAAGCATTAGTTTTTCGGCCGAGGGTGCCCGGCATAAAGTCGGCCAGCCGCACACCTCCCACTCTTTCACACCTCGGTATTTAAGGATTGCTGCGTCCTTTCAATCATTTTATCTGACAGATTTATTTGTGGGTGGCTCCACTCTGTCTGGTAACGTGAGTCTCAGAAGTTTTCTTCTTGAGGTTTTTGGTTGGTTTTATTTTGATTAAAAACCCCAGAAATCCAGCAGCCCTCATGCAGGGCCACAGGGTGACGACTCCTCTCCGTATTTTTTTGGCCTGGTCACTTTCAGATGTCAGAAAAGAAAAAAAAACCCGGTCCTCTTACCACTCAGATTATGTCACAATCAGAAAACACGCTCATTACTTTTCGAAACTCCATTAACAAAACATAACACGGTACAATTATACAAATAGTATTCATTCTAATATTTGCGAAAAGCCAACTTTATGATCTGCATTTATAACACCCACACCCCAGCACGTGTTCCCATATCAGGAAAAGAGTTTGGGCTTCATCCCTGAACTTTTAAGGAAGAAAAACCAGAAATTTCCACGCTCTTCTCACCATGGCTGTCCCAGTGCCAGCACAAAGGCTGTGACTAGAGGACATGGAAAGAGCCACAATCACCTGTCAGGATGTGAGATGAGAAAAGAAGGAAGTTTATTTTGGTTCGGGGTTTAAATAGGGTTTGGACTTTGACCCGTGATTGGGAGACGAGGTTGACGCCTTTCTGACCCCGCTGGTCAAACCACAAGTCCATTAATTTGTCCTTCCCCCGGGAAGGAATGTGTTATTTACCAAACATCAGGCTTTATTTATTTTACAACGCCTGAGAAAACTCCAGTAGAAATGTAAACTATCAGAAGTCTGAAAAATCGGGGCAACACAAAGGCACCTGTTGGACCCTTGAGCTGCTCCTCAAGGAATGTGGCTGTTTTCTGTTGGGCCAAAAACCCCTCCTGGATCGCTGAATACTAAAGAGAGAGCGCAGAAATTCTCATCCTTTCACCTCCATTCTCATCCTTGCACCTGCTAAGACATCCCAAAAAGTGTGGTTTCGGGAGTCTCAGCAGGTGCAGAGGCCCTCCCTGCACTGTGCACGGCTTTTATTCTTTCCTTCGGTATAATTTGTTATTTTCTTCTTCAATCAAAGTCTTTTTGCTTTTCCAAAACACCCCCAATCAGCCGTTTCACTAATTATTCTTCAGCATTTCCGGGAGGTTGCTGGCAGCCCTCAGAGCTTGATCCACCTTCGTGGGGCTGATAACTCACTGGCCTCACCCAGAATTGTATCACAGGTGGAGCTGCTGGAGTGGAAGTGATTAGCAAAAAGTCCTGTAAAGGACGAAAATTCTGCTTTTTTTGGCATATTTTCCATTTCAGGGGATCACAAAATGCTCAGTCCTGGGAAAGACCAGATCACGTCCAGCATTGTCCCAGCCCCACGTGTTCTCCAGGCTCTCCAGTGCCATATCCATAAGTTTTTTGAACGCTTCCAGGGATGGAGGCTCCACCACCTCATTTGCTCCAACCTCCAGAAACCCAGACAGCCCCAGCGCACCCAGAGGCCAAGGGATTCCCTCGGATTTTGGGATCGAGGCAAAGAGCGATGTCACCCTTCCCGTGCCAGCTCCAAACCCAAACCATTCCAACACTCTGGGAGTGAGGAGGGATCCTTTGCCAGCCTTGGGGAACTCTCAGAAGAGTTTCCATTTCCAGGCAACGCCCTTCCCGACGGGACACTCTTCCAAACTTTTCCCAAAGAGAACTCTCCGTGTGTCCCCCGTGCATCACGAGGCTCTAACTCTCCCAGCCAACTGCGCCGCTCTCATTTGAACTTTTGATAATGGATGCACTTAAAAATTCAATCCTTTGTGTCCCCTTCCTCATTAGCCGTGCCAGGCTGAGCTTTTGTCTTGGCTCCGTGTGAATTCTTTGTGTGTGATCCCTGTGAGCCGGGATTCCTGATCCAATTATGCCATTGTGTCCCCTTCTCCTCCTCGTGGGCCTCTTGTCTTCTTTGTGTGGGATTAAAGACACACTTCAAGCCTGGCACAAATCAGTCCACGGGTTGATAGTGCCTCGGTCTGCCTAAATCCCTGAAGCTGAAGGGCTGGGAGAGCTGGGAATGTTCACCTGGAGAGGAGAAGCTCCAGGGAGAGCTCAGAGCCCCTGGCAGGGCCTGAAGGGGCTCCAGGAGAGCTGGAGAGGGACTGGGGACAAGGGATGGAGGGACAGCACACAGGGAATGGCTTCAAATTGGAAAAGGGGAGATTTGGGTGGGATATTGGGAACTGGGAATTCCTGGCTGGGATGGAATTCCCAGATTTGCTGTGGCTGCTCCTGGATCCCTGGCAGTGCCCAAGGCCAGGCTGGACATTGGACTTGGAGCAGCCTGGGACAGTGGGAGGTGTCCCTGCCATGGCAGGGGTGGGAATGGGTGGGATTTAAGGTCCCTTCCCACCCAACCCAGTCTGGGAGTGCTCAGTCTCTGCCCTGCTCCCTTCACGCCCTGGTTTTTGATGAGGGGGAAAATAAAGCACAACTGCAGCCAAGTGTGGGAAGGAAAACTGCAGGAATGAATTGGGAATGGAAGCAGTAGGGCCACGCTTTGATAAGGATGCTATGAGACACCGAATTCATTCTGGACCTGCAGAATCGCCTGATTAATTTGTTGATTACACTGGAATTGATTACAGCTTTCCTGCAATGCCACAATAAATCCCACAGAACAGCAGGAGCCGTAAATGGACACCTGTTAATTGGGAATTAAAACCCCCCCCCCCATACACACACACACACACCACTGGGGCTGATCCCAAGCTTGCAGGGACCAAGGAAGACATTCCTTTTATTTTCCAAGTTTGGACACGGCTTCCACGACCTCAGGAACATCAGGATTTCAATCCAGCATTTCACGCTGCTCCTTGGAAGGGTTTTGCTCATTTGGAACTCAGATACCAACAGCGTAAACAACGCTCATTAATCAGAGAATAAATGATTTGCCAGGACTGCAGGGGCTGCAACGAATTTTAAATTTTCCCAGCCATATCTTTCAGTCCCTAAGAATTACAGTAGCAAATTGATTCGCTGTGATTCAGGGGGGATCCATGGATTTGATTCCTCCTGATCAAAGCAACTCTAGGTATTTATTTACAGTTTATTTCCACAGCTTTTTTTTAAAGGTATAAAGGGACTGAAAGCAAACCCAGGGAAGGCTGTGGTGAGTCCCAACAGGAATTTGGTGAGGCTGGGCCTGTTCCAGGAGGGACAGGGAACCATTCCCTGGTTTTTTACAGTGTCAAAAGATTGGGACAGGTCGTTTTTAGGTTCCTTTGCAGCCCTGCACTGATTGAGGGATGCTGCTTGTAACATCCACGACTCACTGAAAACTTCCAAAAACTTTTCAAGGCCAGGCTGGACAGGGCTTGGAGCAGCCTGGGACAGCGGGAGGCGTCCCTGCCCATGGCAGGGGTGACACTGGATGGGGTTTAAGGTCCTTTCCAATACAACCCAAATCTAAATCAATTCAGAGACTGAAAAGGAATTTATTTTATAACTTGTGAGCTCATCTCTCGGAGCCCTGAGTGGCTGAGCCTCAGCCGTGCCCATTAATCAAAGCATTTCTTTATCTCCAATCTGAGGTGCTTCAGATCCCGCTGATCTGCTGATTTGTGTGTAAATTACACCCAATCCCGGGACCTCAGAGGGCAGGACAACACCAGGAACTCGGGATAAAACAATCCGGGACGTGAATGTGAATCTCAGCCCTGGCTTTCAGCTGCTTATCTGCACTTCCCTCTGCCTGTCAGGGCTGCCACTGACAGCAGCACTGCTGCTGTTTATCAGACTGAGCAAAAAGCCCTTCAAGGAATCCAGAACCCTCTTCTTTCGTGGAATCACAGAATCCTGGAATGATTCCCATTGGAAGGGACCTGAAATCCCACCCAGTGCCACCCCTGCCATGGCAGGGACACCTCCCACTGTCCCAGGCTGCTCCAAGCCCCAACGTCCAGCCTGGCCTTGGGCACTGCCAGGGATCCAGGAGCAGCCACAGCAAATCTGGGAATTCCATCCCAGACAGGAATTCCCAATTCCCCATATCCCATCCATCCCTGCCTTCCTCCAGCTCCCAGCCTTTGATGGTTGGCAGCCAACAACACCTTTTGTCTGGCTGGGAAGGCAACTGGGAAAACTCTTCGGACCTGAGCGAGGTGGGAAAGGGAACCAGACCCTTCTCTGGTCCCTGAACACGGACCAGAGCGCACAAACAGCTTTTATCCCTCCCTTCTGCCTAACAGAGATTTATTATTTCAGGCAACGCTGCCCTTAATCTACAGCAACAGCAATCACAGCCCAGCACATCTGTTTGCTGCCCGGGGAATGGAGAGTCATGGAAAACCTGGAGACGTTGGTGAGATGATCCATTAAAAGCTGCCCGCAGAGCAAGGGCCTCAACCAGCGCAGAGCATGAGATGATGAATTGCGAGAGCATCTCTGGGTCAGAGTGTTTGAAGCAAAAAAACCCCCACGCTCCTAAATAAAAGGATGGTTTTCCTGTGTGGCCAAGCAGAGGAGGGAGTGGGGCTGATGGAGAGCAGCATCCAGAGGGGCTCCACAAGTTCCTGGAATCAGGAGTGGCACTGGGGCTGAACTGGGAGGGAGGCTGTGGTTTATCCCCAAAAGCCTCCCGGGGTGCAGGGCTGAATTGGTTTGGAAAGACAGGTGTCTGCCAGGGAAAAGCCAGAGCTTCCCTTGGAATGGAGAATGGAAACCCCTCCCTCTCAATTATTATAATTTTGCAATCAAGGGGCTCTCAGGCAAAGATACGGGAATAGGAATAACAGTTCTGTGCTAGGGATATTAAAAATAAAAATGCGGTAGTACAAAAAAGTAAATGAACAAAGAGCAAACCCTGCCCGAGTCAGGACAGGAGCTGACCCCCGTTGGTCAGGGTGTTGGTGTCAGCCCAACCCAGTCCTCCTGCAGTGACAGATGTGGTTCTGCTGGAGCAGAGATGATCCTGGAGAAGGCTCCAGTGGTGCTGAGATGGCTCCGCTCTCCCTCTGGGAATCCAGTGCACACAGGCCGTGCTGCTGTTCTGAATGCCAGCTTTGATCCAGGCGGGAATGCTGGGCTCCTCCCCCTGGGTGGAGCCTCTCCCCGTGGGATGATGGGATTGTATCAGCCCTGCAGTGAGCCTGGATGGCCCATGGACAGCAGATATCCCCTGGAGGGAGGATGGGTCCTGGAAGGGATAAAGAAAACATCTTCCCAACCCGTTCCAACAGATGGCAAATAGAACACACACTGCTGGGGACATGTTGCAACCCAAGACAAGGGCCAAGAGCCAAGTTCAGGTTTCCCCAGATCGGTGAGAGGGACCTGAGATGGAGCAGCTGCAGCAGCCAGAGCTGCACAGTGCCCTGCTGGCACACAGAATTCCCTTTGGGAGGCAGGAAGGCTCCTCAGCACCGCAGAAACCTGGATTTAGCTATTCCAGAGGCGCTGCCCAGCGCCCTGAGCCCCAGCAGGATCAGTCCTCGTCCTTCCCTCATGAGCAATGAGGGTCCAAACCTCACTGCTGCCCTGAGGTGAAGGGACAAACTCCCTGCAGCCACTCAGGGAACTCTGGAGTCCTTCCCCAGTGCTGGAATCTTTGGCTCTCTTTTGCTTCAAGGTCAGGGCGAACGAAACGCAGGAGATGTTGTTTGAAGCCTCACTTTGAAATTTATTATTTTTATTTATTACAAACTCACGAGATGTGAGCGTTTTCTAACAAGTTGAGAAAGTGAGTGAAAATGGTGTCTACTCAAGGCCATTTAAGTCTTAATTATCTAATAAAACTGTTGACATCTATATTATTTATGGTTCTAATTTAATTATGATCACCTGGAACTTGCAATGCGGACTCTTCCCACTTAATTACAGGAAGCTGCTCAGATTTGTGAAGACGAAGGTGCAAAAAGACAACTAATCCACACCCGAAGTTCTCCATCTCGGCTCCCATGTGTCACCATACGCTAAAATCTCAAATCCTAATTTTTCACACAATATTACCTAGACTACATCCCCATGATCCCAGAACTATCACTCGTTTCTGGAAGTCTGTTTTAAGGCCTGAGGTCAAATGCAGTGCTTCCCTGTGCGAAGTTCTGTGCCTGTCAGCACAGGGAGTCCAAAATTTTCGGCATCCAGGGTTCCCACACCCCAGCACCTCGTTAACTGATTAATTAATTGATTAAACTCTGCTCTGGCACCCTCTAAACAAACCCGCGGACACAGGGGACAATAATCCCCAAACAGAGTAACCACAACGTTTGTCCACTTCTCCACTTCATTTGCTCCCCTCATCAGCTCAATCGGTGCTTCAAACCCAGCAGGGTGGAAAATTGGAGCTGCTGGAGCCAGTCCAGAGGAGGCCATGGATGCTCCGAGGGCTGGAGCCAGGCTGGGAGAGCTGGGAATGTTCCCCTGGAGAGGAGAAGGCTCCAGGGAGAGCTCAGAGCCCCTGGCAGGGCCTGAAGGGGCTCCAGGAGAGCTGGAGAGGGACTGGGGACAAGGGATGGTGTCGGGATTTTAAGAGAGACGGGATCACTGAGAGATGTCGAAAGCAGGATTTATTGCCTCAGCCTCACGAAGGGTGAGAACGTCTTCACCTCGTGTGCCAGGAGTTCGTGGTCAGTGGTCACCAGTGGTCACCAGATCGATAGCCACAAGGTCTTTTACAGGTTAATTAGCCAGTAAACTACTGCCACAAAGAATATTTCTGCTTCCACACCAATCCCTAATTAATTGGTATCCCTAATTAGTTTGTATCACACGTCCTGCCGCAATGCCGACCTTCTTAACCAATCGTATAGTGACACGCAAACTTACAGAGCTTCGCCTTAAAACTTCTTGTGCTTTGAGTCCAAGATCCCCCTAATTAGGGTTTTTCTTCCTTTTTAAAGTCCAGTGGCAGAGTTTGAAAGAAGAGCAGAGCTCGCAGCTCGACCGCGAAAGGAGTTTATTAAGTTTTTTATCTGAAGGTCAGCGCGCTGCCCTACACCAGGCTCAGCACGCCGAAAGACACCGCTGCCAAGAGCACCAGACCTGGTGTCCAAGGTTTCTTAAACGTTTCTAACCCAATTAACTCCTAAAACGTGCTGTATTTACAATTTCGTACCAATAATTACCGCCAATTCTAGACACACAATTCTCTACATCACCCACATTCCACCAATGTCCCTGTGCCACCATCTCAGCAGAAAATGGAGAAGGAAGAGGAAGAACTTAAGGCACCGCTCAAAATTCTCCATCTTGCCTCTCTCTATTTCCATTTTAAAAACCCAAAACTACAAATTTTCACCCTGTGACAAACTAAACTACAATCTAACTTAAATTTTTGTTGCTCTCATTTCACCCCTAAGCGTCGGCAGTTTTTCCCGTGGGCTGAGGTCAAAGGCAAGGCTTTCCTGGGGTCCCGGCAGGGGGCTCGGAGCCCCCAGGGCAATTTGAGGGGTTTTCCCCATGCCCTGGACTCCAACAAAAAACTTCTTATTACCTTTATAATTACTTCTATATCTTAAACTTTAAAACTTTCCATTACCTAGCATAACATCTCTCTGCTTAAACTACAAACTCACTTTCTTGTTGATGGTCCCTAAATTTGGAAGTCTTTTCCAAGGTCTCAAGTCGAACCCTGAATTCATTTCTGTGTTTGGGCCTGCATGCACATGAGGTTTTGAGAGTTTTCTGTGCCTGGAATTCCCACAGGATGGAGGGACAGGACACGGGGAACAAGCCCTGACACACTCAGGGGTTTGAACCTTTCCATCCTTCCTCCTGTGCTCCTGTATTTTCCCTCTCCAACTCCCCTAATGATCCCAGGGAATGGCAGTCCCCTCTACAGGATTCACGTGCCATTTGTTTTGTCACCCGCAGGAAACCTGACATCTCCTCCCCTGGCACATCTCAGCAAATGAGTCCTTTCCACAAGGCAAAATTCCTGGTTTTTTCTCAGGCCACCAGTGAAAGTTCAGCTCTCCCCAGTTAGCCACCAATTCTTATTCTTGGATAATTGAAATTTTCCTTTCATTGTGCTGGAGGTTGCTGTAACCAACCAAGTTTATCCCAGCCTGGACTGCTCCCTGCAGGAGGGGGATTAAACATGGAATTGTACTGATGACCTTCAGTGACCAGAAAAATTTCCCCTAATGAGCTCAAAACACAGAGTGCAGAATTTAAACGCTCATTTTTCCCTTTACCGCATCCAGGAAAAGAAAAAAAAAAATTACCCTGAGTCTGACAATTTAGGAAAGTGATTTCTCAGATTTGTTCATGATTTAGTCACCATTCATCCACTTCTCCCTCACCAATATCTCCCGGCAGATGAACCTTTCCTGGCTCGGGCTCAGCATCAAAGACATTTGTGGCAGAAAAAGAAAATCCCCCCAAAATGTTGTCTGTGGGGGGTTTGTGAGCTCGAGGGACCATTCTGAGCTCTGGAGTTCATTACGGATCTCCCTGCCCCAGGGATGTTGCGCTTTGCAAGCCTGGATTGTATTTTAATGCAGGGGGATCTCATCCCTCTGGATAAATTCCTGATGGGAGGGACTGGAGGGGGCAGAGCCAGGCTCCTCTCAGTGCTGCCAGGACTGAGGCACAAATTAAACGATACAAAATTCAGTGTGAGCACAGCAAAGCACACTTGTCCTGTGAGGGTGGGGAAAATGGGCACAGGGTGCCCAGAGCAGCTGCGGCTGCCCCTGGATCCATGGAAATGTCCAAGGCCAGGCTGGGCATTGGGCTTGGAGCAGCCTGGGACAGTGGGAGGTGTCCCTGCCATGGCAGGGGTGGGAATGGGTGGGATTTAAGGTCCCTTTAACCCAAACCAGTCCGGGATTGGGAGACAGAGGAAACTCTGGGGCCTGCTGCAGTTTCGGTGCCACACCAAGCTGAGAGGATTCCTGAGGGATTGGGAAACACCGAACAGCTCCCACATCCCTGAGGAGCACAGGCAGCTCCCAGCTCCTGCCTGGGGGAAAAGCAGGAATGAGGCCCCAGCCCAGGATCGCCAGGGATGGCTCAAAGGCAGCACAAGTTTGGCTTGGAAGGGACATCAAGGTCACGTCATCCCACCCCTGCCATGGGCAGGGACACCTCCCACTGTCCCAGGCTGCTCCAAGCCCAATGTCCAGCCTGGCCTTGGGCACTGCCAGGGATCCAGGGGCAGCCACAGCAAATCTGGGCACCTGTGCCAAGGATTTTTCCATTGACAAGGAAAAGATGGAGCAAGAGTGGGGGGAAAGAGACACCAGGACCTCGTGGAGTGGCTGGGGTGGGGTGTCCCTCCTCCCCAGGCAGAGCTGCCAGCAGGACTGGGAGCTTTTTCGCTTTGAAAATTAAACAAACAAACTCCTTTCCCTCTGCCCTCGGGTCACGGATCCCATTAGAATTCTTCTCCTCCTGAATCCAGAGCAGGGAATAATTGCCTTGGAGCGAGCGGATGGACTGCAAAGCACGGAGGGTTGGTAATTTGGAGGTCATTATCTTGCTGCTGAACTCGGGAGCCAGCCAGAGCTGGCACTTGAGAGCAGATTTGGGAGGCAAACGCCTTTTAAAAGTGAGCTCTTCAACGGCGAACTTCCAAACGTAAATTTAAGGCAGCGATTACAAGAATGCAAAACTCTTAACTGCAGCACGGAGAGGTCATGGAGGCAAATGGGTTTCCACAGAATCTCAGAATGATTTGGTTAAAGGGACCTCAAATCCCACCCAGGGACACCTCCCACCGTCCCAGGCTCCTCCAGCCCCAATGTCCAACCTGGCCTTGGGCACTGCCAGGGATCCAGGGGCA
The DNA here is from genome assembly GCF_029207755.1 of Chamaea fasciata. Taxonomy (NCBI): domain Eukaryota; kingdom Metazoa; phylum Chordata; class Aves; order Passeriformes; family Sylviidae; genus Chamaea; species Chamaea fasciata. The sequence continues at coordinate 62,023,441 of NW_027094092.1, forward strand.
GCCACAGCAAATCTGGATATTTCATTTATTTCTGACTGATTTCCCCAATCAATGGGAAGTTGTACAAATATGAGCACAGCTTGTGCATTTTGAAGGATCGGGAGGCACGAAACTCTCCCAGAACCACGGGAGTCCCTCCAGAATGCTGCATTTTCCATCCCTGGTTGGTGGCAGAGCCTGGAGCAGGTCCTGGTGATGCCCTAAGTTCCAGCTCCCATGTATTTGAGGCTCTGTGGTGCCCAGGGGCGCAGCTCTGAGCTCACAGTCAGTGTCACTCAGCTCTGCACACAGCAGGGACACAAAACAAATCCTTCTCCTGCTGCACACCAAGGACAGCTGGGACAAGTGTTCAGGCCCAAAGGCACAAACAAGGGTGGGCTGGAGGGAGAGAACAAGAAGGATGGGACTGCATCACCTGCAGCTGGGATTGGACAATTCAACCCCAATGTGCAAATGGACCAGAACTTGGAAAAGTGTGAGACCTCCTGACCGTTTGTCCATTTTGTGACCATTTTGTGACCATTTTGTGTCCATTTTTTGACCATTTTTTGACCATTTTTGGACCATTTTTTGACCATTTTGTGACCATTTTATGTCCACCTTGTAGCCCTTGCCAGGCTCTAGTCCTTCCCAAGGTGTATCCAGTGGCTAAAACTGGGAAAAGCCAGGCTGATCCATCAGCCAGGGTGTGTGCTGCGCTGAGCAAAGCCCCCAGGGAGTTTCCTGCTGCTCCCTCATCCCGTGAATTCCATAAATGATGGAGCTGGGCTCCCTTCATGTGCCTCACGTGGAATTTCACCGTATCGCAATGGCTTGGAGCCACCTGGCTCACGGCAGGCTGGCTCTGGGTCTCTGCAGAGAGGAGGCAGATCTGTGCCCCGGCACCCCGGAGCCCTCCCGGTTATTGCCAGCCCCCACGTAATGGCAGCATTAATGATTGAGCTAATTAGGCCAACTCCTCATTATCGCCCTCGGTCGCCTCTGACAGGATATTGCCTTGCCTTTCATTAGTGCTGGTGAGCACAGGGGAGGGGCTGAGCTCAGGTGGGCTTTTGGGGAAGTGAGGACGTGCAGGTTGTGGAACATTTACTCTGTGGGGATCGGCTTTTTTTGATTTGCTCCGCCAATAAAACCCATCTGTGCTGGCGCAGCCTGTGGGATGTGGAGTTTATTTGGGGTTTCCCTGTGTGCAAACTGACCTGGAAGTGTCCGTCCCTGCAGGAATTCTGTGTCAGAGGAATGCCCCGGGGCTCGGCTTCCCGATTCCTCACATTAAACAGGTGAGGGAAGGGGAGGAGGGGGAGGGGTTCCTCTCTAACCAGAACTCAAATCCTTTTTCTTTAATTCAATTCAAATCTCAAAAGACTTGTGCGACATCCTTGGAACTGCAAGGCCCTCCTGGCACCCAGCAGCTCCCTTGGCCTGCTGGCTCTGGGCTGGAGGAATCTCAGAGGGTTGTTGAATATCCTAAATATCCTAAATATATCCTACACAAGGCTCTCCTTCCTTTGGTGGTTTCTCCTCTGCCCGGGAATTTCTGGGATGGGCACAGGAGCTCAGCTGTGGTGCTCAGTGTCTTTACCTGGTTCTTGGTTGTCCAGAAACCTTTCCAAACCCTGAGTAACTTTTCAGCTGCTCTTCAGCAGCTTCAAATCATCTGAACCAATCCCCCAAAAAGCATTTGGTAGCCCAGCCCGTTGTTGTTGATGGATTAAAGTTTGGGATTCGAGTGTTTGGGCACCACAGCCAGCCCTGATGTTCACCCCATTCCAAACGCGAGCAGAGCCGCAGGATTTATTTCCATGATGCAAATGACGGTGAAATGTGCCTCTCCAGCACCGATTTGTCTGTTTTATGAGGGGATTTCTGTGTGGGAAGCTCATTTACTCCTCATTTCTGTGCCATCCCTCCTTGGGGCAGCGCCTCAGCCCTGCCCAGTTCCTCCTGGCACAGTTTTTGGCTGCATTTCCCTTGTGCAGGCGGCAAATTCCCTGTCCTGGCTTGGTTTGTTCAGGCTGCTTTGCACTCCTGAGAGCTCTGGGAATGCTCATGAGATCCCACTGGAGGCCAGAACAGCCTCCAGAGCTGCTGCTGAGGGTGGGGGGTCTCTGGGCAGAGCTGCATCCACAGGTCTGGGCTCCTCTTCCTTCCTCCAAATGCCTCAGGAATCAATCTCTGACCCATTTTTTGGGAGAGGGGAAGGGTTTCCCTTCTCCCTGCCCCGTGCTGGGGTGGGGGCTGCTGGTTTCTTCTTGTCCCTTGGGATCGTGGCATGGGAACCTCTCCCTGTTGGCAGCTCCGGGGTGGAGATCGGCCCCATTGCTCCAGCTGGGCACAAAAAAATTGGGAATTAGGAATTCCTGGCTGGGCTGGAATTCCCAGAGCAGCTGTGGCTGCCCCTGGATCCCTGGCAGTGCCCAAGGCCAGGTTGGACATTGGGCTTGGAGCAGCCTGGGACAGTGGGAGGTGTCCCTGGGACAGTGGGAGGTGTCCCTGCCATGGCAGGGGTGGCTCTGGGTGGGATTTAAGGTCCTTCCCACCCCAACCATTCCATGATTCTGGGATTTGTGGACACAGCTTTAGCTCTCTCAGGTTTTTTAAGGATGCGTGGCCGTCAGTTCCTTGGGCCGACGAGGTGAGGAGCAGCTGGACTCCAAAGAGTGAATCCGTGAATCTCTCTGCTGCTGGTAGGGAATACTTTAAAGGAATAGGAATAACCTGCATGGGGGAAATCAGCTTCCTCTGATCCTGAAAGTGCCTCTCTTGTTTTCCTCTGAGCTCCACAAAACCAGTGCAGCTGTCACTGCTGCAGTTAATGCTCCTTGTTTCTTTTTTTTTTTTTTTTGATCTGTGACGTGAATTAATGCTGACACACGTGGCTTTGGAATTTTGCTTTTTCCAGTCCCAGTACATGCGAAGAGTCGTGGCTCCTGCCTGTGATTTCGATGACTGATTAAAAAAATTTCCTTGCAGAGGATTGCCTGGGAAGATGCAGTCCTGACTTCGGAGGCATCAAATAGGAAACGCTGTTCTCTTTAGTGGAGGAACACTTTATTCTGACCCTCGTGGCTTTGTCACCGGTTTAGGGCTTTTTAATTGAAAAATAAATATATTCTGTCTCTGCGCTCAAAACGTTTCCCTCGCTTTCCTGGGAAGTTTTTTTCTTCTTCAGGCATCTTTCAGAGGAACCTGACGGCTGAAGAATTCTTTTGGAAGCAAATCCAAACCCTGGTGCTCTCTTGCTGGCAATAACCTCCTAAAGTGCTGGGAACAGTAGGAGGTGGAATTAATAATTCCCTTCCATCCTGCCCTTCCGAGGGAAGGCCGGGGGAGCTGGAGCCACATTGTTTTAGTCCTTTGCATCCAGTGGTTCAGCATCAAAGCAGAACCTGAGAGAACTTTCCCCGCATTGTTCAGCATTAATTGGTGTCTGCTCTGCCGTGGGGCGTGGAGGGCACAGCTGAAATCCTGGGAAATGGTTGGAAATAAATCCTGCTCCTCGGAGGGCTGAGGAGCGGGGGGATGATGTGCTCCCCTCCTGTGAGCTCCCTGTTCCTTCCCTCCCCGGGATGGGGATACAATTTCCAGCTCTCTTGGCTCCTCAGCCGACCTGGCCGGTGACTTCTTGTTTTTGGGGAGCTTGGATTCATCTGGGTCAGGACAAAGCTCCTGGGATTGGGATTTCAGCGTTTCTGTGCTGCTCAGCAGCAGCGCTGAGGGGGTGAAGACGTTGGAGTAGCTCGGGGGAAGAATTGCAGGGTCTCCCCAGATGTTTCCTCCTCCAGCAAGGGGCTGAGTCCATGCTGCTTCCAGAGGGTGAGTCCAGCCCTTCATCCCACAGAATCCAGGTGGGAAGAGACCTCCAGGATCATTGGGTCCAACCATTAAACCAGCGCCACCCCTAGGCCACGTCCCCATGTGCCACATCCAGGTGTCCCTTGAACACCTCTGGAGTGGAACAAGATGGGTTTGAGGTCCCTTCCCAACCATTCCATGGGGAAATTCCTGCTGCTGCCCACCCTGAGCCCAGCCTGAGGCCGTTCCCTCTCCTCCTGTCCCTGTTCCCTGGGAGCAGAGCCCGACCCCCCCGGCTGTCCCCTCCTGGCAGGGACTTGTGCTGAGCCACAAGATCTTCCTCAGTGGGATGATGGCAGCAGTGAGGGACTCCCGCCTCACTCCATGGCCCGTTTTGTGGGAATGCCTTGTCCTTGGAGTGGGAAGGGGCCATGTGGGGTGACCCTGCAGCCCCGGGGTGTTCCTGTGTGCTCGGCACCTCCCAGGGACCAGGGATGTCATGGAAAGTCCCCTCACGGAGGGCAGGGGACACTGGGAGTGTCAGGAGCTGCAGGAGAAGGGCTCAGAGGACTCTGAGGGCACAGCGCGAGCTCTGGGCCCGCATCCCAAAATCTCAAATCATCCCCCGTGGGATGCCCGACCCCTCGGTGACACCAGTGACACCACGAGCACGTCCTGGATCACTAATGAGGGGTTTGATGGACTCTCCGTGCCCTGGGAGCACACACAGGGAATTCAGCAGCAGGGAAAGGCGGCACTGAAACCCCCTGGAGCCGAGGGAAGGGCTGGGTGTGTCTGTGAGCAGCCGCGGGACCTCGAGGAGCGTTCCTGGAGGGGTTTGGTCCCACCACGCACAGGGAGGGTTCTGGTGTCACCCCGTGCTGCTGGGTTGCCCAGGGTTTCGTGTCGTGGAATCATGGAATTGCAGAATCATGGAATCACAGAACCATGGAATCACAGACCAGTTTGGGCTGGAGCAGCCTGGGACAGTGTAACGTGTCCCTGCCCGTGGTGATGCCTTGGGAAGGCTGAGCTGGAGCAGAGAGTGGACAGATTTTTATTTAGATAATAGCAGGTATTTATTAGTAGATATTATAGTAGATATTTATTGTATCTCTATTATATATCTCTCTATATTTATATTATATAGATATTTATTAAAAGGCCTTTAAGGACACACCTTGGGCAGGACAAGAGCCTGGACAGGGCTACACCCAAGGTGGACACAAAATGGTCACAAAATGGTCACAAAATGGGCACAAAATGGACACAAAATGGTCACAAAATGGACACAAAATGGTCATAAAATGGACACAAAATGGACTTGTTTTGTGTCCCTGCTGTGTGCAGAGCTGAGTGACACTGACTGTGAGCTCAGAGCTGCGCCCCTGGGCACCACAGAACCTCAAATACATGGGAGATAAAACTTGGGGCATCATTTCCACCCTGGGGATTCAGCTGGGACTCGGACGCGGAACCTTTGAATCAGAAAGGTGGGACTGGATGGGCTTTAAGGTCCCCTCCCACCCAAACCATTCCAGGATTCTGGGAATCTCTGCAATGGTTGAAGGGGCTGCCCAGGGAGGTTGGAGTGCCCATCCCTGGAGGTGCCCAAGGAATTCCTGGAGGTGGCACTGAGTGCTCTGGGCTGGGGACAAGCTGGGCATCAGGCACAGCTGGGACTCGGTGATCCTGGAGGGCTTTTCCAACCTCAGTGATCCTGGGATTCTTTGATTTCACGCCAGAGCAGCAGTTTGATGGGACATCCTCTTTTATAGGCTGTTTGAAAACGCTGCTTTGGGAAAAAAAAAAAAAAAAAAACAACAAGTGAAAAGTCTGGAGCGTGCTGAGGACAGACACGACGCTCCTCTCTGGCATTCCTGGTGGGAATACCCCACGTTTGGCTTGGTTGGGTTTAAGTTATGAATTTCATTCCCACATTTCCATCTCCCAGCCACGGAGGCGGCTGGAAACACCGAGGGATGGTGTTTGATCTGCTGTCAGCGTGCAGGTTCAGCAGGCAGGGCTCCCTCCCACGAAGCTGAAACAGCAAATTCCCGTTTTGAAGAGAGCAGCCACCTCCAATAAAACTGTCCACACTCTGCTCCAAAAACGCTAATAAATATTTACAGCGTTTTCTGTCAGGAAACACGTTTTGGGGATCATTAGGAAGTTAAAATCCAGGTGTCACTGCTGTCGTGGTTAAGCGAAGGGCGCTGGAGAGCTCCTGGAAGAACTTTTGGGAATCCAGCATTCATCTATAGTCTGGTGTCAGCTACCCGGAAACACGGAACTGGGATAGAATCCCCTCTGGCAATGCACGGCTTGGCTGGATCTGCTTCCACAGGGAGCAAGCTGCTGTCCAAAGCTTTTTCCAGGAGGATTTTGGTGAGATCAGGGTCCATTACGGAGAGGTGGGAAATGAACGCTGGATATACACACAGGATCTGCACTGAGCACCGTCCCTGCTGAAGCTGTGCGGTGAATCCAACAGACCTGGTTTTTCAGGAATAGGGCCAGAAACCGGAAAAAACATCAATCCAGAGGTGGCTTGCACAGGAGTCAGGAGGTGCTGAGGGAGCACAGCAGCTCCGTGAGATCCTTGGATGGCTCTCCCTTGGTTTCCATTTCCCAGTTTTCTGTTTCCTGTAAACTCCTTGAAGCTGCACCTTGTGTTAATTTCTGCCCCTCTCCACCGCCATGAAACAGACGAGGCAGATTTGGGAATCATTGCTCCAGCTGCTGGGAAGTGTTGGGCTCCCAGTTTTTTTCCACTGAACAAATCCTTCACTGTCTCAGGGCGATGGAAAGGCTCTGCAAATCCCGGCCATCCCTGGGGACAGCGGGGTGCTAAAGGCTCATCTTTCCCACGAAAATCTGCAGATTTATCAGTTCTGGAAGCCTTTCAGGACGTGTGCCTGACTCTGGAGCACCAGGAAGGTGCTGCTTCCGAGGCTCCATGGACGTGGCTCCTGGCTTCCCTCGTGTGCTGCCCTGCGGCTGTGTGAGGGAAAATCCAGGTTTGTTGGGAAATCCACGGGATCTGTGTTCCCAGAATTCAACACTGAAGGGCCCGAGGCCAGGTTGGATGGAGCTTGGAGCAGCCTGGTCTGTGGAAGGTGTCCTTGCGCATGGCAGGGGTGGCACTGGATGGGATTTAAGGTCCCTTCCAACCCAAACCATTCCCGGATTCCATAACAGGTGACTCCTGGGGAATCACGGAATCATCACACAATCCCAGTGTGGTTTGGGCTGGAAGGGGCCTTAAAGTCCATCCATTTCCAAGCCTTTCCCATGGCCCGGGAAACACCTCCCTCTATCCCAGAGCTCCTTAGATATTCCCTGTTGATTTTCTTATCTCCTTTTCTGTCAGAGTCGGGATTAAACGCTTGAGAGACGTTCCATGTTCGGACTCAGATGTTTATTAATTCTTATCTGTTACAGTCTCACGAGCTGTGAGTTCCGGCTAACAAAGCAGAAAATGTCTCTGTCTCTTTCTTTCCAAGGCCTTCTAAGGATAAACTGTCCAATTATGAGATGACACCTGAATTATTTTGACTTTTAACCCAATAACCAACCACCCCTGGCCCGCAGTGCGGATTTTTCTACCCAGTTACAAAACCCCACCCAGACCCTTGAAGAAAAAGGTGAAAAAGAAGAATTTAACCTATGCTCTAAATCCTCCATCTTGTTTTATATTTATATATTACTGTATTCTAAATCCTTAAACTCTGAGTTTTCCCCCCTGTGACATCACACCCTTCTATCCAAACCCCACACCCACAATCCCAGTGCTGTCACTCAATTTTGGGAGCCTTTTCCATGGCCTCAGGTCAATGCAGTGTTTGCCTGGGGGTCAGTGCCTGTCAGCACAGAAACCCTGGAATTCTCAGCGCCCAGGGTTCCAGCAATTCCTGGCTCAAATCCGTTTGCCACTAAAGCTGGCATCCCTCAGGCTGTGGGGAAAGCGTTCCCTGCCTCCCCTGCAGCTTTCCACAGAGCAGCTCTTTTGTTATTCATTAAATGTCTAAATAAATAATGCACCGCTGTGCTGCTCCGGAGCCTTTCTCTCCTGTTAATTTGGCTACGAAAAGTTGGGAAATTAAAAAGTTTCGCATCCTCACTGGATATTTAATCCTCTTTCCAAGCCTGTGTACAGGTTTCATACCTTTAGGCTCCGGTGCATAATTACCATGCCCTGCTCCCATCCCAGGCTTTTGTTGGAGAAGGTTCTGGATGTTATCGGAAAACACCCTCTCTAATTTTAGTATGCAAAATTCTAATTACAGCATGAATTTTTTATTGCTTAATTCTTTACCGTTTTTATTCCCCCTCTGGGTACCGAAACATAATTAATTCTCCTTTACTTTTTTTTCTCCTAACAGATTTATGTGTATTATCATATATATTAAATTTTCGGTTCTGTTACTTCTTCTTTTTTTTTTTTCTTTTTTTTTTTCAACTTTTATTGCTTCCCACACTGACAATGTTCACTTCATTAAAGACATGTAATCCCTGAGCTGTGATCAAGACATAATTGCACTTTTTTGGGGGGTATTATAATAACACAGATGGTTTTTTTTTATTTTATTACTGAAACCCCTCTTATGCTTCCATGACTTTGAGTAACCCCCCCCTCCCCCCCAGCCTGCATGGGGATTCCAGCCTGGAATTCTGGCATCAGTTTCCATGGACTGAAATGGTTGTACTCCCGGAAAACAATAAAATATTGCTTTTTTTTCTCCTTCTCAGTTCCCTTCCAGCATTCACAAAACTCCAGAATGGTTTGGGATGGGAGGGATTTTAGGGATTATCCACAGGCAGGGACATCCTCCACCATCCCAAGCCCCATCCAGCCTGGCCTCGGATACTTCCAGGGATCCAGGAGCAGCCACAACTTCTCTGGACAAGCAACAAATCGTGGGTGTGGGGATGAGTTTGTTTTAGTTTCACATAAATAGATTTAATTGTTGCATCCAGAGTGAGGATGGAATTTTGATACATAATTAAGGAATCCAACAGGAATCCTACAGAACCATCAGCCCCAGTATTAATAACTCACGGCAGAATTGAGGAAACCTGGAGAATGAGTGTCCAGGTGAATTCATTCCAGTTTTTGATGTACAAAACCAGCTTCATCGTTACCTTGACTTCCGGTGGAGTTCCTGCAGGAAGAGGTGGCCCAGCCAAACATTCCCAGCCATTTTCTTCTGAAAGGGAACAGTTGTCTGAAATTAAATCTAATGAAACTCTGAAAATTAACTCTTAATTACACTTTGGAAGGTGGGGCAGGAGATTCTGCACCAGCAAATCCATCCCAAATAATTCTGGAAGAGACATCCAGAAGTTTCCAGAGCGCTGAATGTGTTCACTCCTTCTTCTCCCTCCTTTCCACACGGATGATATCAAATTTTGCTGAGTCTTTGAATGAGACCAGAATGCGTCTGGAGAACAATAAAAAAAAACCACAAGGAAAAAAGAGATGCTGCTCTTGCAGCGCTAAGGGGGGAGTGATTCCAGGCAGAAACTGTTTCTATTTTGAGGTTTTCCTCTCTTCCCCTTCCCGGTGGTGCCTGTTTGGGGTCGTTGGAGCATGTAAACAATGAGATGGGAGAGTGCTTTGTCCTTGACCTCTCCGTCCTGATCCCCGGGGGGGATCCTGCACTGCCGCTCCAGGAGAGGCTGGAACAGCTCGGAGCTCTGCTGGGGAGGGAAATCGAGGTCGGTGCTGGAGCTCTCCCTGCCCTGGGGGATTCACCCCTCCGGGACGCGTTAATTACACTGCTCCAATTAACTGCTCTGCGAGCTGCTCCCTCTGTTTCCTACCTGGAGAGGGACTGGGGTGCCTGTGGCACCGGTCTGTGCATGCCAGGGACACCTTCCACCATCCCAGGTGGCTCCAGCCTGGCCTTGGGCACTGCCAGGGATGGAGCAGCCACAGTAAATCTGGGAATTCCAGCCCAGCCTGGAATTCCTAATTCCCAATATCCCACCCGCATCTCCCCTTTGCAGCTCAAAGCCATTCCCTGTGTCCTGTCCCTCCATCCCTTGTCCCCAGTCCCTCTCCAGCTCTTCTGGAGCCCCTTTAGGCTCTGGAAATGGCTCTGAGCCCTCCCTGGAGCCTTTTCCATTCCCAGCTCTCCCAGCCTGGCTCCAGAGCAGAGACATGTCACCTAAAAGAAGTCATCTTTGTACTGAGCTTTAGAACTGTCACCCCCTGGACCACCAAACACATCTGGGTTATGAAATTCCTGGTGGGAATCAGCTCAGCAGGAGGTTCCGCCTGACTGGGGGAAAACAGGGATGACGGGGTTGTTTTGCACTTTCTGTAGTTTTCCCTGTTTGACTGGAATGTTCTTGATCCTTTCTGCCGGCTCTCCCCCCTCCTCCTTCTCAGTCAAACGACTGCGGAAAAAAAAAAAAATAAAAAAAAAATGAAGCAAAGTCTGGCACTTTCCACCCTTCTGCCTGTGCTGAAGCTTCCAGCAGGCTCGCTGGTGCTCTGATCTAATTTCTGTGAAATTCCCATTGTTCCCGGAGTTCCTGCTCCTGTCGGGCTGTGCCCCTTTCAGGAGCCGCCGTCTTCATCTCTCTGTGCCCGCCTTCTGCCTTCCTTTCAAAGGAATCTTCCTCTTGAAGTGCATTTTCCTTCTTCTCTTCAGCTGGGCGAGGAAGTGGCAGCTGCGATGGGCAGAGGGGAGCCTTCGCAGGCTTCGCAGATTTTTCCCTTTCATGTTTTTTCACACTTGTGCCTCCTGGCTCCTTGCAAGGCTCAGTCCCCGCGGAGCCGACCCTGCTGCTCCTCCCGGGGCTGCCGGCGCGGGGAGGCTTTGAAAGCACTCATGGAAAGGAAGCTGGGATGGATGAGGAAGTGGTTTTGTGGTTTGGTTTTGGCTTCTTTTTCTCTAGTCCATAGCCAGGATTTACCAGGCATGAGCACTGAGCAGAGGTAACCTGCCAAGCAGGGCCCTTTGTGTGCCCCCCCTGCCTGCCGCTCCCTCCAGGAGCTCTTGGATTGTTGATTCCGTGGAATCCCAGACTGGTTTGGGTAGGAAGGGACACGAAAAACCTTCCAGGGCCACCCCTGCCATGGACAGGGACACCTTCCAATGTCCCAGGCTGCTCCAGCCTGGCCTTGGGCACTGCCAGGGATCCGGGGCAGCCACAGCAAATCTGGGAATTCCAGCCCAGACAGGAATCCTTCCCAAATCTTCCCTTTTTCCAGTCTGAAGTCATTCCCTGTGTCCTGTCCCTCCATCCCTTGTCCCCAGCCCCTCTCCAGCTCTCCTGGAGCCCCTTCAGGCCCTGGAAAAGACTCTGAGCTCTCCCTGGAGCTTCTCCTCTCCAGGGGAACATTCCCAGCCCTGAGCCTACAGGAAAGATGGACAGAGATGGAAAGAGAGGATTTCCAAGGGATGGAGGGACAGGACACAGGGAATGGCTTCCCACTGCCAGAGGGCAGGGGTGGGTGGGAGGTCGGGAATTAGGAAGTCCTGGCCGGGAGGGTGGGAAGGGGCTGGGATGGAATTCCCAGAGAAGCTGTGTCTGCAGAAATGGGTGGTGCTGAAGATCAGAGGGATCCAGGCCCGGCTGGCTCTGTAGAGGAAAGGGGCTGATGGAGTTGAAAGCCCCCAGCAGGCGACAGCAGGGCCTGTCTGCGCTGGGATCTCCAGGCTGCCCCGTGAGCTGTGGGTTTCTGGGGCCAGGCGGGCTCTGAGCTCCACGAGGAGCAAACATCAACAGGGAAAAGCTTCAACTCAGCGCCCTCTCTCCAAAATTCTGGGCCATAATTCCCACGTCAGAGGGGGGGTGTGCTCCTCCTCCCTTTTGGTTTGACCTCAGTGAATGCTCAGCCCCTCCCAGGGAGCAGAGGGGACCCACAGGAGGAGCCTGCACAGACCCAGAGCTCTGCCCAGGTTGGTTCCATCCCAAAGGAATGTGCTGTTTGTCCCTGTGCCAGGCCAAGTTTATCCCTCTGCCCACATCAAACAGCTGGAACCGAGCTCTCCCCCTCCACCAAACCACTGAGAAACCTCAGCCTGAAACCTTCAGGAGGGTCTCCCATCTCCTGGAGCTGCTGCTCCTGGTGGATGCTGCTCCGAAGAACAGGGAGAAGATAAAAGAGAAAAATTAAACTGTTTATGAAAGTTTCATCAAAGCCCTGTTTGCGATGCTGAAGGGAATCTTGGCTTACCTTGACACAAACTCCATTCACAAACTCAGCTTCATTATTTCCCAGCCTCGTTCCTGAAAGACTTTGTCAGCAGCCTGGCAGCTCGGGGAGACGAGCTCATGATTTGCTTTCTTCTGTGACTAATCCCGATACTAAATGCTGGCATTTTCGTGCCTCTCATCAGCCCAGATCTCTGTGCATGCCATTTCACTTGGCTCGAGTAAGGGGAAGAAAAAAAAAAAGGCAAAAAACAGGAATATCAGCGCTGTAATTCCTTCCTTCTTCAGGACGTGGAGCTTCTCAGACTTTACAGACTCTCTAAAATAGCGCCGAGAAGTTGAACAAGAAGCTTGAGATCAAACAGAGCCAGGAGAAGCTCTTGGAATGATTTGGAAAGCTGAGCATGACTGGTAACATCATTAAACTGAGCCTGGGTTTGATGGACGTCCTGGGAACAGGGATCCACTCTCCAACCTTCCGCACAATCCCAAAAGTCTGGGGTTGTCTTGGGGTTTCTTTAGAATAAGTGGTTTTGTTCACTCACAGGGAATAAAATTGCAGGCTCTGATTCCAGGTGGGAATAAATTCTGTTTGTCCCTCGGGAATGCCAGTGGCCACATGTCCCTGTTTGGAAAGACAGGTGTCTGCTAAGGATGGCAGGAACCTCCCTTGGAAGGGAGAATGGAAACCCCCGCCCTCTGAATTATTAAAATTTTGAAATGTAGGGGCTCTCAGGCAAAGATACGGGAATAGGAATAACAGTTCTGTACTAGGAAAATTAAAAATAAAAATGCAGTAGTACAAAAAAAAAAAAAAAAAAAAAAAAAAACAACCAAAAAGCAAACCCTGGCAGAGTCAGGACAGGAGCTGACCCCTGTTGGTCAGGGTGTTGGTGTCAGCCCAACCCAGTCCTCCTGCAGTGACAGATGTGGTTCTGCTGGAGCAGAGATGATCCTGGAGAAGGCTCCAGTGGTGCTGGGATGGGTCCGCTCTCCCTCTGGGAATCCAGTGCACACAGGCCGTGCTGCTGTTCTGAATGCCAGCTTTGATCCAGGCGGGAATGCTGGGCTCCTCCCCCTGGGTGGAGCCTCTCCCCGTGGGATGATGGGATTGTATCAGCCCTGCAGCGAGCCTGGATGGCCCATGGACAGCAGATATCCCTGGAGGGAGGATGGGTCCTGGAAGGGATAAAGAACGCGGCCCCGCCTGGTTTAACAGCTGCTGACAGAACACACCCTGCTGGGGACATCCTGCACGGACACCCAGGACACCAACCCAGCCCTGCTGGGGCAGCACCTCCTGTTACCTTTGATGCCACAGTTCCAGGTAAAATCATCCATTGGATCACAGAATCCTGGAATTGCTTGGGCTGGAGGGACCTTAAATCCCCTCCATTCCCCCCTTGCCATGGGCAGGGACACCTCCCACTATCCCAGGCTGCTCCAAGTCCTTTCCAACCTGCCCTTGGACACTGCCATGGTTGGGAAGCCTCATAATCCTCCACGGAAGATCCCTGGGGGTTTGTCAGGAGCTCTTGGGATGTTGTGTTCCCCCTTTCCTGGCTGGAGGGGATGCCCAGGGCCGTGTCAGGTTCTGCCTGGATTTACTGCCTGTAATTCCTGCTGCCATTCCAAGCCCGCATCGGGTAGCGATTCCCAAACTATGTGAACATTTCTCCTTCCCGAAACTTTTTATTTTCTTGCTGGGGAAAAAAAAAGAAAAAAGAAAAAAGAAAAAAAAAAAAGGCGGTTGTCAGGGCAGGCTTGTTTTGCTTTGCCGAAGCAGAAGCAAGAAGAACTCTCTCATTCTGTTTGATTAGACTGATAAATATGGATGTGTTCCAGCCTAAATATTTTATGGGGGGGAAAAAAAAAAAGCTCTGTTCCCTTAATGCTCCCATTAGTGGCACAGGGGGTCCCCAGCCCAGCTGCCAGGTGGGATTTGTACTCCTGGAATTCCTGAGAGCCTTTGCTGCACCCCTGCTCCCATGGGACCGGCGCTTCCACAGCCAGACTGGGAAGACTGGAGAGGGATTGGGGATGGATCTTTTAGGATCTCTGTAGGTCCTGGAATTCTTCCTCCCTGTCATAACCCAGCAAAGTCTCTCCTTGTCCCCAAATAATGAGGGATTTTCATTGTCCCTGGTGAAAAATGGGGATGAAAGCTCCACTTGCTGTGCCCATTCCGCTGGGCAGGACCTTGGATCACCTCAGGTGGTTGGCACTGCCAGGTCTGGTGTCCCAAGGGAGCTCTCTGTGTTATCCCTGAGCACAGAAAAAGTGAAACCCTGGATTTGGATAGGACCTTGGAAGTGGAAGATGCCCATGGAAGCCCCTGGGAGCTGGGATAATCCCTCTGGGAAGCTGTGGGCATCTTGGAGGTGCTGGGGTGGCTTTGGGGTCACTGCTGCTGCCCGATGTCCTTGGAGAGCTTCCCAAAGCTGGCTGAGAAGATTCCAGGCCTGGGAATTCCCACCTTGTCTTTCCCAGGCTGTGGCTGTGTCCTGGTTTCTGTGCCTGCAGAAGATCCTGGAAGTGGGAAGGGCTGGATCCCCCTTTTCCCTGTGGAGCTTGGCCTGGTGGCCTGGCCTGTTCCTCATGGATCACTGGTGTCCCTGGACTGCTCCCAGGGCAAAAAACCCACCTTGGGAAGGAGCCACCCATGTCCTCTGGATGCTGCTGCTCCTGCAGGATGCAGGGACTGGGATCGGCATCTTCCCACCACAAAATGGGAGCGCGGTGGATTCTGTGGAAACTCCCCACTGGAAGAAACACGGACTTCACTTCCCTGTGGGACAGAGCTGGTTTTTACTTCCCCCAGAAGCATCTCCAGCAGCTCCACGGATGGGATTTGCAGCTCCAGGTGCAACGTTCCTGTGGAAAACACATCCCGAAAGCCCAAAGAACTCGGGCTCACCCCGGGGATTCCTCCTTGGCCTCCAAGTCTGGATGAGGAGCAGCCCGAGCGTCACCAAAACTGTGGGAAAAACAAAATCCCTCCAACAACAACAGGGTTGGGCGAGCCCGAGGTGTCGTTCCAAGCCTCAATTCCCGAGGCACTGACAACCCAGGGAGACCTGGAAGGCAGAGCCGTGGGTTTGGCGCTCTTGGAAGCCCACAGAGGTTTCTCTCAGCTCTGCACACTTTTGATTCTTTGTGCCTGCAGATTTCTGCGGAAAGGCTCATCCCGGCACAAGGAAGAACAACAAAAAAAAAATCTCTCCTTAAAGAAGAAAGGGTGAAACAAGATAAAGAACCTTAAAGCAGCCGCCAGCGCTGGGTATCCAGAAAGGAGCAAGAAACTACGAGGCGGAATCGGCTATTCAAATCTCCAAAGGTTTTTCCGGGGAGAACACATTGATCTCCTGGACAATGAGGCTCCATAATTTCCTGCTTTGTGCCGGTGAAATATCCGACAAAAGCCCCGGGATTTAACAGCCGGGCTTGTTGCTTGATGGTTTCAGATCTCGCCGTGGGTTGAGCCGAGAAAGAGGGTTCATTGTAAAGGATCTAAAACTGAAAGTTTCCCGTCGCCTTAGGAAACTTCTAAAAAATACTTTGCACCTTCAAAGGGAACCTGGAAGTTCAAGGGAAGGTTTGGAGATGACACATTAAGGATTGGCCTCAAAGCCTTTCGCCTCGTCAGTGGTTTTGAAGATTAACACAAAACCCGTAATAAATTAATCTGGGTACGTCGGGGTTGGAGTGAATAAGGAAATTAATCTAGGAATTAATCAAAAGCCCTCTGGATGTCTGGAAGGACGTGGATACAAAGAGTTTTGTGTCTCTCTCTTCCGTCCTTGGGTTTCCCAGAGAAGCTGTGGCTGCCCCTGGATCCCTGGCAGTGCCCAAGGCCAGGTTGGACATTGGGGCTGGAGCAGCCGGGGACAGTGGGAGGTGTCCCTGCCATGGCAGGGGTGGCACTGGGTGGGATTTGAGGTCCTTTCCCATCCAAACCAGTCTGGAATTCTGGGATTCTTTCCCTGCCTGCTCAGTTCGCTTCCTGTCACTGACACCAACACAAATCGCGTTAACACTGAGCTGAGGTTGCAAAGGAAAATAAGATTTCCCAAATTTGACATGGTTTGGGTTCAATAAATTGGTGTCTCTTTCACTGATTCTGATGCCCTAATTTTTATCTCCCACGTATTTTAGGTTCTGTGGTGCCCAGGGGCGCAGCTCTGAGCTCACAGTCAGTGTCACTCAGCTCTGCACACAGCAGGGACACAAAACAAATCCTTCTCCTGCTGCACACCAAGGACAGCTGGGACAAGTGTTCAGGCCCAAAGGCACAAACAAGGGTGGGCTGGAGGGAGAGAACAAGAAGGATGGGACTGCATCACCTGCAGCTGGGACTGGACAATTCAACCCCAATGTGCAAATGGACCAGAACTTGGAAAAGTGTGAGACCTGGTGACTGTTTGTCCATTTTGTGTCCATTTTGTGACAATTTTGTGACCATTTTGTGACCATTTTGGGTCCCCCTTGTGTGTAGCCCTGGCCAGGCTCTTGTCCTGCCCAAGGTGTGTCCTTAAAGGCTTTTAATAAATCTCTCCTTTATTCTCTCAGCTCCGCCCAGTCTCTTCCCAAGGCATCAGTTCAACTCCTCAGACCCAGCTCGTGCCCCTGACCAGCGGCCCAGCGGCACTGAACTGCTGGAGCAGCTGGAAAATGGGATGTTGGACAGCCCCCAGCTGGAATCATCCCCGTGGCTGCTCCAGGGGAAGCTGCTCCGCTTTGTTCCAGTGATTTACAACCAATTCTCCCCTTTCTGTAACTGTGAACCCGCTGCTTCTTCGCTGGCAGATTTACACTTCTCCAGATTCATCATAAAACCCACGATCTCATTACGAAACACAACGCTTGGAGCACACAAAACAGGTGTCAGGTGCTTGCTGCAGGAACGAATTTAACAAGCATTTAATAAACCAGCTGTATTTAGAACCTGAACCGGAGGAAAACAGCAGAACTCGAGATTTTGATCGTAATCAGTCACACATTTTGTGAGCGGCGAACACAAAGACCTGCTCCCGAAACACAATTAACCCGCAGCCCGTGTTTATGTCTCAGGGTTTTAATGGGATGGGGTCGGATGGGAATTCGATCAGCGGCTCCAGGTTTGTCAGGGATTGCAGCTCCTTTGTTGTGCAGCGCTCCTGAGGTTTGCAGGGCCGGCAGGTGGGAGGTTTGCAGTTATTCAGGGCCAGCCCTGAGCGACCTCTCATTTAAACCAAGTCCTGGCTGAGCAGGGATTTGAAATGTCAGGAATGTCGTGCTGAAATTAAGGGGGGGGAAAAAAAACCAAAACCAACAAAAATCGTGGCATTTGGAATGTTTGAGGCCATCACCAGATTTCCGCCTGGGGCGAGGCAGAGTGAACTTTCCAGCAGTGGAATTCAATCAGGGTGAGTCCTGCGGGGGGATCCGTGGGGATGTGGGAAGGGCCAGGCCCCCCGGAATACTGGGAAAGCTGGAGCAGATGTGGAGCAGGACAGGGCTTGGAGCATCCTGCTCCAGGGGGAGGTGGAATGACCTTGGAATGACCCAGGAACTGGGTGATGGTGGCTGAGATGGACATCCGGACATCCGGAGGAGAGTCAGCTCCCCCTGGGATTCCACGGTTCCATGGTGGGGTCTGGCTTCAGGAAGAGAAGGATTCTGATGGAATCTGTGAGCTGAGGGAAAGGAGTTTTCTTGTTTGTTTAATGACCAAAGCAAAGAGCTCCCAGTGCTGCTGGCAGCTCTGCCTGGAGAGCAGGGACATCCCACCCCGGCCACCCCACGAGCTCCAAGGTGCTCTCCTGGGAGCTCAGGCTTTGTCGGATGGGATTGAAGGGGAATTGCATGGGAGGAGTTTCCCACCACCTCAGTCCTTCCATCCCTGCTGGGGTGGGGGACGGGGATCGGCATCACTCCCTGCCTTTCCAGCTGCTCCTGGCGGGGAGTTTGGGGGCTGGAGCATCCCGAAATCTGGGACCGTCACTCTTCCTCTGACATTTCCTCTGAAAATAGGAATTCCGTCTTCATTAAGGAAGCTTAATTAATCATCAGTCTCCTCCCTTAATGAGAAATGCTGTTTCCATGGTCTGGACTCCTCCTGGCCGTGGCTGAGGACTCATCCAGGTGGACATTCCTGCCTTTAAGCCGTTATTAATGGCAGGATTTTTCCCTGCTGTATCAATAACCCGTTCTTCAGTGGGCTTTGAAGCTGTGGCTCTGCTGAGCAGCCGAATAAAGGGGCACAGGGAGCTGGAATTCACTCATTAATAATTAGCGAAGAGCTCTGCTAAGCGGCCGAAGATCAAGATCTACAAAAAAGCTGGGAGAAGGGATCCAGGCTGTCATTTGATGTGAATCAGGAGACCTTCTCCAGGCACGGCGTGAGGAGAACAAACCCCACACACGATTCCCGTGGAAAGCACATCCCGAAAGCCCAAAGAGCTCGGGCTCACCCCGGGGATCCCCCTTGGCCTCGAAATCTGGATGAGGAGCAGCCCGAGCGTCACCGAAACTGCGGGAAAAACAAAATCCCTGCAACAACATTTTAAATTAACGTTAGAGAGTGAAGGCATGACTTCATGATCTGGCCGGGGTGTTGTTCTGGCTGGGATGTGCCACAGAAATCCTCCACGCATAGCCCGGGTGTGCACAGAAAGTCCTTCAAGGAGCCACCGTTTTTTAGCAGATTTTTCAGAGCTTTTACGCAGTCAAAGCTCACAGAAACGAGCTGGGTCAGCATTTGGTCTCCTGCTGGATCCGGATTTCTTCGCTTCTGATGTCAATTAAACCTTCATTCCTTGATTTTCTTTATCAGTCTCTTCGGAGGAGATGCTTCTTCTCTTCCAGAGGCGCGGTCCGGGGTAGATGTTCCACTGCTGCTCTGTGGATGTCGCCTCGATGGCCTTTCATCTTTCTGGGTGTCTCTGGGCTGCTCCCAGTCCGTTGGCGTGTTAAATTCATCAGGATTTACCTGGAGAAACCACGCCCTGGAAAAAAAGCTTCAGTTCTTTTTCCCCCACGCCCCGGGGGGGCGAAGGTGAACAAACTTGGCTGAAGTTACACAGAACTTTTTAAACCGGTGTGGTTCTCCAACAAAACTGCGAGGAAAAACAAACACTCTCCAACATTTTGGTGTTAGAGGATCAAGGCTTTCCTTTATTCTGGCCAGGGCGTGCAACAGAAATCATTTCATCCGCACACTGCCCGGGTTGTGCAGAGAAAAATCGTCCCATGACTCCGCTCCTTGTGTTGCTGATAAGAGGAATCCTTTGAGCAAAATTCAATTAGGGAGCTGCAAACTTTGCTCAAATTCAAATTAGCTCCTTGACAGCCGAACTAGAAATCGTAAGTGAATAGATTACAGCTTGTTTTCAAGTATTAATAATTGTTTTCCTCCTGGAAGGACGGGATGGATTGCTGTGTGTATAAAAAGCAATCTAAAAAAAATCTGTGCTGTGTTCCGGGGGGTTTTTGGGTTCCAGTGGCACCCAGGGAGAGGGGATTGGGGAGAATTCGGGGGGCTTTGAGAGGCCATGGATGAGGGAATGGCTTTGAACTGGGTTAAGAGGGATCTTGGGAAGGAATTCCTGGCAGGGCTGGAATTCCCAGATTTGCTGTGGCTGCCCCTGGATCCCTGGCAGTGCCCAAGGCCAGGCTGGACATTGGGCTTGGAGCAGCCTGGGACAGTGGGAGGTGTCCCTGCCATGGCAGGGGTGGCACTGGGTGGGATTTAAATTCCCTTCCAACCCAAACCAGTCCGGAATTCCATGAAACCACTGAAGGAGGAGGTGTCCAAGCACCCCGGGAGTCATTCCTTAGGATTTGCACAGACCCTGCTTTGCTAAAAGCTTTTGGACGCACTGAATGAGCTGCCAGAGCAAGAAAATAATAAAATAAAAATAAAACAAAACAAAACAAAACAAAACAAAATAAAATAAAATAAAATATGAAATAAAATATAAAATAAAATAAAATAAAAAATATAAAATAAAATAAAATAAAATATAAATAAAATATAAAATAAAATAAAATAAAATAAAATAAAATGTAAAATAAAATATAAAATAAAATAAAATTGGCTGCTGTAGTCTGAGCTGTAACATTATACCCAGCAATGCTCTCCGTTTCCTTGGGACCTGATCCAGGACTCTTTTCTTCTTTTTTATCCCAACGTATTTGCCTGGCAGAGGAATTCCAAGAGGAGGAAGGCAGAGCTTACCAAGCGTGATCGCCTGTTAATGATTTTGGATTTGATTTAAGTAAAATCATCTCAGACAGCACCAGAAAGTGTCTCCCCCAGCAGTGCAGGTAATTTTCTTAAGAAGCTCCTAATATCCAAAGGAAAACTATAAATTATTCTGTTCTCATGGAGCTACAGACGGGTTTGGGGTGAGAGGGACCTTAAAGCCCATCCAGCTCCAAACCCTGCCCTGGGGTTTATCTGGGGAAGCTCGAGGGAAGGTTTTCCAGAGTTTTCTCTCATCCAGCTGTAACTCTAATGTGAATTTTTCCCTCACCCAGCCGGACGACACGATAGGAACGCGCAGAGAGGAGCCGCGAGATGGAAGCTCTCCCGTTTCTCTTCCCCCCTCTCGTTAATTTACGGATATTCGGGACTTTAGGACATCACAGGCTGGCCTTCAAGCGCGCGGGATCAAACCCACCCAGCGCGATCCTCGGGTCACAAAAGCAGCTGAGGACAGGCGGATTCCACGGAGAGAGCGCCTGGAATCTCTTCCCAGCCTAAGGAAGAGCAGGTGATTGACAGCAAACCGCAGTCAACAGAGGGGAAAAAAAAACCTCGGTGCATCATGATTGTGAGTTCCCTTTGTTGATCCGTGTGCTGCCAATCATCCCCAGCTCTGCCGGCTCCTTCTTCCCCGGGATCGCTGCCGGGCTCTTCCTCACGAGGCGTTTAAATGTTCTCATCTCGTCCTTCAGCAGAAATCCATCAGGAGCCTCCCCGTCATTCCCAGCCTGGGAAATGTCACACCAGTCCCGGGGCTGAGAGGGGGAATTAAGGCCTGGTTGGAGCGGGGCGCAGTCGCTGCTCTGCTCCTGACCTTCCGGAGGAGAGTCTGGAACGCAGCTGGGTCAGGGCTGGATTCCAGCCCTCAGGGTGGGGTCGGGAATCCGTGGCAGAAAAATGAATGTTCCATCAGATTTACGGAACCTAAAACTGCCCCGGTTTCAGGGGCAGCTCTGTGGCTTTGCTGAGCTCCGAGGTCATTTTGTCTGGGACGAGCAAAGGGATGATTTCCAACTCAGTGAACTGGGAATTCATCCGCTTCCTCCTCCCCTGACAAACAGGGGCCGTGTGAGACCTGATGAATTCCCCAGAGGAGACCTTAAATCCCACCCAGAGCCACCCCTGCCACTGCAGGGACACCTCCCACTGCCCCAGGCTGCTCCAACCTGGCCTTGGACACTTCCAGGGATGGAGGGGCAGCCACGGCTGCCCTGGGAATTCCATCCCAGCCCCTCCCAGGGAAGGATGAACTGAACAGAGAAAGGAGAAATCTGAGCTCATTGAAGCATTTGTACAAGCCCAGGAATCAACAGCAATGGATGCTTTGGAAACCCACTCGGATTTCCTCCCCTGAGCGCGGCAATCACAAGAATCCCAGAATATCCTGAGCTGGAAGGGATTCACAGGGATCATCCCAACCCCTGTCCCTGCACAGAGCCCCCAACAATCCCACCCTGGGCACCCCTGGGAGCTCCTGGAGCTCTGGGGCCGTGCCCATTCCCTGGGGAGCTTTTCCTGTGTTTATTCCACCCTCTGGGGGAAGAACCTTTCCCTGAGATCTCCTGCTCTCCTCGCTCATCCACATTTATTCCTCGGTGCGGAGAACAAATCATTTTGTGCCACTGAGGAACTGGAAATCTCTCAAATCCACCTGCAGGCAGCTCCAGCTCCGGGAAGGGAATCCAGGGAGCATCCCTGCCTGAGGGAGGGCACAGACAGCCCCGGCTGTGTCCATCAGGCTCAGCCCCGCGTCCCAGCTAAGCTGGAGGGGTGAATCCAATGCTGGCAGGAAGTTTTACACGAGTTGACAGGGTTTTTAATCCCCACGGATTTGTTAACGGCACGGGAAGGCAGCAGAACAGCTTCCGTGGAGAAGGGGATTATTTCCCCAATCTCTCCTGCCCTTCCTTTCAATCTTCTCCTGGAGGCAAAAAAAAAAAAATCAACTCCCACAAACCCAAACCCAACCCCCCCCCAAACAGCAAAATCATTCAGGCATTTTATTTTTCCTAAAGAAACCCTTCAGCTGTGGCAGTTTCTTTCCCAGATCCCTCTCTAGGCTGGCAGGGCAGGAAGGCGACAGGGATCTGGGAACGCCAGCTGGGAAAAGGGAGCAGGGCACTGGATCCCAGCCTCGCCAGAGCCCTGTTCCAAGGCCTTGGCATCCCTCGTGCCTCAGTTTCCCCAGCTGGAAACACACGGCTGAGCTCTCAGAGCACCTGGGGATGACTCCTGACTCCCAGGAAGGAGTTTCCTCCTGGTATCCCAGGTAAATTTTTCCTCATCCATCGCCCTGAGCAGCTGTGGCTGCCCCTGGATCCCTGGGAAGTGTCCAAGGCCAGGTTGGAAACAGCCTGGGACAGTGGGAGGTGTCCCTGCCCACGGAACATTCCAGGGAAATCACCCTTTGACATTACAGCCGATTTCAATTAACCTTATCAATGAGCACTTAAAAATAATAATCTGAGGAAGCAAAAAGCTGATTTTAATGGCAAAATCCCGAAGTCCCCCCGGAGCTCTCCGGCAGCATTCACCCGATTCAAAGAATATTGGCAATGATCGTGGTAACAAAATCAATTTGGGATAATTACTCACCTTCCACCGCTCTCGGAATTAAGAGTTTTTCGTTATATTTTCTTCTAAATCAAGCCACTGATCCTGCCGTGAATTAGAATTACGCCGGCTCGCAGAACACCCGGACTAATTGAATAGTTAACCAAGAGCTCAATAAACTTCACACCTCACTGTCCCGCCCGTTAAAGTGCTTAATTAGATCTCGCTCCTTGCAAACGAGCTGTAAATGAGGCCTCCTGCTTTCCCTTTTTATTTCACTCCACCTCCCAGGCACCTGACCGATCCAAGGAAGGGTTTAGGTTTGGCGGATTTCTTTTACATTTTTCACGACACGGAGCCCACGGCAGCAGCTGAAAGATTTCTAAAATATTTTTAAGTGTTCATCAATCGGCTTTAGCGCAGTGAAATTCTGCCACGAGCGCCTGGATCTGTGATCTCGGCAAAGCTAAAAGTGCTCGGGCCGGCTCAAGCTGCTCCGGGAGCTCTGCTGAATCCCAGCAGAGCGCATTTGCACCTTTGTGTCGGGAAAATTAACCCGCAAACGCCGGAGCTTTAGGTCCAAAAAGGAGACAGAGGAGTCCTGTAGCTTTAGTGGAATAAAGGGAGAGGTCACGGGGCAATTCCCCGGGGTCTCTCCAATTTTATCCCAATTTCCCAGCCCCATTTCCCTCTCTCTTTCCCCGCTCCCTGAGGTACTTGAGAGGTACAGACTGCCCGGAGTGCCCGATACCTAAAATTCCCCTTTAATGTATAACCCACCTTTTAATTTTTCTTATGGAATTTATGGGTTTTCCCCATTTTTTCTTTCATCTTTCAACATCCGGTTTCATCTCTCAGCAAACCCGCAGTTTGTTTGTAAAGGCAAATATCTCCTTTTCCATTCATCGGTCAGTGGGATCCTTCCCATTGTTCCTTTTATCTCTCAGTGCTGGTTTTATCCACCAGCGGAGCCAGAGGTGAGTTTGTAAAGACACATCTGTCCTTCCTCTCACCTGGGAATTGCAGTGGGTTTAATTCATAGAATCCCAGACTGGTTTGGGTTGGAGGGAACCTTAAATCCCACCCAGTTCCATGGGCAGGGACGCCTCCCACTGTCCCAGGCTGCTCCAAGCCCAATGTCCAGCCTGACTTTGGATACTTCCAGGGGCTTCTCTGGGCAGCCCCAGAAGAAGCCAGAGACGCCAACAAGGTGCTTCCCACCCTGGGCAGGATCCCAATTTCCTTATCCCTTATCCTGTCAGGGGCTGCTCCCAGAGCTCTGGAGCCGTGCATGGACTCAGCTGCCTCAGGAGAGCCGGGAAAGCTGCGGGCACGCTCCAAGGTCGGATGTGTTCCGGGATTAATCGCTGCCTGGGAGACCTCTGCCTCTCTGAAGTGCTGATGAACCCGAGCTTCCAGCTCTGCAGGGAGTTCCTGACCTGGAGAACGCCCCTGGGCTGGCAGAGTCCTTGTGGCACTCCCAGCTGGGTCACCTGGGCACCTGTCACACAGCCAGGCGTGACACATCCTGATGCTGCATTCGGCCACTTCGGGCTCAAGTGCAGCCCTGGTTTGTGCCTGAGGTGGTTTGGTTTTCTGAAATTCCTTTTCCAGGGAATTTTCTGTAAACAGGAGAAATGTTTTTGTAGCTGTACCTTTGTTATTCATTCCTTTCCCCAGGAGGGATTTCTCCTTGCTGTCCCTCTGCTCTGACCAATGTGAGTGAAGAGGTTTGTCTGTGTGTCACCAATCGAATCGGTCTGTGTGAAACAGAATAAAAGGGAGACACATCCCGAAACTAGAGGAGTCATTTTCTGAATCTCGAGTCTGTGTCGTTGTGGTGTGAAACAGCGTCACTCCAGGTGTTTCTTTCGATAACACTGAGAACTGCAGAAATCCCTGCCCATGGCAGGAGGCTGGAAGGAGATGGGATTGAAGGTCCTTTCCAACCCAAACCAGTCCGGAATCCCATAATGGAGGAAAATAACGCTGGGGATGTGTTGGAGCCCTGGGCACTGAGAATTCCAGGGTTTCTGTGCTGACAGGCACTGACCCCCAGGCAAACACTGCATTGGACCTGAGGCCGTGGAAAAGGCTCCCAAAATTGAGTGACAGCACCGGGATTGTGGGTGTGGGGTTTGGATAGAAGGGTGTGATGTCACAGGGGGCAAACTCAGAGCTGAAGGGTTTAGAATACAGTAATATATTTAAAGCAAGATGGAGGATTTAGGGCAGAGGCTGAGCTCTTCTTTTTCACCTTCTTCTTCATGGGTCTGGGTGGGGTTTTGTAATTGGGTAGAAAAATCCTCATTGCGGGCCAGGGGTGGTTGGTTATTGGGTTAAAAGTCAAAATAATTCAGGTGTCATCTCATTATCGGGTAATTATCACTTAAATAGCCTTAGAAAGAGTTAGAGGCAACCATTTCATCGCCATTTCGACCTTGTTAGCTAGAACTCACAACTCATGAGACTGTACTTTAGATAAGAGTTAAAAAACATCTGAGTCCAAACACGAAAACAGCGTCCCGTGCATTAATCCCGGCTCTAACAGGAAGGAATGACGATGAGAATCCTCACACGAGGCACCACCAGGGATGGGCTGCACCTGGTCCAGGCTCCCCAAGGCAGCTGCAGCCAGATGTGAGCCTTTCCCAAGGCAGGCTGTCCCCTCCCAGCAGCCCGGGACACTCCAAGGCTGCAGAGGAGTTGTAGAGTTAACGACTTTACAATTAGAAATTGTAAAGCAGGCATGTTTTATTTCCAGCTGGGACGCATGGGGGATTTTCCACCATACGCGTGTGCCTGGTCGAGACAGGTTCCAGGTTTAAATACACTTTGATCCCACACACCCACACCTCCCAGGTTTTGATCCCACAAACCCACACCCCCAGGTTTTGATCCCACAAACCCACACCCCCAGGTTTTGATCCCACAAACCCACACCCCCAGGTTTTGATCCCACAAACCCACAGCTCCCAGGTTTTGATCCCACAAACCCACAGCTCCCAGGTTTTGATCCCACAAACCCACAGCTCCCAGGTTTTGATCCCACAAACCCACAGCTCCCAGGTTTTGAGCCCACAGACCCACACCCCCAGGTTTTGATCCCACAAACCCACAGCTCCCAGGTTTTGATCCCACAAACCCACAGCTCCCTGCCCACCCATTCCTCACCCATTCTCCGCCTCTTGCACTTCACATTACAATTGGTTTTCTGTGGTACCACACCTGGTGGTGCTGGGCAGGGTCTTCTGATGAAGTAAGGAGTCTTCCTCCATCTCTGGGCAGGCCCAGTGAAGGTTTGGCCAATTCCCAGCTCAGTTTGTCCCGGCCAAAACCAGGAGCTGGTTGTTGGTGGTTTCCTGATCAACTGGTTCTGCGCTGTGGGGTCCTCACAACATCCAACCGCTGCTTTCCTGAGTTTTAACAATATTCCTCTTATCTCTGAGGCCTTTACCAACTCAGTTCCTGTGTGCTCTGGCACAAGTCGTTTTCTCTCCTTTTAAAAAACTGCGAAATAAGCTGTACGTGTTTCTGTTCTCCCCTCCACCTGTTTTAAGCGCATCCCGTGCTTCTACAATTCAGGATTTTCACACGCACGTGTGTTTCCCAGATCACAGCGCTCCCCTCCTTTTTCCCCTTCCCACCTCAGCCCCGGCTCCGGCAGAGCAGAGCACACACGACCATTTAAAACAAAACAACAACAACCAAAGAAGCAGCTCGAAAGGGGCCCTAAATCCCCGCCCCAGCTGCTCCCGGATTTACACCCCAGCTCAGCAGCGGGATGACTGCCAGGGAAAGCTTTCAGCACTCAGGCCCTGCGACCACTTAAAACTTTTCCTTGGCCAAAGCACTGGAGCTGCCAGCCTCAAGCACGCCGTATTTAACAGCATCGACCGCCCCTTATCCCCTCCCTCGCTTCCCAGCTCTGCTCCCGTCTCCGATGTTTATCGGGCTTCTGCTTCCAGCTCCATGAAACGCCGCAGGAATCACTGTCTGCGAGACGGTGGGAAACACCAGGCTGCCGAGGGCGGAGGCAAAGGGAACCCAGGTGATGTTTAACTCACAAATGTGTCATTTCGGCTGCTCGGGCCATTCACTGGAAGCCGTGGTACGCTCATCATTTTAACTTCGGGTTCGCTTCAGCTACGCGCACATGAAAGCAGCAATGGCCAGCTGTCCTTTCCTGCTCTCACAGGAATCCGCGGCACAGCCGGTGCTGGGAGGGGATGGCAGCTGACACTCCTCAACTTCGCTGCGATTTAGCAGGGTGATAATGAATCTCGCGGCGTTAGCTGGCTCCTATGGGGCACGGCATAAATCCCGAGAGCGGAATGGCTTTTTAAAGGAAAACGACTGGGAAAGCCTGAAATGGGTTTTGTCAGTGCTGCAGCCACTTTGTGCTGATCCCTCGGACGGCGTCCGCAGGGATCCAGGGGCAGCCACAGCGAATCTGGGAATTCCTGCCCAGCCAGGAATTCCTAATTCCCAATATCCCACCCAAATCTCTCCTTTTCCAGCCTAAAGCCATTCCCTGTGTGCTGTCCCTCCATCCCTTGTCCCCAGTCCCTCTCCAGCTCTCCTGGAGCCCCTTCAGGCCCTGCCAGGGGCTCTGAGCTCTCCCTGGAGCTTCTCCTCTCCAGGGGAACATTCCCAGCTCTCCCAACCTTTCCTCCTTTATTCCAGGTCATGGAACCACCCCTGAGTTCCCAACAATTCAGCTCCGACTCTCGCTGGAGGCATCAATCCCTCCTCAGAGCCCGGTGCCAGGAGCTTTTACTGAAATGAATCCTTTGATCGCATCCAAACTTTTCTCTCCGCGTGGATCTTTTTCTTTTTTTTAAATTAAGTTTAAAATGAGGTAGTTGCCCACTTGGGTTGTTGGGATTCTCCAAGGGCCGCTTGGAATGATAACAGCGGTTATCAGCACAGGGGCTTCCAAAGGCAGCATCCCAGAGATCCACGGATTCCAAATCCACAACGGGGCACATTAAACACAAAATCCAAGGAGAGATCGGCGCTCCTTGGGCGGTTTCACGTCCTGGAATGTCTCTTCGGGAAGTTTTAAACCAGAATGAGACACGAGTGTCGTGGCTGGGGAGGTGAAAATGGAGGGAAGTTGTTAGAGGGAAGGAGGAGAGAATCAGGGAGAAACCCTTGGATCATATTCCCGGCCAGGAGACGGGCCAGGGTGATAAATTTAACACCTGGCCAGAGTGTTATTAGCCACTTGAATCAATCTCTGAGGGTCCAGCCCTTGCAGACTGGCTTAAAATAATCTTGGCCAGGCTGCTCTTCAGAGGTGTTTCGTAAAGTAAAAGGTTTAATAAATGAAAAATTACAAACGTTACAGAAAACAAAAGCAAAGCCGTGCACAGGTGTCCCAGAAAACCTCTGACACCCTGCCAGAAACACGCCAGAAATCCCTTGACTTCCTTTGTGCTCCTTCCTAAATCCTGAATGCTTTAGGAGGGACAATTTGGCTCCGGGCTGCCAATAGGGAGAGGTGCAGGATTTGAGGAGCAGTGACACGGTCCAACAGGCTCTTCTGCCTTGGCCCGGAGCCAGTTACAGTGAGAAGGGCACAGAACTTCCCAGTTAAACTTCCTAAAATGTCTAAAGGTAAAACTGGAACTTTTTCCTTACACAGAGATGCCCACTCGAGGCTGGGGGATGCTTTAACTACATGAGGGGTGAGAAAACCCTCCAAGATCAGAGTCCCAGCTGTTCCTGATGCCCATCCTGTCCCCATTCCAGAGCTCTGAGTGCCACCTCCAGGAATTCCCTGGACACCTCCAGGGATGAGAGAACTCCCAGCTCCGTTTCATCAGGATCCAGGAGCGGAGCACTAATGGGAGTGGTTGGAATCATCTCCTCCAAATGCTCTAGGAGAAATGAATCACCAAAATGAAACGTTAAATAAATCCCAATAAACAAACTCTGTGCTGACCCCAAGCTGTTTACACACAATTAATGAGCAATCAGGGGAAAAAAAAGGAAAAATAAAAGCAAGCAGAACATCTCTCATCAACTTCAGCAGGCTCTAGACTGGAGAATGAGTTGGGTATTCCAAAGCTGACTGAATTCCAGGAACGTTTAAGTTGGAAAAGTGCTCCAGGATCAACTTGTGCCTCATCTCCACCTCATCCCCAGCCCAGAGCTCTGAGTGCCACCTCCAGGAATTCCCTGGACACCTCCAGGGATGGGCACTCCAAACCTCCCCGGGCACTTCCAAGGCCTGAGCGCCCTTTCCATGGGGAAATTCCTGCTGCTGCCCACCCTGAGCCTCCCCTGGCCCAGCCCGAGGCCGTTCCCTCTCCTCCTGTCCCTGTTCCCTGGGAGCAGAGCCTGACCCCCCCGGCTGTCCCCTCCTGGCAGGGACTTGTGCAGAGCCACCAGGTCCCCCCTGAGCCTCCTTTTCTCCAGGCTCAGCCCCTTGCCCAGCTCCCTCAGGAATTCTCCAGCCCCTTCCCAGCTCCCTTCCCTTCCCTGCTCCATCCCATCCATGTCCTGGCCCTAAGAAATCCTTATTTTTACAAATATTATCACAGAAACTGAGCCCTTCACAGGCAGGAGAGGATCCAGAGGCCACGTTTCGAGTTCCAGAGCGGGAGAGATTCCCTGGATCCTGGACACCTGCCCAGGTTTCCCAGCTCCAGTGGTGAGGTTCATCCAGCCTGTGGGTAAAGAACCTCAGAGATATTTAGGGCAGCAATTCCTCCTGCTCCTGCTCCTGCCAACAGCAATTCCAGATACAACCACAAGCCCAGCAGGTTTCATTGGAACGGATTTAGTGATTGGTAGCAAAGGAGGAAAAGAAAAACCCAGACCCCAGTGCGCCGTGGGATCCATGCTGGGACTGGGAGCCGCGGGGTTTTCAGGGAATAAAGGGAATTATCCCCTCCAAAGCTCCCCAGCTGGGCTCTCTGCTACAGCACGAGGCTGGAAGTGTGTGCAGGGAGAACAGGAAAGGTTGGGCCTCTTCCAGGGAGCAAATAAACAGGGAGCTCACCCTGATTTACAGCAATGCAGCCCAACAAAGCCCCGAAGGGGCTCCGCTGCAGAATTCCTGCTGGCAGGAAGGGCTGTTCCTGCATCCCTAAAATCCTGGAGACAGCAGGGAAGGGGATGGAATCACACCTAGACGTGCTCACAGCTGAGAATAAAGAAGGCAATGTGCAAGGCAGTAGAAAGCACCAGAAAGAAAGGAGTTTTGCAGGTATTTTAAAGGAATTTTAAAGGACTCTTACAGGAATTTCACAGTTATTTTAAAGGAATTTTGCAGGTATTTTAAAGGAATTTTGCGGGTATTTCAAAGGAATCTTACAAGAATTTTAAAGGAATTTTACATGTATTTGAAAGGAATTTTACAGGTATTTTTAAGGAATTTTAAAGGAATTTTGCAGGTATTTTAAAGGAATCTTACAGGAATTTCAAAGGAACTTTACAGGAATTTTAAAGGAATTTTACTCAACCGGCCCTGTGGCTCCTGTGTCCAAAATAATAGAACTTTTTTTTTTGCTGTGCTTTTAGATTTTCACGTTTCCTAAGTTTTCCTTTCGTAACGCCTTGTTTGAAGCTTATTCCACCTGCAGCACTTCTGGCGCTGCAGAGCCCAGAGTCAGGATTTGTCACCTCGCTCCCCACAGCCTTCCCTGTCCTCCAGCACAACCCCAAATCTGCTACAGATTCCCGGAATCCCGGGATGGATCAGGCTGGAGGCTCCCCGGTGCTCCAGCAGGGCCATCCCGGAGCTCAGGGCGCAGGGTTGTGTCCGGGTGCCTCTGGAATATCCCCAGGCGTAGGAAATGGATTGTGTGGGGCTTTGCAAAATAGGTTTGTGCGCATTGATTGTTTCAGTGGCGATGTTCTGGGGCCTCGCGCGCTTCCCTGTGCGCAGCAAACGGTGAGCGAGGCCGCCCAAGGAGTTTCTTCCCTTCGAGAGAGGGGGGGAAATGTGGGAAATGGGTTTGTAGGGAATTCCCAAAGCCGGGCAGAAGGCTCACACAGGCTGGTGTGAGACGAGAAATGCCGACTGAGAAATGCCACGGGATGGGACAGACGTTGCCGAGAGAGAAATGGAACTGGGAACAGGTTTGAAAGGATGGCTTTGCAAATGAGACTGGACACTTTGGAGAAAGAGAACCGTGAAAGGGGCACTGTACCCACCAGGGGTGATTCCAGATGATTGGCTCTGGGGCATTAACAGCACGGTGTGGCAAAAGCTGATGGGCCAAGAAATGCTCCTAATGGATTGTAAATAGGAAATGGTTTGGGTTCTGGCACCTGCACTGTCTCACCCTTCACATGAGGCTGAACATGGAATGAAAGTCTTTCAAACGCCTCTCAGTTCCCCATCTCTGGGTCAGAAAAGGGATAATCTGACAGCCAGGGAGGAGACTCCAGCCCCTCTCGGGGCTCTGCTCAGGGCTGGGCACTGCCCAGGGCACCAGTTCTGCCTCCTGTGCCGGGGGAATTCCTGGGCTCAATCTGCAGCAGAGCCTCCATCCATTCAGATCCGGGCGCTTGGCTTTATTCCATGGGAATCAGAGGCATTTCTGAGCATGGATGCTGTAGGAATAGGGTAAAAATCCAGCCTGTCTTTTCTTCTAAGTGCAGCTCACAAGCCATCGGTGAGTTCCCACGTGAAGCTGTTTTGAGATTGAGAAGTTCCTTTAGCACAAAAATCTGTTCTGAGGGTAAAAAAAAAAAAAATCCACCCGCAATAACAAGGGATTTGTCCCACGAGAATCAGCAAAGAAAACACGTGAACAATCCGAGAATAGATGGATTTGATGGACAAGAAAAACACCTTTAATTAACCAACGGAACAATTAACAAGAGAGCTATTGACCAATTAGAAGCTGCCCCCGAGGTTTGTAAAAGCCTGAATAAAAGACAGCATGGGGCCAGAATGAAGCCTTCTGGACTTTTACGGTGTCACTCTGTGCGTCGCGGCCGCCTCGACAAGGACAGGATATAAAATGAAAACTCTGTGTTTGTCCCCAGCGCACAAACTCCTTCCTCCTGGCACCTGGAAGCCGAGTTCATCCGGAGATCTCCGGGGAAAGCAAAGCGCTTTCCCCCGTACCCGGCATACGGGAAACATTTCATTACGCCAGACACAACATCGTCATTAACATCCGAACCATCGGATGCCAACCCCCTCATGCGTCCGGGAACTGTGCGCCGCTGTAATTAAAATAGAAGCGGAGAACGTGAGGAATAAAAAGACGGCAAGAAATGTTCTTTTCCCCTCTCTTTTGTTCTGCTGCGATCTCCTCGAGCAGAGGAGTCTTTGCAGTCAACGGGGTGAAAACGCAACCAAGGGAGCAGCAAATGTCACCTGTGAGGAGGGATTTCATTTTTCCAGCTCCAGACAGGCAAGAGAACAAGTGCCCCGTCCAAGCCTAACAGTGGAAATGGAAGTTTACCCTGGCACGGCCTTGATTATTTTGGAATTAATTGGCGGTCACCCAGCACAGGGAGGATGTGGAGCTGCTGGAGGGAGTCCAGAGGATGGTCAGAGGGCTGGAGCAGCTCTGCGGTGGGAAAGGCTGGGAGAGCTGGGAATGCTCACCCGGAGAGGAGAAGCTTCGGGGTGAGCTCAGTGCGGCCTGAAGGAGCTACAGGAAAGATGGAGAGAGAGGATTTCCAAGGGATGGAGGGACAGGACACAGGGAATGGCTTCCCACTGCCAGAGGGCAGGGCTGGATGGGAGATTGGGAATTCCTGACTGGGCTGGAGTTCCCGGATTTGATGTGGCTGCCCCTGGATCCCTGGCAGTGCCCAAGGCCAGGTTGGACGCTGGGCTTGGAGCAGCCTGGGACAGTGGGAGGTGTCCTGTTGGAATTCTGGAAAACGAGAATTTGGGGTTTTAATTTATAGTAATAGATGGAGCAAGATGGAGGATTTAGGGCATTGCCTGAGGCCTTTTCCTTGATCTTCTTCTTCCGTAGCCCTGGTTCCGTGCCTGAGGTGTTTTGGTTTTCTGGAATTCTTTTCCCGGGGAATTTCCTGTAAACAGGAGAAATGTTTTTGTAGCTGTACCTTTGTTATTCATTCCTTTCCCTAGGAGGGACTTCTCCTTGCTGTCCCTCTGCTCTGACCAATGTGAGTGAAGAGGTTTGTCTTTGTGTCACCAATCGAATCGGTCTGTGTGAAATTGTATAAAAGGGAGACACATCCCAGAAATAGAGGAGTCATTTCCAGCCTTCTGAATCTCGGAGTCTGGGTTGTTGTGGTGTAAAACAGCGTCATTCTTCCTTCTTCTCCCTGCCTTTGGGTGGTTTTCTGTCACTGGTTGGTAACTTCCGCACTGTGGACTTCAAGCGGTTGGTTATTGGGTTTACAGTAAAAATAATTTAGGAGGCATTTCATAATTGGACGGATTGTCCTTGAAAAGACCTTGCAGGGATAGAGAAACTCTCCATTTTGCCTTTGTTTTCTCCCTTGCTAGTTAGAGCTCCCGGCTCGTGAGGCTGTAAATAGATAAGAAATTGTAAACGTCCAAGTCCGAATGGGAGCTTTGTCTCCCGTGCTCTTCATCCCAACCTGGGCAGAAAGAGAAGCCAGAACTGTCCCAGTGTCCCTGCCGTGGGTGGGATGAACTTTGAAATCCCTTCCCCCCCAAACCAGTCGGGGGTTTTTAGGATAATTTTTGCCTCGTGGCCTTCTGGAACCCCCAGGGGCAGCAGGTCCCAGGGCTGCTCCGTGCTGGAGCTCCTGGCCAGGTGTGTCCCTGCTTGGCCAGGGTGGGGTTTAAAGCCCAGGGAGACCCAGCTGGGGCTGGCGCAGACCCTGCACTCACTGCAGGCCTCCCTTTAAAAACCGATTGAAATATAAATCCCATTTCAGCGCTGCTGCTCTTGATTGCCGCTTGCAGAAAACCATAAATAATTAATCGCATTAGGGAAACGTCACTCAAGCCCAGTTTCGCTTCACCTGATGTGAAAAATGACCACTTGAAAGACAAAAAAAAAAAAAAAAAAAAATCGTCAGGCTCTTCATCTTCCTGCCCTGCTGTCTGTTCCCCCGCTTTATGAAAACCCCGTGTCTCCATGTAACCAAGTAATTATGTTTGAAGCCATCCTCAGGCACGGTGATTTATCCACGGGAGGAGGATTTATCCCAGAGGAGGAGGTCACAGAGTCTCTTAGGAGCGATGTCAGGTCCCTGAAGACCTGCAGAACTTTTTCCAAGACTCACCCACTCCCAGAACAACTTCAGGACCATTTTTTTTGAAGGGCACAGAAAAGCTTCAAGCATCAAGAAAGCCCCAGGATGTGGAGTGGTCACAGGAGGGTTGGTTAAATACCATCCCATCCCCATCTCCACCGGTTCCTTGGGATCATTCCTGGAGCAGCAGTGACGGGACCAAGTGGAGCTGGTTCCAACCCTTCTCAGCAGGAGGACACGAGGCTGAAGAGTTCCCAGGAATTGGGAGGAAATTCAGAATTTTTTTACGTACCAACAGCTTTGGCGTGTGACCCCTGTGGAGGAACACACTGCTGGGGTCTCCTACCCGAGAAAAAAATGAGTTTTACACCCAAAAATTTGCAGATTTAACCTCAAAGAAGCCCGGAGCTAAAGTGAAAAGCTGGAGATGGCTGTGCTGAGCTCAGCTCTTGTGGCTCTGACGCTTCAAAAAGCCTCCTGGAGCAGCAGGAGGAGGTTTCTCGCAGGGAAAAGCTCAGGGATGGACCCGCAGCCGCATTTTGGGGTGGAGGAAGAGCTGGCAGCCTCGGAAGGGAATAATCCTGGTGAAGATGCTGCGCCAGGAGACCCCAGAGTGGCGGTGATTTGCAGTGTCTGTAAACACAGCGTGGGCCGAGCAGCCGAGTTCATTAATTCCCACCACCCGCCCCGTGCACGTCCCGCAGGGAATTATCATTGATCAGCCAGGATGAAACCCGGCATTAAACCGCAGGAGGAGCTTTATCACCCTCACAGATGGAAAACCAATACGCTGCGGAGGGGCACTTTGAACTGCAGACGCCTTCTCAGAGGAGGATCTTTATTCAGGCTGTCCTTTTCCACAGCCGGCTGTAACTTCACGGAAAAACCATTTCCCCCCCCTCTTCGAGCGCCTGAGGACGGCAGGAGCCAGCAGCCTGTGCTGCCCTGGTGACCACCAGCCTTAAACCAGTGTCAGCTGAGCCTGATGCCGCTGCAAGGATCGCTCGTGCTGTCTGGCCTGACAAACGCGGCTCCCTGCACCTTCCATCTCCACAGAAATGAAACTCCTCAGCCCCTCCACGGATAAATTACGAGTTTGTTTGAATGACTTGGAAATTTCCCTCTGACAGACTCTGGAGGAATAAATAACCCCCCGAAGCCTCGCAGGAAAGATGAACAGCCCCGTTTTTATCCGTCGTAACTCACCGGGCAAACAGCGCCCGGGTTTAAATCCCAGCCCAAAGGAGTGGGAGAAGCGTTGGGTTGATGTTGTCCTGAGCGAGCCGGGCACAGCTGGGTGCCGGGGGGTGCAGCAGTGACTCCGAGAGGTCTGGATCCATTAAAAATTCCCAAAAGGAAGGTCCTCAGGCAGTTCCCCTCATGCCAAAGCCTTTGCATCCCAGCTGAAGGGGCAGAGCCCCGCCATGGATTGCTCAGAGCCAGCCTGGCAAAACCCGACTTCCCACCAGGAGCCATCTCTGCGAGTCTGGGATGCTGGGATTGTGGAATTGTTCCTCTCTCTCTTGGAAACAGCCCCGAAACAGTGAGCAATGTCTCTGCCCCCCTGCCTCCCCTACAGACACAAACAGCAACTCCCTGCCCCTCTCCAGCCTCCTTTGCCTGTGGAAAAGGACAAACTGCTCTGGCCGATCAGGGTTTTCTTGCCCAAGAGGCAAAGCAGGGCACGTACAGCGATACTCCTGGGTTTTATCCCCATCCTGCATGGACCAGGAGTGAGGGCTGAGACCAGGAGCTGCAGAACTGAAGCCTCAGTGACGTGCAGGAGTCACTCGGGGGATCTAAGAGTTGTTTCTGGCAAAAAGAAAAAAAAAACAAAAAGGAATCCCGCCATCACTTTCCTTGTCCTGAGTCTCCCCCCAGTCTTTTTTCCTCTCTTCCATTCCCTGAACAACTCGTGAGCAGCCAAAGTCAACCTTTGGCTTCAGCGAGAATAGGTCAGCCTTGCTAACAAAGGCAGGCTCACATTCCACGGCAAATAAAAGTGTTCATATTTCAACTGGCAATAAATCCAATTTCCCTGAAGGACTGATTTTCACCAAGTTATGAGATCTGACACTTGTGGTATTAGATAACTCTGTTGCCTTTTATTTCTGGGTTTGAGACGTCAAGTGGCGAAAGGGGAAAATAAAAATGGCAGGAAAGACAAACTGTTCCGAGGACAGAACGGTCCATTAAGCAAAAAAAAATTTTAAACCAACTCATCTTTGGCTCTCTGTGGCTCAAATGCAGTCCTGCTCCTTCCCTTCGGGCTGCTATTAACACTGTTATAATGAGTAACTAGAATCAAACCGCAGCGAATAAATATGCTCCGAGGCATTTTGGTATTTCTGCAATTAAGAGACAAACTGCCACGGCAGAGCTAAAAGCTTTTGGGAAATCACATCCAAGGAAACTCTGCCAGGACCGCAATCCTTGGGCTGCTCTTCGCACGTGCAGCCAGTGCTGGGAAGGAGCTGGAACCCCAAACCCAAACCTCTTTATTCCTTGTGTCTGCCCAGGTGGGGAAGTGCTTCTGGAATGGGAGAGCCCAGTGGCCAGGTCACCTGTGTGTCCTGGAAAAATCCCCACTGGATGTGTCCAGGGAAGGGAATGGGGCTGGGAAGGGGCTGGAGAATTCCTGAGGGAGCTGGGAAAGGGGCAAAGGAGGCTCAGGGGGGACCCTGTGGCTCTGCACAAGTCCCTGACAGGAGGGGACAGCTGGAGGGGTCAGGGACAGGACAAGCTGAAACAGCCTCAAGCAGTGCCAGGGGAGATTCAGGATACTGGAAAAATTCCTTCCTGGAAAGGGCTGTCCAGCCCTCCAGAGCAGCGCTGGAGTCCCCGTCCCTGGAGGGATTTAAAGC
The DNA here is from genome assembly GCF_029207755.1 of Chamaea fasciata. NCBI lineage: Eukaryota > Metazoa > Chordata > Aves > Passeriformes > Sylviidae > Chamaea > Chamaea fasciata. The sequence continues at coordinate 62,060,251 of NW_027094092.1, forward strand.
CCTGTGGATGTGGCCCTTGGGGACATGGTCAGGGTGGCCTTGGCAGGGCTGGGGAGCAGCTGGGCTCAGTCTTGCAGGGCTTTTCCAACCCGAACAATTCACTGATCCCAAGCAGCCTGAAGACTTCAGGGCCTGGCCCTGGGCTGTGGGAGCTCTCAGGGATCCCCTCCAGGACTCGGGGTGAGGCTCCCAGTCCCCAGCAGCGCTGTCCTGGTCCCCCTGGGTGACAGGGGGTCGTATCAGAGAGCAGAGCTCGGAGTTCAGCACCCCCAGCCCTGCAGACAACAATTACATTGACTCAGCCGTTATCTATCCCAGCAAAACTCGACGGGGATTTATCCTTGGAAGAGACACGGTAATAAAAGGGAAAGGATCAGGCAGGCAGGGTTTAAAAGCCCCTCATTTCCTCCTGTGACTGGCTAACAGGCTTTTGGAAAGCGGGAGACAGTAAATGTCATTTATTTTGACTTTAATAATGCTTCTGAGGCTCTTTGGCGTGACATTTCCGAGCGAGCCGGGGCAACAGGGATAAAACAAAGCAGAGGTAGGGAGGCAGAACATCCCACTGAGAGAGCAGCTGCCCGTGACCAGGGGACAGCTGAGTGTGCCCCTGCATCTCCCTGCCTCTGTCTGGCTGCTCCCTGAGCAGCCTGGGTGAGGAAAAGCACCACAGGCACGGCCCAGACTGACCCGGGCTGGTCTCTGAGCAGCTGGGGCAAGCAGGCTGAGAATTCAAAGGGTTTGTGACAAGTGGAAAACAGATTGGAAAAAAAAAAAAAAACAACAAAAAATGATTTCAGTTTGTACCGAGAAGAGCCAAGGAATGCACGGAGCAGGAGCTGCTGCACAGGCACAGCCTGGGGACACAGGGGAAGGCAAAAAAGGGGTTGTGACTGCCCCAGGATCCCTGGCAGTGCCCAAGGCCAGGTTGGACATTGGGCTTGGAGCAGCCTGGGACAGTGGGAGGTGTCCCTGCCCATGGGATGGGATTTCAGGTCCTTCCAATCCAAATCCTTCCAGGATTCAATGATTAAAACCGATGCACGCAGGTCTGAAGGCATCACACCCGCAGGAAAAGACACATGGAGGGAAACTGAGCTGCTTCGTCCCACTGAACTTCCACAAGTGACCACAGGGACCCACCCCCAGCTGGCAGCAGGACAGGGTTAGAGCAGCTGGCGTGAAATCATGGAATGTCCTGAGCTGGAGGGACCCACAGGGATCATCCCAACCCCTGACCCTGCCCAGACCCCCAACAATCCCACCCTGGGCAGCGCTGTCCAAAGGCTCCTGGAGCTCTGGCAGCCTCGGGGCCGTGCCCATTCCCTGGGGAGCTTTTCCAGGGCTCATTCCACCCTCTGAGGGAAGAACCTTTCCCTACTCTCCAGCCTGACCCTGTCCTGGCCCAGCTCCCGCATTAATTTCACTATGTACCATTAATTCCATTAATAAATCCATGCTGTGGCTGGATTTAGGGATTCCTCTGGGCCACGGGGAGGGCGTCACTGGTCCCTGCTGGGCAGCCAGGTTCGGTTTGTGGCTCTCTCAGGCAGTGGTCCTGGGCAGGCACGGCTGTGCCCTGTGTGGGGCCAGGGGGTGCAGATCCCTCCCGCTGCACTCCCCGAGCAGAAGAGGATGCTCCAGGCTCCGGAGCCCTCCCTCCTCCCAGCTGGGACTTTGCAGGGAGTCACTGCAAGGTGTCAGTGAGCGCAGCAGAGGCAGCTCTGTCCTGATGTGATGTGACACGTCAGCTGACACCTTTTGTTCGGCGTGGCGCAGCCTGGCCCGCGGAGCCACAAATGAAATCCCAGCTGTCAACCACCCAAATTAAAAATAAATCACCGCGCTGACCCCCCGAACCCCGGCTGACAACTCATCCCCCCACGGCACCGTGTGCCTCTCCCCTTCCATCCTCTGCCATCGTTCCTGCCTTCAGTTATTTTCCAGGCCGGGCTTGGCAAAGCTCTGCCCACCTTGAACTGCTGAGGGCTGGGGGGTGATGGGATGGAGGGAGGGATAGAGGGAGGGATGGATGGAGGGATGGAGGGATGGATGGATGGATGGATGGATGGATGGATGGATGGATGGATGGAGGGATGGATGGAGGGATGGATGGAGGGATGGAGGGATGGAGGGATGGATGGATGGATGGATGGATGGATGGATGGATGGATGGAGGGATGGATGGATGGATGGATGGATGGATGGATGGATGGATGGATGGAGGGATGGAGGGATGGATGGATGGAGGGATGGATGGAGGGAGGGATGGAGGGATGGAGGGATGGATGGATGGATGGATGGAGGGATGGATGGATGGATGGATGGATGGATGGATGGAGGGATTGGATGGATGGGACCAGGTTTGGGGAGCCTTTCCTGTATCAACTGGATCTGGGCACAATTCCTGCTCCCTGTGGATGTGGATATGAATGCAGCCACGTGCCCATGGACCCAGGGGTGAATTCCTGCCTGGAATGCCTCCCCACAGGTGGGCCCTGGTGCCCCTGGGTGGCTTTAACCATCTCGGTGCCTGCCAGATGGGCTCTATCATAGAATAGAATCCCAGACTGGTTTGAGTTGAAGGGACCTGAAATCCCATCCATTCCCACTCCTGCCATGGCAGGGACACCTCCCACTGTCCCAGGCTGCTCCAAGCCCAACGTCCAGCCTGGCCTTGGGCACTGCCAGGGATCCAGGGGCAGCCACAGCTGCTCTGGGAATCTGCCAGGATGGATGCAGGTGATCCAGGGGATGTTTTGTTGGTGCAGGCGATGGCTGAAACGAGCAGGGGAGATGCTGTGTTGGATCTGTACTCACAGCAGGAAGGAAACTCCTGGATGATGCAGCCTTGGATACAGCGATCACGGGAAAACGTGGAGTTCCAGACACTCAGAGCAGAGCAAGATGAGCAGTGGGAATACATCTGTGGGCTCCGGAATGAAGTGATTTTAGCCTTTTTGTGGGCTTCGCTGATGAAAACATGTCCCTGGGGGGTGAAGGGGCCCAGGAGGACCACGGACAGCTCCTGGATGCCGCGTCCAGCTCCAGGCTCCTGGCACACGCGGGATGAGGACGTCCCTGCTGCCTGACACCTGCCCCAAGTTAATTTCATTTATCTCACTTTTTCTACGCCTGTCCTGCAGAGTGACACTGAACCCAGACTCTCCACAAATCCCACGGTCAGATCCCCCCCCCAAAAATCAAGGCAAGAAGAACCAGTGCTGTAAGAACTCTCTCAGCCTGCGCCCACCGAAGGTGGGATCGTGGCTGCAGCCGAGAGCTCTGAACTGGCTTTTCCATTTCCAGGCACATCCTCCGAGCCAGAAAAGCAACTCCTTTATATATATATATTTATTAATAACGAAACTCATCGAGAACTCCTGTTTCCAGGTAAATCCTCTTAGGATGTTTGGCAGCATCAGAAAGACCTTCCAATAGACTATTGAGCAAATAGCCTTGTCTATGAGAGCTGAAAGATTTGGGCAACGCTCCGTAATTTATGTCCTGCTTTTCTTGAGGGGAGGTAATAAATCACGGAGGGTGTTTTACCTCGGGAGAGGGAGGGGGAGAGAGAGAGGGTGCTCTCTGCTCTGCACCTTCATTATTTGCCTTCAGCTTCAAAGCCCGGAGCTGGGTGAGAGCTCTGAGAGGGACAGATAATGACGCCCCGTAATCAGCGGCGTAATCACGAGATGGCTCCGTTACATTCCTCTCCCCGGAATATTAATGGAGCGAGGGCACTGCAGGCTGATGTGCAGCAGGGCTCTCAAATCCTTCCAAATGGCTCCTCAGGCCATTACTTCTGCTGCCGCCGTTCTCCAGGCTGGGGGGAGGGAGGCGCAGCAGCGAGGAGCAGCGCAGCACAAGACGGAGCAGCAGCGTTGTGCGCTGAGAGCAACGTGGGTTTAACCTCCAGAACTAATCCCGGGCTCGCCCAGGCTGCCCTGAGAGATACCAAGCGGCCAGAAAAATGCGTTTCACCCAGGTGGAGCCACGCCAGCCCTGCTGTCTGTGGGCTGCACCCCTCAGCACCCCCGCAGGGTGCCGTGGCGGTGTCCCCATGTCCCAGAGCCTTGTCTGTCCCCCCAGCAGGACTGTCCTGTGGCCCAGCACACAGGGACTGCCCGGGCTGTGCCCTGAGGGGCTGGCACCACGCTGAGCCTGCTCGGGGGGCACTGCCGGGCGATCAGCGCTGCGCTGCCGCAATCACAGGATCCTGGAGGTTGGAAAAGCCCTCTGAGATCGAGGCCAGCCATTCCCTGGGAGCTCCCACAGCCCAGGGCCAGGCACAGCCCTGTCCTCGTCCCTTGCCACATTCTGAGAAAAATGTTTTCGATTTCCCCCCTGAAGTAACCACAGGGAAAAAAAAATAGAAGTTATTCCTGTAACTTAATTCAATTTAATTTGTCCAAGATAGGTTTGTTTGTGCTGCGTCTGGTTATTCATTTCAGCTAAACTGAATAACTCCAAGTTTACCCGACTCCTTTCTTCCCTGAGGTCAAGGAGGGCAGCGAGCGGGTCCCACAGACCTGGAGGGACAGTCCCTGACCTCTTTATCTTCCCTGCAGCCGCATCTCCTACCCGAGCTAATTTATTCTCCACAGACTGATATAAAAATATGGAAAAGAGCAAGTCATGTCACTGGAGAGGTTTAATGCAGCTGAAAACTCCAAGGACTCCCTGGCAATTCATCCTTCCTGCATCTGAAGGGGCCTGCAAAGAACCTGGAGAGGGATTTGGGAGAAGAGATGGAGGGGCAGGACAAGGGGATGGGTTCAGACTGACAGAGGGGAAATTTAGGTGAGATATAGGGAAGGAATTGTTCCTGGGAGGGTGGGGAGGGCTGGGCTGGAATTCCCAGATTTGCTGTGGCTGCCCCTGGATCCCTGGCAGTGCCCAAGGCCAGGCTGGACATTGGGCTTGGAGCAGCCTGGGACAGTGGGAGGTGTCCCTGCCATGGCAGGGGTGGCTCTGGGTGGGATTTCAGATCCTTTCCAACCTGAACTCTTGGATTCTATGAATTCCAAACCCTGCCCCAGACTTCAGGGCATGCGGTGAAGCAGCTGGAGCAGTGCATCCATCAGAACCTCCCCCCTCAGCTGAGAACACTCACTGCCTGTGCTGGTTTTAATCCTGATCCTTGGCAGGACGAGCACTGGGATGTTCCCTCCCAGGGTGGAAAAGGCTGGGAAGTCTGTTCGGAGGGACAAGTCTGATGGAAATGGGAGGAAAGCGTTTGGACCAGGAGCACAGGAGGGGCTGTCCCCTCCTGTCCCACCGCCGGTGCCAGGGCAGACACACCCATTGGAACAGCAGGTCCAGGGCTGCCGTGCTGCTGCTCCGGGGTTGCTCCTGCGGCTGGGAGCAGGAATGAAATCCAGGCTGGGCCCGCCACCTGCTGCTCCTGCTGGTCATTACAGGAGACCGGGATGCGATGTCCCGGTCTGCCTCACCGGCCGGCCCTGGGATCCGCACCTGGAACCGGGCTGTTGTCACTGCCACCAGCAGAACTGGGTGGGGAAAACGGTGCTGAGCCCCGATCCACACGGGAAGGGTGAGAGAATAACCCTGCTCCAGTGCACTCCTGGGACAGGGCTCACAACAGCTGCTCTTTGCTCCGTTTGGGAGGGATGGAATGGCAGGGACACCTCCCGCTGGCCCAGGCTGCTCCAAGCCCAGCGTCCAACCCGGCCTTGGGCACTGCCAGGGATCCAGGGGCAGCCACAGCAAATCTGGGCACCCTGTGCCAGGGCCTGCCCACCCTCCCCGCCAGGAATTCCTAATTCCCAGTATCCCATCTATCCCGGCCCTCTGGCAGTGGGAAACCATTCCTGTGTCCACGGCCTTGTAAAGTCTCCAATGCCCATCTGAAGTCCCATGTCCTCCCCCATGTCCCTCTCCCCAGAGATCAGCACGGGGAGCTTCGCACGGGGATCTCCCAACATCAGCCCTGAGTGCACTGGGGTGACAGTGACATCCCGAGGATTTCACCAATTCCCCGTTCCCATGGAATGCCTTCATTCCATGAGCTCTGTGCCGTGACTGCACAGCTGGGACATGACCCCATGGCTCCTGTTATTCCAGAGGGCTGTGAGCTGGGAACCTGCACCAGGGGCGGCTTCAGGCCTCTCTCTGTCCATGTGGGATCTGCCCCTGGAGCATCCACCGCCGAAATCCCACACGGGGAGCAGCGCTGGGCTTGGGCATCGGCCCCCTGCTCGACTTCGACAGGAAGAAAGCAGCAGCCAGCCAAGAGGGCAGAATCGGCATCTGGAGCGATTCAATTGGAAATTAATTACATAAATTACGTAATGAGAAGAGATGAGCTGAATTAGCGCTCCGGCATGAACTCGGAGAGCGTGAGCAGAGCCTGAGCCTCGAGCTCCACATCCCTGCCCACGGATCCTTTGGTGCGCCCAGGCTGGGAAACACTTCAGCTTTCCAGACAGGGAATTGATGTGTGCAGCACCTGCTGGAATCCCTGCTGGAATCCCACCTGGGTGACCGCAGGCTGGCACTGCCAGGCCCAGCAGGGCTCCAGGCTCAGCCAGTGCCAGCGCTGGGTCACGGCTGACCTTGGCCTCCGCCGAAGGGACGGCTCCGCCCGCGGGGGCAGCCGGGCGGAAAGCTGAAACCATCATTTTCCAACGAGACCGGAGGTGGAAAAAAAGCCTCGGGGACAATTTTTTGTCAGTCCCTGAGACTTGATTAACTGCCTTAATTCCACATGATTAATGGCTCTCAGATCCCGGGAGGCCGAGTCTCCGTGCGCGTGCTGTGACTGGAGAGTCTTCCTTCCCAAAAAACTCCTGCGGCTGCTCCAGAGCGGCGTTCCCTGGCTCTGCCGTTCCCCTTCCTTCTGCTCTCCGAGGGGAATGGGTGTGAGCACGGTGCTCATGTATTTCCACGTCCTTTCAGCAGTGCTGGCGGGGGACTGTCCCCGCTGCCACCCTGCCCCTGGGGCTCCTCAGAGCCACAGATGAGCCCTGGGTGTCCCCTGAGCTGCCACTGCTGGGACACCTCGAGTCCCCCGTCAGTTCTGGGCTCCTCACGGCAAGAGACCTGGGGGGGCTGGAGCAGGGAAGGGTGTGGAGAATTCCTGAGGGAGCTGGGCAAGGGGCTGAGCCTGGAGAAAAGGAGGCTCAGGGGGGGACCTGGTGGCTCTGCACAAGTCCCTGCCAGGAGGGGACAGCCGGGGGGGTCGGGCTCTGCTCCCAGGGAACAGGGACAGGAGGAGAGGGAACGGCCTCAGGCTGGGCCAGGGGAGGCTCAGGGTGGGCAGCAGCAGGAATTTCCCCATGGAAAGGGTGCTGAGGCCTTGGGAGTGCCCGGGGAGGTTTGGAGTGCCCATCCCTGGAGGTGTCCAGGGAATCCCTGGAGGTGGCACTCAGAGCTCTGGGCTGGGGACAGGGTGGGCATCGGGCACAGCTGGGACTCGGTGACCCTGGAGCTCTTGTCCAACCTCAGGGATCCTGAGACTCTGTGACACTCAAGAGATCTGTGACACAGCAGAACAAACTGTGGGAAGAACCTCCAAAAAGTTCCCAGGTCTCTACGGAACAGTCAGCAGAACCCTGAACCAAACCCATTCCCCTCTGCAGGGATCATCACCCAGGGATGCTCCCGAGGGCAGCAGGGAGGGAAGCCCAGGCAGATCCTTCCTGCAACCTCAATCTGTGGCCAAAATAGAGACGGGAAGAGAAGAGGAGAAGAAGGAAGCCTTGGCCTCGTGCCCTCGCAGGACCTGCTGCTGCAGAGATGCCCTCCAGATGAACAAGGCTGGTTTCACAGCCCTTGGCAAACGTGGGGACGCTGAACGTTCGGGCTGATTATCAAAAACAAGACTAAATGAACGAGCTGAAGGAGCAGGAGGTGGTTGAGCACACGTGTTGCACACAGGCCCTACTGACAGCGACCGAGAGATGAGCCTCAATCCGACAGCAGCCATCAGCGACCCTCGGGTAGGTGAATTCATTAATCGCCTGGCACAGGGGAAACCAGGGGGGAATCCAGCAGAAATCCACAGCACTGGAGAGCAAGAATCCATCCCGTTCCCGCGCTGGTTAATGGAACGCAAGGACTGTGCATCTCCAGCAGCTCTAAATAAACTCCCAGGGCTGACTTGCTGCTCCTGGGCTCTATGGTGGGGAATTGCATCCTGGAGTTTCTGGGGCAGGCAGCGACCTGGAGGATGTGGGGGGAATAGCCAGGGGTGGAATAAGAGAGGTCAGGGCAGCAAAGCCCAGCCCAGCTGAACCCTGAGGTGAGCTCTGGGAAGGTGGAAGGGAGCCGAGTTTCACACAGATTCCTTTATATTTCTTTACACACACAATGGAAGTGCTGCTGGATCAGCGGGGGTTTGGTTTCTCAGAGCGAAACGCAAAACCGGGCTCTGAGCAGACAACGACCGAGCTGCACTGGGCACCCACTGCCACCATTTTCCATGAAACGTCTCCAAGGTTTTCCCGTGGAATGGATTCCTGCTCAGGCCAGGAGCAGGCAGGTGTGGTTAACACCCAGGCTCATCCCTGGAGTGCTGCAGTGTTCTCTCCACGCCCCTGGGCTCAGGATCCTGGGAAACAGAGTCTGAGCTGGAATTTGGGATCCCTGCCTGGGCATTCCCACAGCCCCACAGTGCCCGGGCCTCCTCCCTGGAAGGGAGAGTGACTGAAAAAAAGGACGTAACCAGTAGATTTAAGGTGTTTCTCACTGCAGGACCTTTTCAGTGCTTATAAGTTGTACAAGGTTTACGTTTTCTGGGCCAGGTCAGCCCCAGGCTGATCCTTCTGGAACATTTTCCCTGCAGTAAGCAGCCTACTGCAGCATTCCCATTCCTGGGAGTGTGCAAGGGCAGGCTGGACACTGGGGCTTGCAGCAATAGATTGGGCATTACCTCGTGCCACTCCCCAAAGCACTCCTCTTTTCCAGGGAATGTGGAGAGGGAGAGAGAGACGCCCGGGAATGTCCATTCACAGCCTGGAGTTCTCACAGGCTTTTTACGATCCTCGTTTCGTGGTGAATTTGAGTGCCAGCCCAAATTAAATTCATTTTACAGTATGTATTTATCTCTCAGCTTCTTAACAGAACGATTTGGAAACATCTCGGGGCCTTTAAACAACACAACTGTTTTCCTTTTATGGCAAAAAAAATAAAATGGTGTTTTGCCTTTCTTTTCCAAGGGAGAGCAGCCAGCAAAGGCCCCCCCTCCAGCTTGCACAAGGACGGATTATTTTCCACACAAAACTTCAGCAGTTTGGCACTTCCAAGCTGTCGCTGTCACGCCACAGTCAGTTAATTCCATTCGCAATTCCAGAAACACGGGTGGTAGAAATTGAATCTCAGGTAAAGAGACTTGGTCTCCCAGACAGCGGGCAAATCGAACCTCGCTTATCTCGCTGTAATTTCACGATACACAGCGTGGGGTGGTGAAGAAAGATCCCTCAATAACGTAACTTACCACTAACGGGGAGTGCTGCTCTCCCTTTCGTTTTTATCGTGGCCAGGGCTGGGAGAGGCTCCAGCTGAGTGAAGCTCCCCATTCCCTCTCCCCACACCGCCAGCCAAGCTGTGCCTCCTCTTTTCCTGCTAAACTCCCTCGTGGCACCCCAATGATCTCCTCCAGGCATCCCAAATGATCTGGGAAAGGAAAATACCCCGAGATGAGGATGAAACAACCTCCTTATCCTGCCAGATGTCACCGCGGATAAAGGGCTTGGGAGTGTCATTAATGCAGCTCAGGTGCTGCTCCTGCCGGTGCGCCAGGAGTGGGGGACACACCACGGGGAAGGCTGCTTTTCCCTGCTCTTGGAAGGATTGACAGGAGATCCTGTGGAAATCCCCATCCTGTTTGGTTTGGGAAAGGCTCAGTTCCCTCCCTCAGGAGCAGAGCAGGGCCTGGCATGGTTCAGACAGGTCAGCAAGGCGTGACTCCAGAGCTGAGCGGAGACACAGAGAAAGGGACAGGGATTTGTCCCAGCATCATGATCCCACCCCAAGGCACATTTCCTGTCACACAGTGATGGCTCAGCTCAGCTCTGGGGCGCTGGGAACACACAAACAAAGCCGGGCTCGAAGAAAACCCACAAATAAAAAACGGGGTTTCTTGGCTTCATTTTCTGAAAGACAGAAAGGCAGGAACCATCCCAAAGCCACTTGGGTTGACGCTTTAGGTTCCTGCCTCTGCCTTACAGGATGCACTGAGCATATCCCACAGAAAGAGGGAACGGGCTCCAAAATCCCACAGCTGCCCTGGGAGCAGTCACAGGACCCCAGGGATGGTTTGGATTGGAAGGGAAGTGTCCCAGGCCAGGTTGGACAGGGTTTGGAGCAGCCTGGGACACTGGGAGGTGTCCCTGCCTGTGGCAGGGGTGGCACTGGATGGGATTTAAGGTCCCTTCCCAGCCCAAAGCTTTCCAGGACTGTAAGGAATGGAAGTTATCCTCAGGAGGAGCAGCAGAATGCACCCAGTGTCGAACCCTGGCAGTGCACTGTGACAGGAAATAAAAATCACCTCCTTGGGCAGCAGCCAGCACTGCCCAGGTGAAGCAGTGCCTGAATCCCACATTTTGGGGCTGGCAGTGGGGAAAAAAAAATAAAACCCGGCACATTTCTGCTTCCTCAGCTCTGCTCCTGCTGCTCTTCGTGTTCCAGAGGAACGCGGCCAGTGAGAGCTGAGGTAAATACATCCCAGGGAGCCACGGAGCAATAATTCCAGCGAAAAGCACAGACCATGAAGTCTGCAACGCTCTGAAATCCCCGCCGGCTCCGGAGGAAAGGAGCTGTTTGCCCAGTTTAACCCATCGAGCCCGAGGAAAGGGACCTTTCCAAGGGCAGGCAAACAGAGGTTGGAGCTGGCAGCATCAGGATCAACCAAGGCAGAGCTGGAGCCCTGCCGCGGCCGGGAATCACCGGGAGGAGCTCAGAGGGCAGCGCCCGGCCAGCCGCCAGCGCCTGTGACAAGGGAGGGCTCGGCTTGATGGCACCAGGCACCTCGAGAGGATCCGAGCACTCGGCAGAGGAGCACCATCCATCGCTTCCCAGACGCAGAAACCTCCCCTCCCGCCGCCTCGGAAAGGCTCAAATGTCACGGGGTCTTTTGAGGCCCGACGCTAATGCTTCAGAAAGAAGGAGAAATATTCCAGTAATTTCCCACAGTCGGCCTAGAATCCAAATTCTGCTCCTTCCCTTTTCCTTTTTTTTTTTTTTTTTTTTTTTTTTTTTTTTTTTTTCTTTTTTTTTTTTTTTTCCCTTGATTATCTGCTCATCGGCAAAGCTGGTTTTCGTAAAATCCCACACTGGTTTGGGTTGGAAAGGACGTTAAAACTCAGCCAGCGTCACCCCAGTGTTATAAAATGATCAGAGCCAATTTCCAAAATCAAAGATTTGTTTAACAAATTGGAAAAGCAATTTCGGGAAACGCCACGATAAATCAGGACAACATCGATCGAATGTTGGGTGGACAACCCGGGAGCAACAAAGGGTGCTTCTCCGGAGTACTGCCCACAAATTCGGGGTCTCGGGGGAGGTCTTTTAGACCATTGTTCTACCCTGAGGCGAAAACAAGACGGTAACAAAGAACCCGAAGGACATGACATCATGTACGTAACAGAATCATTGAAATGTCTGGTGTCCGCAAGGGATATCTGAAAGAGTTTCCTGAGAAATGGAGAAGACGTCTGAAAGAAAAGTCTCCGAATCTTCTGTCAGAAGGTTTCTGCCGCCCTCCGCCCAGGTTGGTATGGGATCTCCCGATGAGCTGTGAAGATGTGGTCAGCCCGTGCTTAATGGGCCGTTTCCCCGTTATCTCTCCGGCAGATGTCCAGGTAACACCTTTGGACTGTGAAAAGACTGTGGAATGCAAAGAGATGCCCTGGAAGTGTTTCCAGCAATTCAGGGGTTTTTACATTCCACTGCAAAGTTTTAATACACACAATTTTAATCCACGAATTTAATACTAGGTTATCTATTACAATCCCCCACCTTTTTGTTTACCCATTAAATTCGTGTTTCATTTATTATCACAGTTTGGTTTGTTTGTTTGTTTGTTTGTTTGTTTTTTGGGTTTTTGTTTGTTTGTTTGTTTTTAGGAACCTGTTAAAACTCCCCTTCACCAAAAAACTTTTTTTTTTTCTCTTCAATCTTCTGCTTTCTCAAGCTCATCCCAGTCTTTCAATGATACTTCACAGTATTTTTGGTGGGATGTGGTTTCCTCTTTTATCCTGTTTTCAAATTTTTTTCAAAGCCTCAGCAGCTCTACTCTTCCTCCAGCGTCATCAGTTTTGATGCGCTGAGAATTGTCCGGCTTTTCCTGCAGCTAATTCAGGACCAATGGGCAAGGCTGCAACCTGCATTCCTTGAACAACTGAGTGAATTAGTCTGATGAAACAGGCGATTAGGCACGGTAGGAAAATGACTCCTGCTACTGAACACAAAAATGAAAAAGATTATTTTTCTCCACCAAGCCCCTTGCCCAAACAACTGATCCCACCAGGAGGCTTGAAGTATGGAATTCCATTTTTGGACTGGTACATGGGCCACCTTTTTTATTTTTGCTGCCAATCCCCTTATTGTCTCTCCATGGTCGTCCGAAGAGTGGTTTTCCCTCGTATTTCAAACTTTTCCTCACCCAATACATTTTCCCACTCATAGTACACATGTTCAATTTTTTTTTTTTTTATCATAACACAGCCTGTTGATTTGATAGCATCCCAGAAGGGTGGATTTCTTCCTTCCACCTATCCAAACAGTCCGGTTACATCTGTCACAGACAGGAAGGGCTGGTGTTTTTGTCTCCCTCTTGTAGACCTGATGTACCATTGACTGCCCGCTGTTAGTAACTGCCTTTGGGTTGTGACACACCAGCCCCTTTTCCGATTTGCAGATTTGGAATTGGGGACCGTTAATGTAACGGTATCTTCCCTTCTCTGATTGGCAGTCATACTGTGCTTGATTCTCCAGGGTTGTTTGTCCGTCATGTGTAGTCTTTAAACAAGACTCACAACTGCTCTTGGGGTTCAGCCCTTGCAGGTCCTTGGGATTGGATCCCCCTGCTTGACTTAGGGTCATGCTCAGGACTATTAGGATTGCCCACCAGAACATACCTCTGCCTCTCCCTTCGCCCACGGGGCAGCAGTCCGCGGCGGGGCATTCCATCTTCTCGGCAGCAAGCAAATGCCTCTGGGATCCTGTGAGTCCGAGCCCCGAATCTCCTTTTGACAAGACTCCACCGGGACAGCCTGATAGTATCGTGATAGCACGGTACCTGGATTGCCCTACGGCACTCAATGACAAGCACCTCCGCTTCCGCATCCAATTTCCCACTTGTTCCTTTTTGGGATATTGTCCACCACTCTAGAGAATCTAACTCTAGCAAACCCACGTGTGTTGCAGTTACTAAATAGCGGCTAGTCTTTGCTTGCTCTTTTTCCAAGCATTTGGTACACAATCCCATTGGTCGGTACCCTCCTTTACAATGAGTTACCCAGATCGGATTACAGTAAACACACTTGAAAAAGGGAAAACATTCACACTCTGGTTCAGCGTAACTTACCTGCCCCCTTCTATTCATTTATGGTTACGTTGTAATCTGATCCTGAGGTCTCCAGGCCACGAGGAAACTTTCCACTCTGGAGTGTGTTGTTTATGTTCCACCTTCTCTACTCGCGTGGGTCCAGCCCTTTTCAGCGGTTCTAATTGCTGTATCTGTAGTGAGAAGGACAGTAAAAGGACCTTCCCAATGAGGTGTCAGAGGGAGTCTGAGGGAGTCTCCAAGTCCTAACCAGGACCTATCTCCCGGTTTTATCCTGTGGATGGCAAATCCCAAGGGAGTGCTTTGGGGAATCAGCGTAAACCGTGCCTACTATTCCTTTTAATCTTTTGAGTGCTTTGAGCACAGCATATAATTCGCATGCTTGAGCAGACCAAATAGAATTTAGAGGTCCCGATTCCACCACCCCTCCAGATCTGCCATCTATTATGGCAGATCCTGATTTTCGTTTTCCCTCAACCATCCTAGGTGATCCATCTATAAACAATTTTCCCCCTTCTTCTAACTCTTCTTCTCCCAGATCTGGTCTTACCTTTGTTTGTAGCTCTACCATTTCGATACAGTTGTGTGAGTTACCTTCCAATGCTTCCCCAAACCAAAACTGGGCTGGATTCTGAGCAGTTGTTGTTTTCAGCTCCAAGCCATGGGAGTGCACCAGGATAGCCTCATATCTCAGGGGCCTGGCATCTGTAAGCCGCTTGTCTGCTTTTAGTTGCAGAATGCTCCTCACATTATGTGGTGTATAAACAGTCAGGGAGGCCCCAAAAGTTACCTTCTTGGCTTCTCCTACAAGCAAGGCCACTGCCACAACAGCTCGCAAACATGTGGGCCACCCCCTGCTTAGTGGGCCCAGAAGCTTAGAAACATCCTACTGGCTTCTTGGTCCCAGCCCAGTCCTGGGTTAGGACACCATGGGCAGTGTGATTACTGACATCTACAAACAATTGGAACTGTCTTTTTACATCGGGCAAACTTAACACTGGGGCAGTGGTTAAAGCCTCCTTTATTTTTTTTTTTAATTGTACTTCATCTTGTTCAGTCCATTTTACCCCATCAGTGTTCAATCTTTCATATAGAAACTTCACCTTTTCACTGTATCCTTCAATCCATTATGTACAGTAGCCTAGAAGTCCCAGTAACTGCCTAATTTCCCTTTTGGTGCGTGGAGAGGGCAAAGCAATGATCCCAGCTATTCCTTCAGGATCTAATTTCTTTTTCCCCTTTGATATCCAGTGTCCCAAGTACTTTACCTCAGATCCCGTGAATTGAAGTTTTGCCTTTGACACCTTTATCCCTTTTCCCCTAGGAAGTTTAGTAATGAGATAGTGCATTCTCTTACCTCATTATCCCTGGGGCCAACCACCAGTAAGTCATCAACACACTGTAACAATTTTGTTCCTCCTACAGGCTGAAATTGACTTAGTAACTGTTCCACAGCCTGACCAAAGAGGAGTTTACAAATCCCTAAGGTAAATCTAAGTTGCTGTTTTCTATTTGTCTCAGGGTCCTCCCATTGAAAGGCGAAATAGTCTGGACTTTCCTCAGCCAGAGGACAGGACCAAAAAGCATCTTTTAAATCTATGACACTTTACCACACATCCTCAGGAGAGACCCTATTTAAAAGGATATAGGGGTTGGCCACCACGGGAAACCTTGTTTGTGTTCTCTCATTCACTGCCCCGAGGTCCCCGGTAATTCCCATCTGTTTTCTTTAACTGCCAGGATGGGTGTATTGTGCCTTGACATACAAGGCTCCAAGGTTCCCTTGTTCATTGGGCCATTTACTACTTGTTTCAATCCCCTCCTCCCCTCCAAAGGTACAGGGTAATGTTTAACCCTTATGGGTTCTTCAGGTCTTTTTATTTCAATGGAAATTGGTTCAATATCCAACCTCCCCTTGAGAATACCAGACCCTTTTTTCAATTTGCTCCTCGTCCTGTGCAGTAAGCTCATACAAGCTCACCACCAGCTGTGAGTCCCTCACAGTCTAATTCTCAGAGCAATGATCATGTCTCTTCCCAACAAATTGTAATCAGCTTCCTCTTTACCAGAAGCAAGTCTCCCACGCAGGTTTTATTCTCAGATTCCATTTTTACATTTTTAATCAGGGGCACCTTGAATGGATCTCCTTTAGCACCTATGACTAACTTTTTTTTTTTTTTTTTTTTTTTTTTTTTACAACCTGGGGGCAATTCCTGCACAGTACTTTATTCTGCCCCTGTGTCTACTAAAAATGTTATTATTTTTTTTCTGGGGACCTACCTTTTACTTTACCAAGGCCTCATTCGATGTCTTTGTCCCCAAAAATGAAGAGCCCCCGACACCCCTAATCTTCTTGAAAAACCTTTTCATCCTTTATTCTTTTTTCTGCAATCCTTCTTTAGGTGCCCCTTCTTTTTGCAGTAAAAACATTCAGGGGGCTCCCTTTTTGATCTGGAATCCTTATCTGAAGGACTTGTGTTTTTTTTCTCTGCGTTGTTCTTACCTTATCTCGATAACGTTGTTTTTGCACCTCCTTTACAGCTGCTACCAATACCTTAGCCTGTACCTTTTGGCTTTCTTCATCCCTCCTCATGTATATCTTTTGGGCTTCCCTTAATAATTCCTGCAAAGTTTTCTCCTGCCAATTATCCATTGTCTCCAATTTCCTCTTTATGACTTCTCACGATTTTGCAACGAATTGTGTTTTAACAACACGTCCCGGTAGGGGAATTGGGTTCCGTTCCGGAATAAACCTTCCTCTGTCTGAGAACTCCATCCCGGACTTTGGCTTGGCCATTTCAGGTTTCCGGGAGTACCCTGGGGGTTGCTGCGATCCCAGTCTCATCCCAGTCTCGGATCCCTGTTTGTCGGATCACGTCCCTTTCCTCGGGGTTAAACGGTGATCTTAAAATGGACATAAGATTCTCAAAAGTATAAATGCTACCTCCCAGAAAACCATCTAATCTTCCAGCCACCCCAAACGGATCATCCAGCAGCCTGCCCATTTCCTTCTTGAAAGCCCTTATATCTCCGGTATTAATTGTAACATTTACGAATCAAATAATTCCAGGGACTTTGGGCACTTCCCTTAGAGGGAAGAGATGGTGCTTTTCCTTCCTCACTCTCGCTCCCCTCCTCGCTTGCTTTCTTCACCTTTCGTGGGGTTCTGCTTGCTGGGGGAGGATCCACCGGGGCCGGTTACCAGGCTCCCGTGGGTTGTGTGTCTGGTGGGGGAGGTAAAAGCGGCCGAGGAGTGATCAGAGATTGTGCCAAGGGAGGTGACACCTCCGATGGTTGCGAGGTAAACAAAAGGGGGGGAGGGTGCGAGGAGGCTTGTGGGAATTGTAGTCCCAGAGCCTGCGTGTGTTGTGCCTCTAGGGTTTGAGGAGGCAGCGCCGGGGGTTCCGGTGTGACCTCCAGGGTCATGAGAAGAGGTGTCCGATTAGAAGATGTGTCAGGAGGTGGGGGCAAAAGTGGGGGAGGCAATGGGGGTATTGTTTTAGAGTCCTGTGGCGTAAGGTATGCAAGGTTTTTGGTCCGATCCTGCGACCGGGACCCTTGGTGAGGGACCTTGCGCCGGTACGGGCTAAGTCAAAGGTCCCTGAGGTGCTGAGGGGGTCGCCTGAGCCGGTACAGGCGGCAGCGTGGGTATCAGCTATGGAGGAGGGAGATAGTCGAGGGGGGGTCCCGTGTGTCACTTGGAGCCGAGACTCCCTGTTTAGACCTTATAGCAAACAATCCTGTCCTGGATCCTGCCCATAATTTTGCATATTCCTTTTTCTCATGGTCCTGCGGTTCTTTATTAGCTACATAGTTACATAAAGCCTTGCAGGTCCATTTTTCAAACGTGCCAAACGTGGGCCAAATTACATGATTCCTTACTTCTTTCCTTCCCCACACCTCCATGCAATAATAAATTATTCTTTCCTTAGACTTACCTTTTCTCTTAGAACAATCTTCCCAACATTCTAACATCCACCCCAGTGGGCTTTTCCCGTGGCATCTCGAGAGACTTACTCTCCTGCTCTAAAACATGTTTCTCTTTTGGTTCTTTCTGAAACTTACACTTTTTCTGTCCCCTTTTCCAAGGGCAGCTCACCTTTTCAGAGGTGATTTCTTAGTTTTCGCTAAGAGCCGATTTCCTCTCCAAGGTGTTTCCACACACACCGGGTCCCGCTTTTTGAGCTGGTTTATTTACCCTTTCAGTGAGCTGAACTGAGGGCTTTTTCCACCAGCGACGGTGCTCCGCCTTGTGTCCTGGCCTCTTACCAAGCCCGTAGGCAAAAGGTTTACCAATTTCCCGAACTCAAAGGAACGTAACCTTCCCTTTTAGCTTTCCCGTGATCGGTTCCCTGGATTCCCCTTGAATCCAGGTTTTATGAGCAAAATGAGTCTTCCCGATTCGCTTCCCTGTTTGCCGACCAAGTGGAATTTGGAAATGCAGAGCTCACGTCCACACTCGGTTCGCGACAAAGCCACGTCTCACTCACTCACCCAATCACACTCACTCCACCCGCAATACTTGCAGCTATTTTCTTGCGTGGAGTCTTCGTGCACGGAGAATTTTACCAGTGAAAGTTTTAGCCGCGGCTCCGAAGGACCTTCCCTGGTCCTTCCCGAGTTCCCTGGTATTTCTGGATCCAGAAGCTCCTTTTATCGTGGCGTTCGGCCTAAATTTGTTCGTGATACAATAGGTACCACGGGGTTTCCCGTTTTGCGGGGGCCGCCGAAACAAAAATCGGCAGAGGCGCCTTCCCACACAAAGGGGTTCCGCAGCACCGATATTGTATCCGAGTCACGGCACCAATGTGTTATAAATGATCAGAGCCAGTTTCCAAACTCAAAGATTTATTTAACAAATTTGAAAAGCAATTTCGGGAAACGCCACGATAAATCAGGACAACACCGATCGAATGTTGGGTGGACAACCCGGGAGCAGCAAAGGGTGCTTCTCCGGAGTACTGCCCACAAATTCGGGCTCTCGGGGGAGGTCTTTTAGACCATTGTTCTACCCTGAGGCGAAAACAAGACGGTAACAAAGAACCCGAAGGACATGACATCATGTACGTAACAGAATCATTGAAATGTCTGGTGTCCGCGAGGGATATCTGAAAGAGTTTCCTGAGAAATGGAGAAGACGTCTGAATGAAAAGTCTCCGAATCTTCTGTCAGAAGGTTTCTGCCGCCCTCCGCCCAGGTTGGTATGGGATCTCCCGATGAGCTGTGAAGATGTGGTCAGCCCGTGCTTAATGGGCCGTTTCCCCGTTATCTCTCCGGCAGATGTCCAGGTAACACCTTTGGACTGTGAAAAGACTGTGGAATGCAAAGAGATGCCCTGGAACTGTTTCCAGGAATTCAGGGGTTTTTACATTCCACTGCAAAGTTTAATACACACAATTTTAATCCACGAATTTAATACTAGGTTATCTGTTACACCAGGATGGGCAGGGACACCTCCCGCTGTCCCAGGCTGCTCCAAGCCCCAGTGTCCAACCGGAGATGAGGGATGAAACAACCTCCTTGTCCTGCCAGATGTCACCACGAGCTTAGAAGTGTCATTTATGCAGCCCAGGTGCCGTTCCTGACACTTCCAGGGATCCGGGGGCACACACAGCTTCTCTGGGAATTCCATCCCAGGGCCTCCCCACCCTCCCAGCCAGGAATTTATTAAACTCCTATTTTGTCTAATCACTCTAGCTCCTGGGAGAATCTCTTCCCAACCTTTTTAAGCACCAGGCCCTTGTGGAGGCCTCAGGATTCTCTCCCGGAGCACAGGGATCCCAGCACGAACAGGGGAGGGGGATCAGTGACAGCACCACTGCAGAAACAGATGTGTACGACTCCTGCGGGAAGAATGCTTCAAGGAAACTTAATTCCCTGAAAATTGAGGGTTCCCGGAGTCACCTTGCCTTCCCCAGGGAAATGTGCCAGTGCTGGGCAGCAGCCCCGACTCAGGGACCCTTCCCACGTCCCACTGAGCTGCTCCTCATCCTCACCAGCATCTCCAAACCCCAACCTGCCCTCCTGGACACCCCCAGTGCCCTGCCTGCTCCTCCCAGCCCCCACTGGTGGCACTGGGGCACCTCGAGTGCTGTCTCCAGTTTAGGATGGACACTGAGTGCTGTGTCCAGCTCTGGGATCTCAGTTTAGGATGGACACTGAGTGCTGTGTCCAGCTCTGGTGTCTCAGTTTAGGATGGACACTGAGTGCTGTGTCCAGCTCTGGTGTCTCAGTTTAGGATGGACACTGAGTGCTGTGTCCAGCTCTGGTGTCTCAGTTTAGGATGGACACTGAGTGCTGTGTCCAGCTCTGGTGTCTCAGTTTAGGATGGACACTGAGTGCTGTGTCCAGCTCTGGGATCTCAGTTTAGGATGGACACTGAGTGCTGTGTCCAGCTCTGGTGTCTCAGTTTAGGATGGACACTGAGTGCTGTGTCCAGCTCTGGTGTCTCAGTTTAGGATGGACACTGAGTGCTGTGTCCAGCTCTGGTGTCTCAGTTTAGGATGGACACTGAGTGCTGTGTCCAGCTCTGGTGTCTCAGTTTAGGATGGACACTGAGTGCTGTGTCCAGCTCTGGGATCTCAGTTTAGGATGGACACTGAGTGCTGTGTCCAGCTCTGGTGTCTCAGTTTAGGAAGGACGTTGAGATGCTCAAGCATGTCCAGAGGAGGCCACGAGGCTGTTGGGGGCTTGGAGAACAAACCCTGTGAGGAACAGCTGAGGGAGCTGGGGTTGTTTATCCTGGAGAAAAGGAGACCCAGAGGTGACCCTGTCACTCTCCACAACTCCCTGAGAGGTGGCTGTGCTCAGCTGGGGTTGGTCTCTTTCTCCAGGCAGCACTGACAGAACCAGAGGACACAGCCTCAGGCTGCGCCAAGGGAAATACAGGCTGGATAGCAGGAAAAAGTTTGTTACAGAAAGGGTAATAAAGTACTGGAATGCTCTGCCCAGGGAGGCGGTGGAGTCACCGTCCCTGGATGTGTTTAAAACAAGACTGGATGTGGCACTGGGTGCCAGGGTTTAGTTGAGGTTAGGGTTGGGTTGGACTTGATGATCCTGGAGGTCTCTTCCAACCTGCTGATTCTGATTCTGAATCTGATTCTGCTGTGTCAGTGCCAGCAGTGCCCCAGCTCTGGAATGAAGCCATCCAAAGGGACACGAGAGCCACACGCTGGAGTAGCTATGGCAACCCACAGTGGCTCCCTGCTTCCCTTCTCACTGCATCACTGCTTCCCTCTCAGCTCCTGGATAATTCCCAGGCCCAGCTGGGACATCAGTGCTCTCGGAAAATAATTTTGTTGACAGGGTTTGCTTCTTTGCAAGTCTTGAAAGCGCTGCAGTAAAATCAAATTTTGTCAAAATGGGAGGGAGGGGAAGGAAGAAGATGTCACCAGTGCTGAGTCTCCGTGGATGGAAAGCTGGGATAGCCATAAAATGTGAAGTAAAAACTCCACATCTGACACTAAATTTCATCATAAATGGGCTGGTGAACTTCAGCCTCACAAGAGAAGGGGCAGATCTGGCTGCCTCCCACAGCGTCCTAATGGCTCATTCATTTGTTAATTACCGTTTTTGCAGTATGGGAGGAAGAAAAGCAAGAAATGTATTTGAAATCTATAATGTACATGTGCTCCCTGTAACCCTGCATGGAAGTTCTGCCAGGAGAAAACTGAATTGGAAATGTTGGAATCCCTGAGGCCGGAAAAGAGCTCCAAGGCCACCTTGTCCCAGCTGTGCCCGATGCCCACCTTGTCCCCAGCCCAGAGCTCTGAGTGCCACATCTACGAATTCCTGGGACACCTCCAGCGATGGGCACTCCAAACCTCCCCGGGCACTTCCAAGGCCTGAGCGCCCTTTCCATGGGGAAATTCCTGCTGCTGCCCACCCTGAGCCTCCCCTGGCCCAGCCCGAGGCCGTTCCCTCTCCTCCTGTCCCTGTTCCCTGGAGCAGAGCCCGACCCCCCCGGCTGTCCCCTCCTGGCAGGGACTTGTGCAGAGCCACCAGGTCCCCGCTGAGCCTCCTTTGCTCCAGGCTCAGCCCCTTGCCCAGCTCCCTCAGGAATTCTCCACACCCTTCCCAGCTCTCTCAGCTGCTCCTCCTCATCTCCTGAACAGGGTCATTAATTCCCTTTGGGATCTTGTCAGACCTTCCCACTCTTTGTGACTTTAGGGGAGAAGTCTGGAATTTCCTTAAATGAGGAGAGGAGAGGAGAGGAGAGGAGAGGAGAGGAGAGGAGAGGAGAGGAGAGGAGAGGAGAGGAGAGGAGAGGAGAGGAGAGGAGAGGAGAGGAGAGGAGAGGAGAGGAGAGGAGAGGAGAGGAGAGGAGAGGAGAGGAGAGGAGAGGAGAGGAGAGGAGAGGAGAGGAGAGGAGAGGAGAGGAGAGGAGAGGAGAGGAGAGGAGAGGAGAGGAGAGGAGAGGAGAGGAGAGGAGAGGAGCTCTACACCCCAGAATCACCACGCTGGTGTCCCTGATGGGTTGGTGACTGAGACCTGCAGGATTTGAATCCCCTGGGATAATCCATCACTGAGCCTCTCCTTGCAGCACCAACAGCAGACCACCCGTGTGGCTCTGGAGCCCCAGAAATCCAAAATGCAAACACACCCACGTGGCCTCCCCGTCCCTGCTGCACGCACAGTAACTTGCCAGAGAACCCATTGATGCCAGATTTGTTTGCAGGGACTCCTTGCAGGAATCTGAGCGTGTTCCCTCTCCCTTCCCTCGGAAATTAGTATGCCATTGCGAGGATCAAGGCCATTTGCAGGAATATAAAATATTCAATTAATAAGGCTCTGGAATATTTAATCGTGACATTGAAATGCTAAGGAGTGCATTAACATTTATTATTGCCCATAAAGGATGGAGCTCCAGCTCTGTGCCTGTTCCAGAACAGCCCCGTGGAGCTCCAGGTGGGGTTTTGGGCTCCTTCAGAAACCG
The DNA here is from genome assembly GCF_029207755.1 of Chamaea fasciata. NCBI lineage: Eukaryota > Metazoa > Chordata > Aves > Passeriformes > Sylviidae > Chamaea > Chamaea fasciata. The sequence continues at coordinate 62,082,717 of NW_027094092.1, forward strand.
ATGCTAAAAGGCAGCATTAATGCAGATTAGGTTAAACCTCATCACCACCGGAGCAACACTCCAGGAGAGAATGAAATTACCAGCTCTTGGTTTCAAGAACTGAGGAGAACATTTTTTTTTTTTCCTCCCTGTTTCCAGTTAGCAGGGAATTACACAGGGAGTCTTTCCAGCAGCAGCTTAGGCCTAGCAGAAGGAAAAAAAAACCCAAAATAAACAGGGAAAGCAGAGGGCTCTGCCTTAAGCACTGCCCTATTTTACACCGTTTTAGCTCGGGGCTTGCTCAGATGCACAAGTTTGATCTGTTTGTTCTTTCTGAGCTGATTTCTCTTTCCTGAGTGGAAACACTGTGATTTCACTGCTGGGAAATGACCCTCAGGAAAAAAAAAAATCCTCTTTAAAACAGCCCTAATTATGAGCCACGAGAATTTTTTATTTCCTTCGTTACTTCTGCATAACTTCTTGCCAAATCTTGGGGCAGGTTATGGCACTGGGAGAACATGTCACCTTGCAGGGAAATAATGTCAGCCTCTGGTTTAACCCCAGCTGCTCATTATGCTCATCCTGAATCCAAATCGCCGTCCCAGCTCCTGGGAAGGAATTGAACTCTATCCCAGGCCCAGGCAGGACACTCCATCATCACGACGTGCTGTGTATTAATAACAGGCACAAGAAATCTGTCTTTAAATAAAAATCACCCTTGCAACCAATGGAGATCACTCAAAGATTTGATTAGCAAAAACACTCCAAAGATCAGGAAAGTTAGAGGGGAGTAAAAATGAAATTTTACCAATAAGGGAAAAAAAAACCAAACCAGCAAGGATGTTTCAAAACAATAAGAGGGGAAATCATTGTAATAGCTTGGATCTGTGATTGGGAATCAATACAGTAACTCTCAGAGAACGAATAAAACAAATATTTGTCTTTTGTGCCTGTAAAGATGCTGAGGGGAATATTTGTTTTTGATGACAGTAACTAAATATTTCCTGCTCAATCACTGGTTAAATAAGATTATGAACTGACCACAACCTGAGCTTATCACAGGCAATTTTCACAAAGCTTGTGAGCAGCCCCCCAAAAGCTCCAGAATGTTTAATGGGACAGCCAGGCGACACGAGGCAGGGGTGGAACATTAATTTTACCAGGATGGTGTGATTGGATTTTAGAAAAATTACACCTGGATGGCCCCATAGAAACACCTCGAGCCAGAATTGTAATTAATAACCAAACTGGAAAAATTCTCATTCTGAAGAGGTGCAGTGGAAGAAGATGCTCAGCAGGAGGACAGGAAATTCTCCTCCAAACCCCAAACCCAGAGAGAAACTGGTCCAGAAGCAGCAGCAGTGCCTGGCTCAGTGCTTCCAGGGCTGGGATTGTTCTCCTGGGACAACCAGGGAAAGGATCTCGGGGAAAAGAGAGAATCAGTGGGGTGAAGGGCAGGGCCAGCACGAGAACCAGGGCTTAGGAACTAGCCAGGAACACTTGAACACTGAAACAAGAAAGCAGCAGGCAAGCACGACAGGGAATATTAAGGGATGCACTCCAGCAGCAGTGGGAAAAGGTGAGTTAAAAACGAGCTCAGGTTATGACAGCTGTGGGACAGGGCTGAGGGCAGAACTCAGGGCTCGTGTTCCTAAGGAAGGCTGCTCCTCACTCCAGCCGAGGAGGGCAGCACTGGAAACTCATAAAGCAAAACCATTCCAGGCAGGAGGGAGGGAAGGCAGGCAGGCACAGTTTTCTCATGGAGGTGACAGTCACCAGAACTGCTGCCTAAGAGCTGGGACTGGTTCCTTTTCAAATCAGGAATCGTTCACAGAATCCCAGAATACCCCGAGCTGGAGGGACCCACAGGGATCATCCCAAGCCCTGCCCCTGCCCAGACCCCCAACAATCCCACCCTGGGCATCCCTGGCAGCGCTGTCCAAAGGCTCCTGGAGCTCTGGGGCCGTGCCCATTCCCTGGGGAGCTTTTCCAGGGCTTATTCCATCCTCTGGGGGAAGGACCTTTCCCAAAATCCAACCTAACCCTCCCCTGGCACAGCTCCAGCCTTTCCCTGGGTCCTGCCCCTGGCAAAGCCATTTCCGTGCCCCACACGTGGCAGCAGGACTCGGCCAAAACGCTCCTGTGGCGTGCGGGGAGTGCGGGCGATGAGCGGCCACAGCTTTCCCGAGCCACATCCAGGGAATGCCCGGCTCAGCTGTGCCCCACACGGGTCCCTTTCCCGCAGCCCAGCCGGCCACAGCTCGGGATAACGATGCCGGCAGCTCGGGATGAGGATGCTCGGGATGAGGATGTGGGAAGGCAGCTCCTGCCACCTCGTGGGGACACAGCGCTGCTCTCCCATCGCACCCCGGCGCTTCTCCTTCCCTCTGGAATGCCGGGCAGCCCCTGCTCCCCCCGGGATGCAGAACTGTCCCCTCACAAGGAAAAAGCTGCTCCAAGAGTGATTTTGGTTTTTTTCATTGTTTTTTTGCTATCCCTAAAGCACAGCCGCCTTTCCCGCTCCATCCTTCCACCCCCGCCCCGAGGAATAATCCTGAACCAGAGGAGGAGGAGAAGAACTAAGAATAAAACACCCCAAGCACGGTGTGGGGTGTTCTGTCAGTCAATACAATGAAACCCAGCAGGAATTTGCAGCAGGAAAAGGTTTCCTTCGGTTTAATGAAGATTATTCTGTATTTCTGCATTTTAAAGCCACCAATAAACCAAACCCCGATATGTATAAATACGTGAAATGTGTTTTCTTCCAGCTGTCCCAAGCAAAAGAAGCATTAGGGTTTTCCTTCCAGACATACAATTTATTGATTTAAGATCCCAAAACAGCTGAATAAACATTTATTCTTACACCTCTAACATTATTACATACAATTTACCTAACCCTAATAGATAGAACTTACAGGATTGATTAATTGACAAGACCTGTCATAGGAACCTCCCCCCCAAAAAAGGGGAAAAACCTTAAATATTTCCATGGAAAAACACGGAAAAGCACACACTGCTCAGCCAAACAGCATGCAAAGGGTGTTTTAGGGTTTTTTACCCCCTAGTTTAACCTCCCACTGCAGATGTCACCGAGGTGTCCGGGCTGTACAATCCACACCCCACACTTTTGGGGTCGTGTTTCTGCAGTTGCTGCCAAAAGAGCTGATCCAGCCAAAGGCAGGAAACCTCAGCTGCACTTCCACTGGGAAGAGACAGAAAAGTCTGGAAGGGGGGGCTTGGAAAACTCTTTATAATGCAATCATCATCCACGTCCCAACATTAATTCTATTTTTTTTTTTCTTTTTCCATGAAGATTTTGCTTGCCATCAGCCACCATCCCAAAGAGAAGCAGCAGGACTCGCAGATTTAGGTTCTGTCTGGTAACTGCCGAGATCCAAACGGATAAATCCCAATAAAATCCACTTTTCTCCTTTTAAACCCACAGCACATGATGAGGCTGAGGAGTCACTCAGAGGCCTTGGGCTAAATTTGCATTTATTGTCTCCAGGTGCACCTGCTCTGCCCCAGGGCCACCCACACTCAACAGAAATCAAATTAACTCTTTTATCCTCTACAGCTTTTCCTGCTTAGCCTGGATTAGTCGTTCTTCTCTGAATAAGGGACCTGATCTCTTCCTTGGTGGAACAAACAGCAAACAAGCTTTAAAATGATTCAAGAAATGCGATTTATGAAAAGTTTAGATGGGAATTAGGAATTCCTGGCTGGGATGGACATCCCAGAGAAGCTGTGGCTGCCCCTGGCAGTGCCCAAGGCCAGGTTGGACGTTGGGGTTTGGAGCAGCCTGGAATGGTGGAAGGTGTCCCTGCCATGGAATGGGGTGGGACAGGATGGGATTTGAGGATTTAAGGTCCCTTCCAACCCAAACCAGTCTGGGATTCCATTTGGGAAGCTCCACTGGCATCTGGCGACACAAACAAGAGGGGACCTGCTCAGCCATGCTAAGGGATCTTAGGAATTTAAAAAAACAAACTCGTATGAATTCCACAGCTGCGCAAATTACACCCACACAAATCTCACACAGGCATTTGCTCCTGGAAAGAAGGAATCGCCCCTCACTTGACTTCCTGCGGATTCTTTTTTGGTTCCTGAAAGGGAGCACAGCGGTGGCTTCTGGAAATACCCGCAGCAAAACGAATTTTCTCTGCTTTTGACGGTTCAGGCAAAAGCTGAGCAGCTAAGGAGCTCAGAAACTGTGGGAGCACTAAGATACCATGAAACATAAGGAGCAAAATATGGATTGAATAGGAGCTTTTGTGCTTTTTAAGGACAAATGAACCAAATGAAGCCTTACCATCTGTATGAAGCGTGCCGTCCCCGCATCCCTGGGGGTTCATTTCTCCGGAGTTCTTTGGCAGTCCGGGGGGCAGCAAGCACAGCCTGCCCTATTAACCGGGCTGCTAATTAGCACACGCACTTCCTGTAAGGAGCCCAAAGCCTTTCATTATTGTAACAAGCCGCAAAGTAGCAACCAGGACTCCAAAACAACAACGCGGGTTTTTTTTAACACGCTGAAGTCATTTCTTGCCCAAAGCCGAGTTTCTGAGCCACCTGCTGGGGCGAATTTAGGAACCAGACACACCTGACCCCACTGGGAACAGCTGCCTGCATCTCTGAGTCCGATTTATCGCGCGTTTTTTTAATGCATCACTCAAGTAACTTTCCCCGTTTCCCACTTGAACTGTGAAGCCCTACTACAGAATCTTCCAGCCAGGACAGACCAGAGCCTGCCAGGCCTCCAGAGCTTTAATTAAACCCACTATTTACCAGTTAACCGCGTGCACTGATGGCTCTTTTCACAGCCCTGCACGCTCACTCGGGGCTCGACCTCTCACACCGCCGGCGTGTCCCCTTCGAGCCCGCCCGGCCGCGCTCGGCCCGGCCCCGCTCCGTCCCTCCTGCGGCCCAGCCTCCTCCCGTCCGTGCCGGAGAGGCTCCAGCGAGCCCCAAATACGCTCCGGGGGGCTGCGGCCATTCCTGCGGAGCCCATGCCCGGCTCCCCCTCAGCCCGCCCGGCCCGCCGCTCCCGCCTCTGCGCCAACGGCCGCGGAGCCCGCCCACGGGCGGACCGAACCACGGCGCCGAGGAGAGGGGAGCTCGGGCACAGCCCCGCCCTGCAGCCGCCCGCCTCAGCGCCGCGCTGTTCCTTAACCCCCCCCCGCGGCGGCGCGCCATGGTTCCGGCCCGCCGCCGCGCGCCCTCCCGCCAATCGCTGGGCGCGGCGGCTGCGCTCGAATGTGCGCGCGGGGGCGCCGTGAGGGGAGCGGGGCCGGGCCGCGGCCATGAGGGAACCGCCGGCCGCCCGCGACTGCGGCGACAGAGCCTGCGACATCATCGCCACCCCCAGCCGCCGCTTCTTGTGGGGAGAGCCGCCGCTCCGCTCCGCGTCCCTCAACAGCATCCCCGCGGGGACGCTCACGCCGCTGAAGCAGCTCCTGAGGGAGCAGGGCGGCCGCGCCTTGAGCCCGCAGCTCGTGGGGCCGGAGCGCCAGGCTGGAGCCGGTACCCGGGCCGGGCCTAAGCCCGACGGCCGGGCCGGGCCTAAGCCCGACAGCCTGGCCGGGCCTAAGCCCGACAGCCGGCCTGGCCCCGTCGCCGAGCGGCCGGCCAAGCGCTGCGCTGCGGAGCCGCCCGGGCAGGATTCTCCGGCCAAGATCTTCCAGCGGATGAAGGCGCGGGCGGAGCAGCAGCACAGGTTCCCCACAGACGTGATCCTGAGCCCCGCGGGCGGGCAGCGCTGGCCCGGCGCCGCCCGGCCGGAGGGCAGCGCCCAGCCGGCACCAGGTGAGTTCCGCGGGCCCTCGGCCGCTCTGTGGTTTGTTTCCCTTCGGAATACCCGGGAGAAAAAGCACAGAGATTTAAATCTGAGTTTTGTTCGTGGAGCCTTCAGGCGTCTTTGTGCTGCAGTAAGCGGCGTCCCTGATTTTTGCGTTCTCCTAAACCTTTTAATTCTTTGTTTACACCAGTGCACAATCCCAAACGACGGGAATTATTAATAGTTCTCTTACTCTCTGCCCCACTCATGACTCTTCTAGGATCTGGAAAAAGCAGCCAGAGCACTTTGGTGGGTGTAAAACACGCTGGCACCAGCACTGGTTTGCACCCCAGGTGGCTGAGATTAAACAAAGTTGGTTGGTGAGGGGTTTTTTTAGTGCTGAAATGTGTCTGTAGCGGTGCTGATGTCTCTTCCCTGCTCTGTGGCACAGGGGATTCCCTCCCTTTGGGTTCCCTCTGTGGTGTTCATGAGCGGGCTTGACCCTTGCAACGCCTTCAAAACCACTTTGTAACTAAAAAACAAATGGAAACCAAATCACTGTGACTGTTCCATACAGTCTGTGCAGAAAAAAAAATAAAGGTTCATGGAACTTTGCTTGGGGTTTGAAATCCCACTGGGACGTTTTCCTGCTGGCTTTTACCTTTAATATTTTTATCCGTGACGTGGTGAGATTTGGGGCGCCCTCAGCAGGTTTGCAGCTGATTCCAAGCTGGATGTGACCCTTTTTTACACTGAGGGTGCCCAGAGAAGCTGCTCCTGGATCCTTGGAAGTGTCCAAGGCCAGGCTGGAGCAGCCTGGGACAGTGGAAGGTATCCCTGCCCATGGAGTGAGATGGGATTTAAGTTCCCTCCCCACCCAAACCTTTCTGGGATTCTGTGGGTTGGTTTTTTTTTTTAATTAAAAAATCATATTGTCGCCCCCACCCATGAAAATGTTTGTCATCCTGAAACTAAAAGATGCTTTGGGTTTGTTGTTTTTCTTTTCCAGAGGCAGTTTGGCCTCAGGTTCCCAGGAGTGAGCTCCCAGCAGAGCCTCCCGTGCTGGAAACCCCCCAGAAGTTCTTCCTGAGGGTGAAGTGGCAGCAGCAGCAGCAGCTCAAAGGTACTGGGGTTACTCTGGAGAACACAAACTTCCTCCAGTCAGGGAACCCTGCCATTGCTCAGCCTGGGAAAACCCTCTGAGAGCATCCAGCTGTTCCCCAAGTGCCACATCCACAGGGATTTAAATCCCTCCTGCCATGGGGGCTCCCCCACCCCTGGGCAGCCTGTTTCTGTGCTTTAATATCCCTAATTTCTTTGTTATTCCTCTTTTTTCTTTAAATGGGCAGCTAAACCACCTCCAAGCCAAACCCAGCAGAATGTTCCTCCTTCCACAGCTACAAAGAATCCTTTAGTGCAGGCTGCTCGTGCTGAGCCTGCAGAGGACGTGGATGCTGAGAAGGATGATGTGGATGTTTTCCTTGTGGAATCTATAGAAGTAGAGGCTGATGAAGAAATGTCTCAAAGTAGGGTGGCTACTCCTTTGCCAGTCAACTCCAGCCCTTGGGAAGATAGGGGAAGAGGAAAGTGGGGAAATGGAGAAGCAAAAGTGACAGAGCTCTGTGAGGACAGGGGAGAGCTGGAGCCCAGTGACAGAGCAGCTGCTCCAGCAGAGGAAAAGGCAGCAGAGACTAATCCCGAAAAGCCCTCCCAGCGCTTGTGCAGCATCATGCTGGCCTCTCCAGTCCACTTCCCAAGGAAGCAGAAGCCTGCAGAAGACCCCAAGGTCCCTTTGGATGAAGCTCCTGCTGAGCAACCTGCTGGCAAAGCACACAAAGAGGTGGGGGCAAATAATCCTTTAGGGGAAGTGAGAAATTCCTCTGGGCTGAGAGCTCGAGGTTATTCTTGTCAAAAGCAAGGAGCACTCAGAACAAACTGTTCTTCCACTAGATTTTACCAGTAAATTTCCCCATGCAAAGGGTTTCTTTCCATACTCCGAGATGACAAATGTTCAGGGTTTGGGTTAGCGATCAGATCACCTCTAATATTCCAGATTTGTAGCTTAGAAGATGCTGAAAGATGTTTTTGTTACTGGGTCTGATCATTGAGAGATGCTGGCAAAGAAATACTTCTAAATTTTTTTTTTTTGTTGTTGTTTTTGTTTTGTTTTGTTTTGTTCTGGAGCAGCCAAACATCTGCCTGAACAGCTGGAGGATCAGAGTGCTGTCTGGAAACACTGCAATCTGCGTGGAAGGGAAAAGGAAGTAAGAACCAGTTTATTATTTAAATGCAAAGTAAACCATGGGCACCGAGCAGCAGGTGATGGTGCAGAGCTTAAGCTGCTTTCTGGAGGAAGAGACAATTCCTCTGTGTGGGCAGGAGGAGGAGAGGGGAACTGCTGGTGGAATCACTTCAGAGTCCTGCGCTGAGATAATCAGAAAGCTTCAGAGAAATTAATATCAGATAGCTCCGGACAGTTGGGGTCGGGAGGCACCATCCAGTGGGAGGCAGGGACACCTCCCAGTGTCCCAGACTGCTCCAAGCCCCATCCAAGCTGTGCTGAGCTGCCTTGAGTCCAGCTGCTGTCCCCTGGGTGACACCCGCAGCAGCGACATGTTCACTTTGTCCCCTGTCCCAGTGTCGGGCGAGGCAGAGCTGTGGCGCTTCCAGGCTGAGAGAGGAAAACCGAGCCCGGAGCACATCCTGCCAGCCCCTGGAGCCCTCAGGGATCTTCCGCACTCCCCCATGGGTGTGAGCAGTGCAGGCTGGGGTCCCTGCAGGCAGTGATGGCTGCGGTTTGCTGTGTCTTTCCGCAGGGACATGAGGCAGCAGCTGTGGCACAGCAGCGCCGTCACCGAGCGCCTCTCCCACAACCAGGTGAAAACCTGCTCGGGCACCGTGTACCAGCTGCAGGGCAAGATGGACTCAGCTGCCATGAGGAGTGAAGGTGAGCTGCTGGTTCTGAGCGCCTTGCACGCCGCAGACTGCTTCTGCTTGCCGTGGGTTTGTAAGGAAACGGGATTTCCACGCAGGTGGAAATACGGGATTTGTTCTCGTCTCCTGGCTCTGTGTGCTGCTTGTCAGTGCTCGCAGGCAGCTCTGAGGACACTCTGTGGCATAGGTGGGATAAATGCTCGGGATCATGGAATGTCCTGAGCTGGAGGAACCCTCAGGGATCATCCCAACCCCTGGCCCTGCACAGACCCCCAGCAATCCCACCCTGGGCATTCCAAAGGCTCCTGGAGCTCTGGCAGCCTCGGGGCCGTGCCCATTCCCTGGGGAGCTTTTCCAGTGTTTATTCCACCCTCTGGGTGGATCAAGATCTCCATCCTGACCCCCCATTCCCCTTCCAGCTCCAGCCATTCCCTCAGCAGCACTTCCCCTAACACAGGTGTGTTACACCATTTTTACCCAACACACCGTCACTGTCGGCTCTTCCAGGCCCAAAGATGTGTCTGTGGCTTCAGTGTTTCCTTCTCACTTGCAGCACTGGGGTCCCTGCTGAGAAATACCTGACCTGGCTGCTCTCTGACTTGAAGGTTTTATTCCTTCCTTTGCTAAGAGCTTGCATTTATTTCTATTTTAATATCCTGAGAAGGAAAAGTAGCACCACAAGGCTCGTGAGCAGAGCGGCTCTAGCGCTGCAGAGTTCTCCTAGGCCTGAGAGTGCCTGGGGTGTGCTGGATGGAATTTTGAGGGTCAGTTCCTCTGGTGTTGGGGTTTAACAGGCTCTGGGGGGTTCTTTTGTGCCCTGGGGAAGTTCCAGCCCTGCTGAGCTGCTGTTAATTCCCCCCTGTGCTCCCCTCAGGCTTCCCATACCGCTTCATCAAGAGATTCAACTCCGGCTTCTCCAGGAGGTGGAGGAAGTACGTGGAGGAGTTCCTCGAGGAGAGGAGGAGGTAACTGCTTTGGGGATTCTCTTTCATGGCAGTGTTATAAATGCGGATTATAAAGTTGGCTTTTCTCAAATATTAGAATGAATACTGTAGGTATAGTTGTCCTGTATTGTGTTTTATCAATAGAGTTTGGAAAAGTGATGAATGTATTTTCTGGTTGTCACATAGTGTAACCAGTAAAAAGACCAGTTTTTTTTCTTCTTTGGAACATCTAAACTGACCAAGCCGGGAGGGTTGTCACCTTGTAACCCTGCATAAAAAACTGCTAACCTTCTGGTTTTTTATCCAAATGAAAACAACCAAAAACCTCAAGAAAAAGATTTATAGGACCCGTGTTACCAGACGGAGTGGAGCCACCCACAAATAAATCTATCAGATAAGATGATTGGGGATACTTGAAACTGATAAAAACTCGAAAAGATTGTTTTGAATCATGCAATTATATCTACTGAAAATGTAAACCAGCAATCCTTAAAGCACAGTAATTGAAAGAGAAGCGTGTGCTTTCTGCTGAGGCACCCCAGCTGGAACTTTTTGCCTTTCTGTGTCTCCTAATTGTCTGTTTTTAACTTTTATTAAACTTACAAGTTTTTCTAAGACAGTGGAACTCGTTTTTCAGAGCAGTGCTCGAAGCGTTCATTGAGGCTTTGCTTTTTTGGAGGATCTTAGACCAGAGGAGTGTGAAATGTTTTAGATACAGGCATGAAGCCACTCTGCTGTGCTGGCCCAGCGGGCTCCTGCCCGCCAGGGCTTCACATCTTCACTGGTTGTTAAAGAACAGCTCCCTCAGTGCTTATTATTTCTTGTCTCTAACTCCAAACCATCAGGAAAGAACAAATTCAAGAGAGTGGTGTGGAAGGAAGTGAGGAGAGTGACTCCATGGGGGGAAATTTTGTGGTGGAAACAGCAGGAGGCTCAGCCAGCAACGCAAAGAAACGTGCACTGAGGAACTCCACGTACGAAGTGTCACCAGGGAGTGAGGAGAACATCTGTGAGTATTTAACAATCCTTTCCTTTGGAAAAGACACCCGGGGCTGGCTGCAGTGGGTTGTGGGAAGGTTTATTATGTTGGGGGTGTTTCCAGGGAATTGATGTAAAAGCGCCCTGGTTTTGCTCAGTCCCTGCCTTGCCACAGGCACTGACAGCTTTGGGGTTTAACTCAGATTTTTTCTGGGCCCTTTGCCCAGTGGGCCTTTCCCAAACCCCAGTTTGTTACTGCTGGAATCAGATTGCCTTGCTAGCACTGTAAAAGCTTTTATGTTTTCCTCTCATCACTCCCGTTTATTTTTCCCTCTCATTTGCCTCACTGTGCAGCTGTTCCATGTGACAACTTTTCTTTATAATTCTCCTTCCAAAAAACGACTTTCACAGTATTTACAACCTTCTAAACAAAGTAAAAGTAAAAAAAGTTCCCCCCAGTAAATGTTATAACTTGTGAAGATTCTTCCTTCAGTCCTGTTATTTCTATCACAACGCTTTGAAAAGAACAACTTTGGGTGTATTTCACATTTCCCTTGTAGCGCTGTTTAAACGCAACATTGTTCCCCTGCTTGTGAAATCTGCAAAACCGAATTTTCAGTGCAATATTTGGGACAAAACTCTTCTTTGTTTGGGCTTTTTGTTTTTTTTTTTTCCCCTTGCAGTCATAACACCAAAACACAGCTCCAGGAAGGACTTGAGCAGCGTCTACACTCACACTCGCAGCGGGCGCCTGGTCAAACCCCCCCTAAACTTCTGGTGTGGGCAGAGGGAGTTTGTGGATCGGAACCTGAATGTCACCATAGAAAATGGGGGAGTGGATTATCTGAGCCTGGTAAGATCCTCTCCACTGGGACTGAAACAGGATTGTTAAACTTGGCCAGATGGGGAACAGAACAGGTGCAGCTCTTGGAGGCACCTGAAGAGGAAGGAAATCTTGGAAACACGATCTAAACATTAGAAAACACACTGAAAAAAAAAACAGGCTGGTGTCCATATTATCAGATAACTGCGGTCTGTAAATCTGACATAAGGGGGAATTGTTCCTGGGGGGAAAATTGGGGGGTTTTTGGAACGATCATTGTATCAGACAGGAATTTGGGATCCTGGGGTCAGTTCTGGGCCTTTCACTGCACGGGAGACTCGGAGGGGTTGGAGCATTTCCAGGGAAGGAGACAGAGCTGAAGGCACAGGAGCAGCTGAGGGAGCTGGGGAAAGGGGCTCAGCCTGGAGGAAAGGAAATTAAATTAATTTTAGAGTCAATTGTTTTATTTTGAAGATGCTTAGTACTGAAAAACCCAAAAGAAAGACCAGTTTCATCTCCAAGATGGACAAACCAAAGGAAGACATGAAGACAACAGAGGAAATGCCAAAAAGCCAAAGTAAAGGTAAAAACTAAATTTTTTTTGTTTTTCTATTTTCAAGTTATTGATGGAATCAGTGGGATTGTGAGCTGGGTGCTGGAGCAGGAGGGTCGGGTCTGTTCATGCAAAGAAATGATTTAAATATTGTCATGATCCACTGCTTTTTCTCTGAAGAATCATCAGAGTAGCATTCATTTGGAATTCCAGCTCCAAACAAGAACTGTGTTTGTCAATCACTTTGTTAATCACATGAGGAGAACACAGGGATTTCATTCTGGAAATTGAAATGAAATTGAAAGGATTTGGACTTTTGGGAGTTCACCAAGCCAGTGACCTGGGGGCCTGGCTCTGCTTTGTGAATGTGGATAACAAAAACTCTATTACCAGAGTTTATAATTAAAAAAAAAAAAATTTGGTTTTAGTAGAATTTGGAAGGTGATAGAAGCCTGAGAAGAATATGCCATATAAAGCAGAAGTTTCTCTCTTAAAGCAGCTGCAATGTTTCCTGCAGAAAAGCTCTCTGGAGCACGAGCAGAGCTTGGGGGATGTGCCTGCTCAGTCGGAGAGCCCCTGAGAGCAGCTCTGAGTTGTTAGTTTGGCAGGTAAAGCTCTGTGAGGGGTGCCGATCCCTGTGCTGCAGCACAGCAGGACCCACCCTGCACCCCCTGAGGGGCTCTGGCACCTTCTCCTCCAGGGAAAAGCACGGACAGAGGAGCCGCTTCCAGAGGAGACCCCAGCTCTGCCAGGAAGGGCAGGCCCTCCCTTTCCCAGGAGGAGGAGAACGATCCTGGGGTCAGGGGCACAAAGCTGAAATCCCAGCCCCCCGCCAGGGGGAATTCCCTGAAGAGCAGAGCCCCGGGGGCAGCAGAGGGAGCAGCAGGCTCTGGAGAGCCGAGCATGTTCGAGCAGGGCTACAGGAACTCCCTCAGGTCAGCCAAGCAGCGCCTCCAGGGGGAGGAGAGGGGTCTCCCCACCCAGGAACCCCCAGACCAGGATGAGGGGGTGTCCTCCTCCAGTGAGGACACCCCGCTGCTGATCAAGAGGAAAAGGAAATCCATCTTAAAACCGGAGTGTCAGACCTGGAAACCTCGCTCTGGCTCTAGAAGTTCCCGGGGTGACGCGAACCAGCCCTGCGGCCAAAGGACGGGAAAGGCCTCCCAGAAAGTGCTGGTGAGGCTGAGCGGGCCCGAGTCCAGTGAGGAGTGTGAGCTCCCTCCTGAAGGGAGAACATCCTCTGAGGCCAGAGCTGCCCCTGTGCCTGCTCAGGCCAGCAGGGCACGGCCTCCCAGGCTCTGGCTGGATTCCGACACCGAGCCCGAAAGCGGCAAGGAGGAATTGCACAGGCAGGACAGGAATGCCAGAGAAGCGCGGGGAAAAACCAGCAACGGAGCCTCCAGCAGTGCCAGGCCTCCGGCAGCCCAGCACAGACAGCACCAGAGGACAAAGGGGAAGAAATCGCCAGAACTTTTTCCAAGGGCAGCTGATGGTTGGTCTGAGAAGGAATTGCAGAAGCTTCACAGGTAAGGGCTCGTTCTGTGCTCAGAGGAAAAGTTTCCCTCAGGCATCAGGAGGGGTCGGACGGTCTGGATTGGGGGTTTTCACATTCGTCATTTCCCCGGTTTCCTTTGTGTTTTAATTCCCTATTAGAAACGTTCCCAATTTCATTTCTCATTTCCCTGTTTTTATTCCCTAATAATAACCAGAATTATTATTCCCTATTAAATTTCCTCACAATCGAAACATCAGAAGAATATGGTGAAGGCCACGGGTGAGAGGGAGCAGGTTCCCTGCCCAGGTTACAGTAACAGGTTAAACATGAGGTGTTTTTGTGAGCAGGTTTGGTTAAGAGGAGCTTAACTACAAGGATGTTTAATTAATCCATCATCCAATTACTTAATATTTAATAGACACTTTGAGTGTAAAATGGCCATATTTGGGTTTAGCTCTTTTTGATGGGCAGGAGCTCAGATCTGAGCGGACCTGAGCAAGTGAGCAGGAAATTTATGTTTTTGTGACATTATTTATTTTTGTGACACTTCTGTCAGCTGAAGGTGTTCAAATAAATTTGCCTGTTCTGAAGAGAAGACACCACAGGATCAGAGAATGGGTTGGGCTGCAAGGGATTTTAAGGATCACCCAGTGATTTTAAGGATCACCTCCCACTGTCCCAGGCTGCTCCAAGCCCAACGTCCAACCCGGCCTTGGGCACTGCCAGGGATCCAGGGCAGCCACAGCTGCTCTGGGCAGCAAAGGCAGATCCCAGATGCCCTCAATCCATGTCCCAGGAGTGTCGCAGGCAGGCTGTGCCCCACACGTCCCTCCCTGCCTGGTGACACGTGGCTCTGCTGTCCTGGCAGGGCGGTGGCGGCGCTGCCCAAGCACAGGAGCGGCTTCTGGCAGGACGTGGCCATGGCCGTGGGCTCCCGCTCGGCCCACGAGTGCCAGGGGAAGTTCCTGGAGGAGCAGCAGCAGGGGAGAGGCTCCAAACAGCAGCCCAAGAAAATCACATCCGGAAAACTGGAGCGGAAAGGTACCAGCAGCTTGTTCCTGGGGGTTGGTAAATGATTCACTTTCCAGACACTGAGGGGTTGGAGCCCCAGGAGAATTCCTGAGGGAGCTGGGCAAGGGGCAGAGCCTGGAGAAAAGGAGGCTCAGGGGGGACCTGGTGGCTCTGCACAAGTCCCTGCCAGGAGGGGACAGCCGGGGGGGTCGGGCTCTGCTCCCAGGGAACAGGGACAGGAGGAGAGGGAACGGCCTCGGGCTGGGCCAGGGGAGGCTCAGGGTGGGCAGCAGCAGGAATTTCCCCATGGAAAGGGCGCTCAGGCCTTGGAAGTGGCCAGGGAGGTTTGGAGTGCCCATCCCTGGAGGGATTCACAGCCCTGTGCATGTGGCACTTGGGGACATGGGGCACTGGTGGCCTGGGCAGTGCTGGGGAAGGGTTGGACTCGTTGGGCTGGGAGAGCTTTGCCAGCCTCAGTTCTGGTTCCAGGGAACAAATCCACAAGAGCTGATCAGGGTGTGACAGTGAGCCAGGTCACCTTTGGGTGTGCGGGCTGGAGGATGTCACGGCCGACTGAGGTGGTGGGAAGAGAAAGGTTCTTTGTAGAGTTTTCCAGTCGTTGGCTTTCACCTTTCGCGGGCCTTGAGCCCTCAGGGCAAAGAGCTCCTGGAGGCTCCTGGAGGCCCGGCAGGTCAGGAGCTCCTGGCAGAGCTCTGTGCAGATGGGATTTGGGGCCTTGGACAGCCAAGGGCAGCGTGGAGTCGGCACAGCCCGCTGCCATTCCCTGGTGTTTGCCATCCCCACACTGCCGCTGCCTTGGGGGGCTGGACTGGATTAAGGTTTGCTGTGGATACGAATCGAGCTGAGCCTGGCTTCAGTGAAGTGTCCCTGAGCAGCAGAGCGTTTGTTTGAGCCTCGGCGCCTCCTGACACAGGCTCTCGCGGTGGGTTTGCTCCCTGCAAGGCTCGTGGGAGCCCAGTCCTGTCACCGTGAGCCTGCTGGGTGACCCTGCAGGGACCCTCCCCTGAGGATGGAGCGGGGAAAAGCAAAAACCCTGTGAGAACTCAAAAGGAGCCTAAAGCAGCTGTAAGAGGTTGCACAAACTGGGCTGTGGCACTGGCGGCAGGCGGTGAATTTTAACCCCGGAGCTGCTCTCTCAGACAATTCCTGTTGGGATCCTGCAGACAAGAAGGAGGCAGTGATCACTGCCAAGGTGGGCACCCTCAAAAGGAAGCAGCAGATGAGGGAGTTCCTGGAGCAGCTGCCCAAGGACAACTACGACGACGTCTTCTCCGCCACGCCCTTCCAGAGCAGGAGAGTGCAGGTAAACCCGGGACAGCAGCACCTCTGGGACTCCACCAAGAAAATCCTTGGGGATCTGTGCGAGGAGCCTTCTGTCCTTCACGTGCTCCAGCAGCCCGGGGCTGGTGACAGTGAGAAGGTTGGACAGGATGGGAGGAGCCTCTGAATGGTGACAGCAGCCCCTGAGTAATCGTCCTTCTGAGCGGTGCTGGGCAGCTTGGAGCTTGGGATTGTCACCAGAAATGACTTTTTTGAGGGTGTGGCAGCACCAAAACCCCTCAGCCGAGCGCTGCAAAGGTCTGGAGGGGCTCTCAGAGCAGGGTGGAGGTGTGGGGTGGTGTCCAGTTCTGGGCACAGGGTTAGGGGCAGGGCAGGGAGGAATGGAGGCAGTGCACAGGAGGGAGAGCAGCACTCCAGGCTCAGGTGACTGACGCTCTGAGCTGCCTCTGCAGCTGCCGGCGCTGCGGGAGAGTGAGGACGTCGAGGATTTCACCCTGTCCGAGTTGCCGCTCACCCCCTCCTCAGACCTCTTTCCCCCGGTGAAAACCCCCCAGTGCGAGCACATCAGCCCGGGAATGCTGGTCCCCATCAACAGGTAGGAGCTCCTCCAGCAGCCCTGGCACTGCCCCAGGGTCCCTCTTTGTCTCTGAGGGGTGCCTACTGGGGCTGGGACAGCGGCTCCCTTGCAGCCGCTCCTGCCGCCTCGCTTTGCGTGGGGAAAGCTCTTCCCTGCAGCCCCATGTGGGCACCAAGGCCAGCAGCTCCTGCTCCCAGCCCTGGGAATGGCCCAGGGCTTTTCAGGCTCTGCCCAAATACCTGGAACCCTCTGGAAACCTGGAGCCGGTGGACACGGGCCGGCCTGGGAAGGGGAAGGAGGCTTCGTGTGATCCGCACACTGGGATTTGCAGCCCATGCTCCAGCCCAGCTCCTCCTCTTGCTCCCAGGGCAGCTGCAGTGTCCAGCTGTCCCCCAGCAGTCCCCTGAGGGCTGTGTGGGACATCCAGAGGGTCCCATGGCAGATCCCGGCCCCTCTGAGCCCGCTCTGCTGTGTCCCAGGAACGCCTACGACCGGCACGTGTTCCGCATGCAGAAGAACACACGGGGCAGCAGAGGCACCTGGGACAAGGTCAAGAAGAAGTCGGTAATGCTCCTTTCCTTGGGCACTGCCCGCTTCCCCCTGAGCCCCAAGGCACAGCTTGGAATCCTTGGAATCCTGGGATCACAGCCCCCCGCGTGCACTGGATGGAAAATGGGAATCCTCCCTCTGGGTTTGGGATCTGCTGCTGTGGAGAGAAGTTCCTTTGTGAGAAGGGAGCTCTGCATTGTCAGGATCGACTCCGGGGCTTTTGGTCAGGATTTGGAATTGCTTCGGACTTCCGTGATCTTTGGGTTCTTGTTAAATTCCTTCGGAACAGTGGGAAAAGGGACAATAACCACCGAGCCATGGAATATCCTGAGGTCCCCCTAAGGGCCCCACAGGATCATCCAGTCCAACTCCTAATGGTGACCATGAGTCACCTTGGACCCCACTCCCTGAGTTGAGGTATCCATTCCTCCACTCTCCCAGGCTCTGCAGCTCCTTTGGCTTCTCCATAAACCCCCCTGGGAGCAGCTTGTGCCTGTGGTTCAGGGACAGCCGTTGTGGAAATCCTGGGCAACGGGGAGCCCGAGCTGGTGCCAGCCCCGGCTGAGCCTCTTTCCCTCCTTCCCTCCCTCAGGCCAGAGCTGTGCTCGGGACTCCGGTCTCCTGCAGACCCAAGAGTGAGTATTCCCAGCTCCTTCCCTTCCTCCTCCGTCCCCGTGAGCTGTGTCCCATCAGCCCGTTGCTCTCCTGATAATCCCTGTTTTTATTGCAGGAGTGACGCTGGCCCCGGTGGTGGGGAAGCTCTTTGCAGCTGAGGCTCCAAACTCATCCAGTGAGGAGCAGGAGGATTCCTACTTTTCCATCTGATGGACTTGGCGGCTGTGAGAGCATGAGAGTTCTCTGCTGTCCCTCCGGGAGGGAAGGCTGCAATGATGGGCTGCCCTGCAGTGCAGATTTTATGTGTTTTAACCCCGGTCCCACCCTGCAGCAATGCTTGGCTTTTCCATGTGTTCATCGGCACTTCTCATCCAGGCTCCTCTCTGTGTCCTGCTTCTCCTGGGAAGGAGGTCTCAATGACTGCCAAGTTCTGATTGATTTTTAGCTAAAATTTCTTCTGGGATGTGGCTGTGCAATAAATTCAGGTGCAGTCTGGAAGGAAATGAAATTGCTTTTTAATTTACTCGAGAGAGAGAGAGAGGCTGAATTTTTACATTTCCTTAGCGTAATAATTAAAGACGAGCTTTTTTCACTCACAGGTTACTCAGAGTTCTTGTGGGGCAGCAGAATCCAGGAGCTGTCCAGCTTGGAATGGTGCCTGCAAGGCTTCCTGCTCTTGGTTTGGAATCGTGGAATGCTTTGGGTGGGAAGGGACCTCAAATCCCACCCAGTGCCACCCCTGCCACGGCAGGGACACCTCCCGCTGTCCCAGGCTGCTCCAAGCCCAATGTCCAACCTGGCCTTGGGCACTGCCAGGGATCCAGGGGCAGACACAGCAAATCTGGGAATTCCAGCCCAGCCAGGAATTCCCAGTATCCCACCTAAATCCACCCCTTTCCAGCCTAAAGCCATTCCCAGTGTCCTGTCCCTCCATCCCTTGTCCCCAGTCCCTCTCCAGCTCTCCTGGAGCCCCTTCAGGCCCTGCCAGGGGCTCTGAGCTCTCCCTGGAGCTTCTCCTCTCCAGGGGAACATTCCCAGCTCTCCCAGCCTGGCTCCAGGGCTGGAGCAGCTCTGCAGGTGCGCTCTCACCTGAGCAGGACAGACCTTGGCTCCCCAGGGGTTGATTTGCCCCCGTCCCAGCCTCTTCCCGGGAAGTTCAGCTGCCCGCAGGGAATCCCGGTCCGTCCCCAGCTGGTGGCAGCAGAGGCTGCGGCGGGGCTGGGGAAGGAGCCGGCTGCCGAGCGCGGGCAGCGGCACCGGGGAACGGGGCGGGCGCTGCCCCGGGGCCCGCGGAGCCCCATCCCTGTCCCGGGAAATTCCCTTTTTAACCCGGAAACACGGGGCTCCCTCCCAAGGCTCTGCCGAAGCGCCGGAGCCGTTACTGTGGTTTTTACGGGGACTCCGGGCGGATCGCCCCCGGCCCTGCCCGGCGCCGTGCTCTCCCGCGGGGCAGCACCGGCCGGGCCAGCGCAGCTCGCACACGCTCAGGTTTGACAACGCGTTTATTCCCATGGTTTCCGTTCGATCCCCACCGGGTAAAGTGCAGTGCGGGGCCCGCGGGGCCGAGCTCAGCGCTTGCCCTTGGCGGCCAGGGGCTGCGGCAGCAGCCGGAGGTCGAAGTCGTGGCGCAGGAAGCGATGGAGCTCCTCGGCCTGGGGCCCGCTCAGCCGCGCCCCCGCCGCCAGCGCCGGCACCGAGCTGCAAGAGAGGGAACGGCGGGAGCGCCGGGAGCCGCCGCGGCCACCCCCGCGCAGGTGCCCGAGGGCTGGCAGCACGCCCGAGCAGCGAAAACCGGGAATGCCACAGGGAAAGCGAGGGTGGGGCAGCAGCAGGGAGGGTGGAGGCAAAGCCCGTGTCGGTGCCCCGGGCTGCTCCGCCGGGAGGGACTGGAGTGTGTCAAGAGCGGAGGTGGGACAGGAAAGCTCCCGGGAGAGGGTGGGAAGGGCTCTTCCCGAGCAGCTATGCAGGCAGGAAAGGTGCAGGAAGGAATTCCCTGAGCAGCTATCCCAGCAGAAAGGAATTCCCTGGGCAGCTATGCAGGCAGGAAAGGTGCAGGAAGGAATTCCCTGAGCAGCTATCCCAGCAGAAAGGAATTCCCTGGGCAGCTATGCAGGCAGGAAAGGTGCAGGAAGGAATTCCCTGGGCAGCTATCCAGGCAGGAAAGGTGCAGGAAGGAATTCCCTGGGCAGCTATCCCAGCAAGAAGGAATTCCCGAGCAGTTTTGACAGCAGGAAAGGTGCAGGAAGGAATTCCCTGGCTCCAGGGGAGGAGAAGGAGCGGAAGGCTGGGCCCCGGAGCCCCTGGCAGCCCCTGGAGCCCCTGTGCTGGCGTTACCTGTTGGCCACGGCCGTGATGGAGCCGAAGGAGTGGCAGAGGTTGAGGGCAGTGCCGTAGCTGAGGTTGGGAATGCTCAGGTAGAAGTTGAGGATGTCACGCCGGTGTCCCTGCGGCTCCGTGGGCACCTGTAGGGCAGCGTCCTTCCTGTGCTCCAGCAGAGCCAGGTCCTTCAGCAAAGCTGCAGTCTCCTCCTGGCAGGAGCTGAAGAGGATCCTTATTCCAGCCTGGACCAAGGCTGAGAGGACTCCATCGTAGTGCTGGGTCCTCTGGAAAAACCGGGATGTTTCTCCTGAGGGGTGAAGCGCAGGAAAGCAAGAGCCTGTTACTGTCTAGTGGAATCATTTCATGGCAGAGTTTGGATTTTTGGATTGAAACAAACGTCTGTGCATGGATAAAACTCTGCTTGTTCCTGCCAGGGGATCCCACAATGGTTTGAGTTGGGAGGGACCTTAAATCCCATCCCATCCCATCCCATCCCATCCCATCCCATCCCATCCCATCCCATCCCATCCCATCCCATCCCATCCCATCCCATCCCATCCCATCCCATCCCATCCCATCCCATCCCATCCCATCCCATCCCATCCCATCCCATCCCATCCCATCCCATCCCATCCCATCCCATCCCATCCCATCCCATCCCATCCCATCCCATCCCATCCCATCCCATCCCATCCCATCCCATCCCATCCCATCCCATCCCATCCCATCCCATCCCATCCCATCCCATCATGGCAGGGACACCTCCCACTGTCCCAGGCTGCTCCAACCTGGCCTTGGGCACTGCCAGGGCTCCAGGGGCAGCCACAGCTGCTCTGGGAATTCCAGCCCAGCCAGGAATTCCCAATTATCTCCCATCCATCCCTTCCCTCCCATCCATCACTCCCCGTGTCCCACCTGGCCTGACCCTGTCAGTCTCCACGATCACACAGATCCTCTCGGAGACGCCCTGCAGGCGCTGCAGCCTCTGGCCGAGTTTATTCCTGTTCCCGGGGCTCTGCAGCTCCGACTGGCTCACCCTGTCCACGGCCAGGCGGTTGCTGACGAGGTAATCGCTGGTGCCCAGGGGACAAACCTGCACCCGGAGCCCGTGCACGGCCCGCAGGCACGAGATCACCGCCGGGCCGGAGCTGATCTCCCGGCTGTCGGCCAGGATGCACGGGGAGGGGCTGTGCTCCCCGGGAATTCGGGGAATCCCGGCCAGGGAAGGGCTGTGCTCCCCGGGAATTCGGGGAATCCCGGCCAGGGAAGGGCTGTGCTCCCCGGGATTAGAGGAAATCCGAGTTGAGGAAGGGTTTGGGCCAGCAGGACACGCCGAGCCTGAGCTGCTCCCGTGGGTCTTCTTCAAAGAGCTGCACACCTGTGAGGGTGTAAAACCAGCGATTATGGGGGGTTTACATCAAGCCGTCGATAAAAGGATGTTTCGCAACATCAACACTTTCAGGCTGATCCCTGGAGCAGTCTCCGCACTGAGCGGAGCTGATTATCCCAGAGTTCGGATGACAAAAGCAGCAGCTTTCGCTAAGAAGTTCAAGCAAACCTGGCTGGTGTGAAGGACGGAGATGAGCACGTGTGAGAGATCAGGAAGTCACCCTCGGGGAGGTGCTGAAGGCACTCAGTTCAGACAGAGAGCCACGACTCTCCGACTACAAACCCAAGGAATCAGCGGACACTGCAGTCCCACACAGGCCCAGCGCCCTCCATGCGCGTCAGCCCCAAGGGAGAACCGAATCCCAGTTTTCATTTGTCCCCTCCTAAAATACTCCAGGCTACCCTGGGAACACAGAGCTTCTAGCAGCAAAGGGAAATGCTCCCTGGAAGTGTCCAAGGCCAGGCTGGAGCAACCTGGTCCATGGAAGGTGTCCCTGCCCGTGGGGGGGGCTGTAAGAGATATTATTATATAATAATATATAATTGAACAGATATTATTTATGAGCTATTATAAAATAAAGGTCTTACAAAATACGCTAAGCTAGCAGTAGCCTGTAAATTCCCATCAGGAAAAAAATCGTAAGAATGAAGGCAGTTAACAAACTGTTCTAGTAAGAAAAAAGAACTTTGCAGCTGCACGAACAATAGATCTGTGCCATGAGAATCAGGGAGGAAAATACGAAAGCAGTCCAAGAACAGAGGGGTCTGATGGAAAGGCAAAGTTACAGCTCGTAACCAGGGAATTGAGTGGCAAGAAAAGCAGTGGCCGATTCGAGCTGCCCACGAGGTGTGTAAAAACTATAAAAATGAGCTCTGCGAATCAAGAACTGGCTTTTCCTGCAGGAAGAAACTGAGTCCTGGCTGCTCTGTCACTGCAACACCCTCCAACCCAGCCCGTTCCCTGATTCCCTGACTCCTGCTGCTGCGGACAGCCCCGGCCCAGGGATTCTTCCCCCCAGGGATGTCCCTGCTTGCCCTGAGCACTGACCCGAGCAGCAGCAGCCTGCAGCTCCGTGCTCCCGCAGCCTGAGGCAGCTGGGGGGATGGCTGTGCTCCAGCCTGGCCGCTCTGGGGGCAGCTCCAGCACTCCAGGCGCTCCCGAGGGCGGCAGGCTGCGTGCGTCCGGAGGAGCCGGGGCCGCCCCGGCCGCGCTGCTGTGCTGCCCCTCGCCCTGCCCTGCTCCCAGGGGCTTCTCCCTGCTGCCGGCCACCTCCTCCTCGCTGGAGTCACTCAGGACAATAATTCTGCATGCTTTCTTCTTCTTCTTCTGCAGCGGGGCAGGAGAGTTCCCTGCCAGCCTGGCCTGGTTCAGCCTCTTCCTGCGGCGGGTCAGGTAGCTCCTCCTGCTGCTGCTGAAACCCTCAGTGGTGAGCAGGTCAAAATTCACACACGCTTCCTCCTCACTGCAGCCACTCTGAGCCTCCTCCTCCTCCTCCTCATCTCCCACACAGAAACTGTCCTCAGCGTAAGACTCATCTTGCTCGGGAATCTGGAGGGAAAACAGAGCCGGGGGGTTTGGGAGAAGGGCAAATGGTTTTGTTGCTCCTCATCTTTGGCTCATCCAGCCCTGACCGCACAGATACCGGGGCTGAGGGGCTCAAATCCCACCCAGGGCCACCCCAGCCACGGCAGGGACACCTCCCACTGCCCCGGGCTGCTCCATCCTGGCCTTGGGCACTGCCAGGGCTCCAGGGGCAGCCACAGCAAATCTGGGAATTCCAGCCCAGCCAGGAATTCCTAATTCCCAATATCCCATCCAAATCTCCCCTTTTCCAATTCGAAGCCATTCCCCGTGTCCTGTCCCTCCATCCCTTGTCCCCAGTCCCTCTGCAGCTCTCCTGGAGCCCCTTGTGGCCCTGGAAAAGGCTCGGAGGTTTCCCTGGATCCTTCCCATCTCCGGGCTGGAGTTTTGTGTTGGAACTCGTAATTTACCGAAACAAGGCTGTGACTGCTCCCCAAAGCAGACCAAACCCCTCACTGTGGTCCCCCGAGGGGAGCCCCCCGAGGAGAGGAGGCCCTGCCCTTCCCACCTGGGAGAAAACAGCCTCGGGGTGGAATTCCCGATGGACCATCTTGTACCTGCTGCCGAGGGCGGGGCTGCGCACGGAGCTCAGGTAAACTGCCCTCATGGCAGAGTCTGGGACACAGAGGAGAAACAGAATGATTTCAGGATGAATACGCAGAGAGAACTGTTAACTCATAGCTCTTACACTGTGTTCTCCCTATTTCTTTATAGTTGCCAAAAAACCTGTATTTCCCGAAGCAACGATCTGCAATTCTCCAGCCAGCTCTGGAAATCCCAAAGCCCAGGCCTAAGGCTTTAGGATGGAGGGCAGGATGGGTGGGAGATTGGGAATTGGGAATTCCTGGCTGGGCTGGAATTCCCAGATTTGCTGTGGCTGCCCCTGGATCCCTGGCGGTGCCCAAGGCCAGGTTGGACATTGGGCTTGGAGCAGCCTGGGACAGTGGGAGGTGTCCCTGCCATGGCAGGGGTGGCACTGGGTGGGATTTAGGATCTCTCCAGCCCAAACCTCCCTGGGATTCCAGGTGTACCCAGCCTGTGCCATGAAAGCTGCCATTCTATCCCAGAATATCCCAAGCTGGAAGAACCCACAGGGATCATCCCAATCCCTGTCCCTGCCCAGACCCCCAACAATCCCACCCTGGGCATCCCTGGCAGCGCTGTCCAAAGGCTCCTGGAGCTCTGGCAGCCTCGGGGCCGTGCCCATTCCCTGGGGAGCTTTTCCAGGGCTCATTCCACCCTCTGGGGGAAGAACCTTTCCCTGATCTCCAGCCTGACCCAGCTCCAGCCCTTCCCTCAGGATCCAGGAGGTTTTCCAGGCAGGCAGAGCCCTGGCAGCCATGGCAGGAGCAGCTCCTGAGCCCAGGTGAGGAGGAACCTTCGGAGGAAAACGACACCCTTCTCCAGGATCATCTCTGCTCCAGCAGAACCACATCTGTCACTGCAGGAGGACTGGGTTGGGCTGACACCAACACCCTGACCAACAGGGGTCAGCTCCTGTCCTGACTCTGCCAGGGTTTGCTTTTTTTGTACTGCTACCTTTGAATTTTTAATATTCCCAGTACAGAACTGTCATTCCTATTCCCATATCTCTCCCTGAGAGCCCCTTAATTGCAAAATGGTAATAATTCAGAGGGAGGGGGTTTCCATTCTCCATTCCAAGGGCACCTCCAGCTTTTCCCTGGCAGACACCTGCCTTCCCAAACCACGACACCGTGGCTCTGGGATCCCCTGGAATTCCCCACTCACCATTGAGGGCCTGTGTGGGTTCCCCGTCATCGTTCAGGAACTGGGCCAGGCTCGGGCTCAGCTCATCCTCGGCCCCTTCGCTCTCATCAGACGAGATCCCCTCAGCATCCAGCTGGGACAGCTCGGCCTCCTCCTCCAGGAACTGCCTCCCTGCAGCCTGCACACAGCCCCAGGGAAGTGCTTAGTAGGATTCCAAAGAGTGCTGTGTCATGCTTGTGGGAAATGGGTTTGTAGGGAATTCCCAAAGCCGGGCAGAAGGCTCACACAGGCTGGTGTGAGACGAGAAATGCCGACTGAGAAATGCCACGGGATGGGACAGACGTTGCCGAGAGAGAAATGGAACTGGGAACAGGTTTGAAAGGATGGCTTTGCAAATGAGACTGGACACTTTGGAGAAAGAGAACCGTGAAAGGGGCACTGTACCCACCAGGGGTGATTCCAGATGATTGGCTCTGGGGCATTAACAGCACGGTGTGGCAAAAGCTGATGGGCCAAGAAATGCTCCTAATGGATTGTAAATAGGAAATGGTTTGGGTTCTGGCACCTGCACTGTCTCACCCTTCACATGAGGCTGAACATGGAATGAAAGTCTTTCAAACACCTCTCAGTTCCCCATCTCTGGGTCAGAAAAGGGATAATCTGACAATACTGAAGAATAACGATGTACTTATCATGGTAGATGCAAACTGCTGCAGGAAAATATTCTGATCCCACCCCATTTTGGATTTTTTCAGGGTAATTAAAACCCAGCCTCTTATTAACCTCTAATTAACCAACACTGCCCTGAGACCTGTGCCTGGGTCAGCCCGTGGCTCCAAGTGCAGGGATCTGCCTTGGGCAGGGAATCCCTCTGCTGGGGCAGGGAATGGCACAGGCAGAGTGCCCACCACACACAGCAGGTCACTTGGTGGCCACTTTTACTCATTTTGTGTCCTTTCAAAAATCCAGGCTGATTTCTGAGTGCTGGATTCCTCCAAACCCAAGCCCAGCAGGAATTTCAGGCACTGAGCCCACCCCGGTTCGCCCTTTTCTGCTCAGGATTTAGGATTCATCAACCAATGAATCCCTCCAAGGGTGCAGCTCAGTCCAGGGAAGATGAGACACTTCCCAAGTGACTGACTTGATCCTAAATTTCATCCAAACCAGGCAACAGAACATCCCCAAGGTCATGGAAACAAAACAAGTTAACTCAGGAGGACTTTTCTCAGTTCTCTCCGAGATATTTCATATTAAGTTCATTTCTCTCCTGTAATTTCAGCTATAAGGTATTAAAGTAAAACATCAAATTAGCCCCAAAATAGTTCTGTATCTCCATGACTCCAAGAGAATGGCTTGTTTGCCTTCAGAATCCCCGGGATATAAAGCACGGAGGTGTAAATGTGAGTTTAGTTCCTGGAACTCTCAGGCATCTTGTGCTGCATCCCTGATTTTCACGTTCTCCTAAACCTTTTAATTCTCCGTTTGCACGCATTTCCTAAGCACACACGCACTTTTCTTCCATTTGTTTCCACATTAATTTAGCTCAGTGAGTCGGGTGCTGCCTCCATCCCTGCTGAAGTGTTAAATATTGAGCTGAGGTTTAACATTTGGGGTTGAGGGATCATCGCTGCCTTGAATGCCCAGGGCTGAGAACGCTGGTGGCAAGCAGCTCAGTGCTGATGATAATACTATTGATAATGATTTCAATTATAGTTATTGCTGTTAGAATATTATTAATAATGTTTTGTTATTATGCTTTGTTAAAATACATTCATATGATGCAATTGTTCTTATAATACGACATACAAATCCCCAGAACACTGTGAGCTGGAAGGGGTTCACAGGGAATAGAATAGAATAGAATAGAATAGAATAGAATAGAATAGAATAGAATAGAATATATACCATATCATAATAGAATGCAACATATATCATATGATAAATTATATATGATAATATATACCATATGATTGCTATATTTCGTTATAATTTTCTTACTAAAATTTGTTCTGCTCTGTTATTATTATTCAGTTATTATTACTCTTTTGCTACTATTACTATCAATGATAATAATTATATTACTATTATTAAATATGTTACTATTAAATTATCACTATCATAATTATCGCTATTAAATTATTACTATTATATTACTACATGAAACATATTACTATTATCCGAGCCCCAGACCCCAGCTGCTCCAGACCTGCCCTGGCTGTCCCCGGAGGGTCCCGGCGTCACCCACCTTGGCTGTCCCCCCGCTCCTGACCCGTGGCCGTTTGGCTGCTCCTGCCTGGGGCTTGTCCCGGGCTCTGGAGCTGCTCCTGTGCCGCTGGAAGTGCCCACTGTCCTCACTGGATGTGTCTGACTGCAACAGGGAACACGCACAGTGAGCAGGAGACAGCAAGAGACAATTCCCTCAAATCACTGAACCCCGTTTGTCACCCTCAGGCCGGTGGGGAAATGGAATGTTTTATCTGAGCTTTGACCAACGGTGTGGTTAAGTTCTAGGAATGAGGTTCTAGAAATCACTGCCTGCGCAATTGTAAAAACAAGTAGGAAGTTTTTGCGCGTGGGGAGCCAGAGGGAAGGAGAATGCCAGTGTCCCGCAGAGAGAAACTCACATTTGAGACAGGGAATAAAGTGTAGTTGTAATTAAAAAGATTTGGGCTGCGCTGGAGGGTGTTTTGATTTCACTGATTCCAGAGAGAACAGAATTTCATCAACATAAAGCTCCTCCAGTGGCACCCCAGCCTCGGGCAGGGACACCTCCCGCTAACTAACAGGACAGAAAAATGGGATTTGGAAGAAAAATCAGGACAAATGTGGCACGGATTTGCTTTGTGGGGTTCAAAGCTTTGTGGCAGGCGGGTTATTTCACCCTTTCCTGGCTGTTATGATGTTCCACTGCCAAACAGGAACTCCAAAGTCCTCCAAGCCCCAATCCCGGCAGTGCCCAAGGCCAGGCTGGACAGACTTGGAGCAGCCTGGGACAGTGGAAGGTGTCCCTGCCGCGGCACTGGATGGCCTTCGAGATCCCTCCAACCCAAACCACTGTGGGATTCTGGGGTCTGTGGAGGCCCTGGGGAGGAGCTGAAGGGGTGAGCTTCCATCCTTGCTGTCCCATTCCATGGCTGACCACGTTCAGAGGGCGCCGGCGTTTCCTGGTGACCCCAACTGGAGACTCCAGGTCGCTCTCATCCATCCCCTGTGGGAACAGAACGAGCGTCAGTGCGCAGAGCGTTTGCGTTCTGCCGTTTCAATTGTCATTTTGCTGCTCTTGCCTATGTTGGTTTTGTTTTTTTTTTCTCTAAGACTCACATCAGGAGACTTCAGAACATTCTTTTTCATCCTGTTTTTCCTCTGGAAAACGATCTCTCCCTCGCTGTCGCTGTCGCTGCCGCGTCCTGCAGGAAACAGGATAAACAACGGTGGCCAGAACTGCGCGGTTGCCAGCACGATTTTGGTAAGAGCTGAGCAATCAAACCCTGCCTTGTCTCAGAAAAGCACCTCCAAAGGAGATTACTTATTGATCTACAGGGCAAATATTGTTCTCTTCAGCCTCGTTAATCAAAAGAGACAATCTCCAGCTGGGATGGACAATGAAGCCGGCTTCCCTGGAGAGCCCCGGCGGGGAGGCGATTACCCCAGGCAGCACAGAGGCAGAGGAAGGGAAGGGAAGCAGGAAACCAGGAGGAGAGGCTGTTAAAAGTCGATAGAGGCAGAGCTGTGGCAGCACTTTGTGACACGAATCCCTGTGACAGCACCGAGAGGGGCCTGCAAACATCACTGCCAGAGGGGCCACGGAGGGCTGCAGCCAGGCTGGGAGAGCTGGGAATGCTCCCCTGGAGAGGAGAAGCTCCAGGGAGAGCTCAGAGCCTAAAGGGGCTCCAGGAGAGCTGGAGAGGGGCTGGGGACAAGGCATAGAGGGACAGGACACAGGGAATGTCCCCTCATTGACCCAGCTTCCAGCATCACCACCGTCATTCCTCTTCCTTTCAACCTTCCCACCTCAGTCATGAAATCCTCAGAGTGAGGATCCAAAAGATCCCATTTCCTGACCATGAAGGTCTAACCCCGTCCCGCCACACTCCCTACCTGCAGCAGGAGAGCCACGGGATCCATGGAGTTTGGCGTCTTCCAGGCTTTCTGTCCTTCCTGAAGGGGAATCCATGGCTGATCTCCCAAAGTTCTGCCCCCGTGGGCCCTCTTGGACTTGATCTACAGGAGGCGCCTCTGGAATTTGCTCCCTGGCGTTGGAGAAGACTTTCATGGGAATTCTTTTGAGAGCTTTGATACTCACACCCTTCCTGCGTGCTGGGGTCAGAAGTGCTGAAGGCAAAGGTCCAGGGGGTTCCCTTCCCGTTCTGCCGCCTCCTTCCAGGCCAGGCCCTGCCGCGGGAGCGCCCTCGGGCCCTTCCCTGTCACTCCTGCTCTGCAGTGACAACGGGGTGGACACCTTCCTTCTCTCCAGCCTTCTGCGGTCCCACGCCGGTGAGGTTTCCAGCCTGGAGCCATCCCTCAGGGACCTTTCTGCACCCTCAGTGGATCCGGCCCCTGGGGCACCCCGGATCACATCGGGGTTATCAGCATTCCTGCTCCCCTCCGAGGTTTCATCCCCGCTGTCCTCCACGGAGAAGCCCAGGTCGAAGGTGACGGGGAACAGCTCCGGGGAGCGGTCGTAGGGATCCTCCTTCGGCAGGGATGTTCCCATGGGTTCCCCGCGGGGCTGGGTGGGGCTCACACAGGGCAATTCCCTGCCTGGCTCCCCCTCGGCCCCAGGGATGGGCCCAGCTGGAGGCTCGGGGCTCAGGGGGCTGCCCTCATCCTCAAACAGATGGAGACTCTGCTCCTCGCCAGGAGCTCCCAGGGCGGCCTCTCCCGTGTCCTCGGGAGGGAAAGGGCCGTTTGCCAGGGGCTGGTTCACACCGGGAATGCTGCTGTTCCCAGGGAATTCCTCACTGTCAAACAGCCCGTCCAAGCTGTCGTCCCAGAGCTGCTCCTCCTCAACAGCAGCAGCCTGGGCAGGTGACGCGGTTTCGGACAAACCGGAGGCACGGAATTCCCTGGGAGCTGTCCCTTTGGGATCTCCCAGGAGCGGCAGCGAAGGATCGGTTTTTGGGGACGCAGGGGAGCCGCCGTCCTGCCGTGCCTCTGAGCGACCATCGGGGAGAACTTCAGGGGAAGGAGATCTTGTTCCTTCATCTCTCATCACGCTCTCCAAACCCTCCAGCTCGTCCTCAGAGGGAGGGGACTGTGACAGAAGCCTTTGCACCTGGCAAAAGGCTTGTCCCAGCCCCGGCGGCTCCTGGGGCACTCCCAGGGGTGTGAAGGAATCCCTGCAGGACTCGGGGAGATAGAACAGCTCCGAGGCCACGGGGGATGTCTCATACCCTGAATCCCTGTGGGAGGCTTGACCTGCACAGCTGTTCTCCTGTGCTGCTGCACCGGCAGGGGTCTCAGGGCTGTCACTGTTGTCACACAGGTCAATAAAGGCATTTAAGTCGAATGTCACCTCCAGCCCCTCGTCCTGGTCAGGGTGTCCAGCCACAGCAAGCCTCGTTCCCGAGGGAGAGGCTGAAGGATCCTGAGGCAACACAGGCACTTCCTCACCGAGTCCAGGAGCTCTTCTGGGAGCTTTGGGTTTGGTTGTTTTAAAGGTGGTGAAGAACTCACTCTCATTGTCATCACCTGCGTCAGGTGGGAATGGTTTTGGTTTTGGTCTTGGTTTTGCCAGGTCCTTCCTGGAGCAGGGACCTCTCTGATCCCGGGGGGGGTTGGCCACGGGGAGATTCCTTTTGTTGCCTGGAATATTCACATCTTCCATCCGTAGGTGAGGCTGGAGCTCCTGTTCATAGCTGCAGTCTCCCTGGGGACACAGGGCAGCGGTTACCAGAGACACACCCAGGCCCCCCAGGGCTGCTCACAGCCAGATTTAAAACAAGGGACAAAGGTTTTCTTCTCCTGAAGAACTTCCCACAGACTCTGGATTAATTTTTCTCTGGATTAATTTTTTTTTTTCTATCAATCTGCTGTTCAAAAGGCAAGCAGCTCTGTTAAACACACTTGGGAAAAGCACAGTGCGCCTGGACACGTAGGATCTGAACAGAGCAATGATTTTTTGGCACTTCAGGCAGATGGATCCCTGGATTCCTTAATCCCCGAAATTACAGGAGGGACCTTTATAGAGGGTGAGAAAAATGACTTTTACCATCAGGGACTGGCTTGTCTGAAGGTGTTTCAGGATCCAAAGCCACCCGCCAGGAATCTGAAGACGGATCCCTAACAGGGTTGGGGCAGCAGGCAAAGCAAACTGGGCACTAGTAACAGATTTTGTCATTAACCATCATCGCCACCGTTTCCACAGCGATTTCACACAGATGCTGATGCTTACTCCACCCATTTGTAAAGCTGTCCAAAGAAACTCCAAGTCTGGATTTTTTTAACTGAAGATCCCCAAGGAGATTCCCCAGACTACACCAGCTGCCCTAGGAGAAGGCTTAACCAAAACAGGGAGGAAAAGAATTGTCACAAGTGGGTTGAAGGATGATTTCGACCTGGCAGGTCTTAACAAATTCCTTTTCCTCATGCCTGGTCAGAACACCCAACTCAAGACATGGAATTCTTTCTCTGAAATCCAAAAGGAACAACAAACGTGGGTCCAGGTCACTGCCCAGGTGTCACCTGAGCAGAGGGAGCATTGGGGTGACAGTGACACGGCTGATAAGGGTCTGTTTGGGTTTATCTCAGGAACAACTGCCCCTTGCACAACAGCCCAATTCAAGCATTTCAGCATTACACAAACAAGGCAGAAATTAAATGGATTAAGGATTAATTAGCTGCCAAGCCACTGAACATGGGTGAAATGGGAGGAGGTGCTGCCCCTGCCCACCCCACACAGCTCTGAGAGGGCAGCGCTGATCAGGCTTGGCCTAATATTGTCCTGTAACCCAAAATCAACCCAAGTACAACCCCCAAAACCTACAAACCCAAAACAAAGTTACAACCCTTTAAACCTCCAAACCCAATCAAACTACAGCTCCCAAATCTACAAAGCCAAACCAAAATAAAACCTCCAAAACCTCCAGACCCAAAACTCAAACTAAATCACCCCACACCCCCAAAAATAGAGCCCCCAAAACCTACAAATCCAACACCACTCAAATACAACCCCCAAAACCTACAAACACAAAACAAAACTACAGCCCCTAAAACCTCCAAACCCAAGCCAAATCAAACTACAGCGCCCAAATCTACAAACCCAAACTCAAATCCAATCAAAATACAACCTCCAAAACCTCCAGACTCAAACTCAAAAACTCAAAACCTCCAAAACTCAAACTAAACCCCCAGACCTCCCCAAATATACAGCCCCCAAAACCTACAAATCAGAAACCACTCAAATACAACCCCTAAAACCTCCAAACCCAAGCAAATCACAGCCCCCAAACCCAAAACTAACCAAGCTTCCAACCCCAAAACCTCCAAACCCAAGCCCAATCAATCTAAAACTCCCAAAATCTACAAACCCAAACCAAATCAAAATACAACCTCCAAAACCTCTGAACCCAAAACTCAAACTAAACCCCGCAAACCAATCAAAATATAACCCCCAAAACCTTTGAATCCAAAACCACTGAAATACAACCCCTAAAACCCACAAACCCAATCAAAATACAACCCCCAAAATGAACCAAGCTTCAAACCCCAAAACCTACAAACCCAAACCCATCAAAATACAACCTCCAAAACCTCCGAACCCAAAACCAACCAAAATACAACCGCCAAATGCTACAACTGCAACACCACTCAAATACAACCCCAAAAACCTCCAAACCCAAGCAAATCACCGCCCCCAAACCCAAAACTAACCAAGCTTCAAACCCCAAAACAAAACTACATCCCCTAAGATCTCCAAACCCAAGCCTAATCAAACTACAGCTCCCAAAATCTACAAACCCAAACTTCAAGCCCCAAGACCTACAAACCCAAAACAAAACTACAGCCCCAAAACCTCCAAACCCAAGCCCAATCAACCTAAAGCTCCCAAAATCTACAAACCCAAACCAAATCAAAATACAACCTCCAAACCCCAAACTCAAACTAAACCCTCAAAACCTACAAATCCAACACCACTCAAATACAACCCCCAAAACCTCCAAACCCCAAATCAAGTTCCCCAGATTTGCTGTGGCTGCCCCTGGATCCCAGGCAGTGCCCAAAGCCGGGTTGGACATTGGGCTTGGAGCAGCCTGGGACAGTGGGAGGTGTCCCTGGCATGGCAGGGGTGGGAATGGGGTGGGATTTAACCCAAACCATTCTGGGATTGTAGGATCGTACCCCAGGATCAGTGAGGAGTTTTCCCA
The DNA here is from genome assembly GCF_029207755.1 of Chamaea fasciata. NCBI lineage: Eukaryota > Metazoa > Chordata > Aves > Passeriformes > Sylviidae > Chamaea > Chamaea fasciata. The sequence goes on from NW_027094092.1 coordinate 62,115,634, forward strand.
GGAACGTCCCCCCGGGTGCTGTGAGTGCAGCCCAGCCCCACTGGAGCCTGGCAGAGCTGCTGGGGCCGGCCACAGCTCAAGCAGCCAAATTTAGCATCTAGGCCAGAGCTCAGTAACCTGATTTGGGCTGGCAGGGGCTTGTGTAACTGCTCCACTTCCAGGGCCACTCCAAACACTTCCTTCCCCAACAAAAGGTTGTGTCCCAGCCAGGGCAGTTTGTGCCGAGGCAGGGAAAGGGCGGATTTGGGATCAGCACGTTTTGGCCTGAACCTAAATTAGCTGCTCAGCTCCCCTCTAACCCAGAGAGTTCCAGGGTGTACCAGCTCCTCAGAAAATAGGTCAGGAGCAGGAAAACGGCACCACTCAGATTACTGCGCTCAATCAATGACCCTGCCTGCAGTCACGGATTCACTCCAATAAACAGAATACGTTTTGGCATAGAAAATGGGAAGAGAAAAGTAAACTTAGCGTGTTAGTATTTTCACTGTTAATATGCAATTATCTGTGTAATTATACCTGGTTTGTTTCCTAGTATTTCAGTATACTAGGCATATGCAAATTTTCACTGTTAATATGCAATTATCTGTGTAATTATACCTGGTTTGTTTCCTAGTATTTAAGAAAACTTAGCGTATGCAAATTTTCACTGTTAATATGCAATTATCTGTGTAATTACAGCCATTCTGTTTCCCAGTATTTAAATGTAAGTAAACTTAGCATATTAAAACTTCCATTGTTATTATGCAAATATCTGCATAATCGCAGCCATTCTGATTCCCAGTATTTACATGCAAGTAACCCTAGCACATTGAAATTTTCACTGTTAATAGGTAAATATCTGTGTGATGATTGGCATTCAGTTTCCCAGTGTTTAAATTTAAGGCATCAAGTACCAAAACTGAAGTGACCTGCTCTCTCCTCACAAGCTGCTTTGGAGGCACATTTTCCAACAAGATTCATCTGCCTGATGGAACCCTGGCGATGCTGCTATTTGAAAACAAAAGGTTAATCTGCAGACAGCCACAGTGTGGGTTTTTAACGATTAAAACTCCTCTAACTGGAAGCCTGAGTGAAACCATGCAGAATTTGAGAGAATTTCCCCTCTTTGGTGTGTTCTGGCCAAGCTGATGCTGCTCCTCAAACCCTCCCCATTCCGTGCTCTCCTCCAGGGGCCTTGGAGCAGCTTTAAGCTCCTTCCCAACCCAAACCTTTCTGTGATTCCAGGAGGTTTTTTTCAGAAGGATCAATCCCTGTTCCATGATTGCTCCGTTTCCAGAACACACTTCAGGGCAAGAAGCACCGTCAAAAACTTGGCTTTGGAGGTTTAAAGTGTAATAACACGAGATGATCTTTAAAAAGTTATTCAGGACACAGAAACCCCAATTTCCTTCGACCAAACTGAGATAATTCTCTCCCTAATGGCATCACATTATGGATGGACCTGCTGCTTCTGTTGGGTTTTGCTTTCTGCTGCCCAATAAAAACAGCCAAAGATCCCTAAAAAAAAAGATGATTACAAAATGATTAAAATGATCACAGATGTAATCATTTTCTAAAGAAAGGTGATTACAAGATATGTGCCCTGGAAAATGTGGGATCCATAAGGAGGCTGAAGAGGTGAATGTTCAGGAACATCAGGGAATAAATCAGGGTGCCCAGAGCAGCTGTGGCTGCCCCTGGATCCCTGGAATGTCCAGAACTATGGATTCCATAATAAACCCCCATTTACTGAGGACATGCCCTGCGCCCTGCCTGGATGTCCCTGCTCTCTTTGTGTTTAGCAGAGCTGGAAGCTCAGGGCACGGATTCATGGAATGGTTGGGCTTGGAAGGACCTGCAGGACCATCCAGTCCCGCTCCCCAATCACTGTGACTTCTCTGCTCTCACTGAACGCGAGCCCAGCACCAGGAAAAGCACCAGGCAGCTGCAATTCCAGGTCTGAACAAGCCAGCCCTGGTCTCTGTTGATGCCTGGGCTCAGAAAATTTGGCAACAAGAGCAGAAGAAGGAATTCAAAGGAACTACTTCAAATGGAGAGTTGAGATTTTGGGGCTCCCTGGCACCTCACCCTCCAAAACCAGCCCAGACCCTTCCACCTTCTCTGGAATCAGAAGTTTGGACTCACCTCAGAAGAGGATTTTAATCAGAGAGATTTTACTGGCAATGAGAGTCTAAAAACCCCAGATAAAATCATTTCATTTTCCTTACTTGAACCATTTTTAACTTTTCATTCCGGGTCTCCTGAGGGGGAAAAAAAAAAAAAAGTCCAGCTGCCTGAAAACATCAAATTTCCTCCCCAAACACATCTGATTCAAAACTCCACGAGCTTGGGAAGCCTTTTCAGGTTCCCTGGGATTCCGGAGTGTCCTGGGGACGTTTTCCCTGCGGGCAGGGAGTTCATCTGGAGCACCCCCTGGGGCAGCCCCAGACAGATGATAAATGACAGCTGGTTTCAGAGCCAGCACTTCCAGGGTCAGGCCAGGCTTAGGAGATGGTTCTCTCCCGAGGTGTTTGGAGTCAGAGGGTGAAAAAACTGAGACAATCCCAAAGCTTTTGGGATTTATTTTGTTCTTTACTTGCGAAAAGCTGTGAGTTCCAGCTTGGAAATGGGAAAGATCCAGAGTGACCCTCCTGGTCTGGTGACTAAAACGAAACATTCCTCATCTCCTAAGGAAAAACAAAGCACTGGCACTTCCCTGTTCCCTGAGAAACCTGGATAACTATCATCCCCACTTCAAGGAATGACTCTGCCCGGCCTTATTTCCAAACAGCACAGTTTAATTTGAAAATTAAAATAAAATAAAATAAAATAAAATAAAATAAAATAAAATAAAATAAAATAAAATAAAATAAAATAAAATAAAATAAAATAAAATAAAATAAAATAAAATAAAATAAAATAAAATAAAATAAAATAAAATAAAATAAAATAAAATAAAATAAAATAAAATAAAATGCTTCAGAGAGATGGAATTATTTTGCAGAAGGACAATTTGATTTGTTCCCATGTTGCACCAAAAATCCCCCAGGGAGTAAATCCCCAGCTCTGCCCTGCAGGCGTTGCTGTAGCAATAAAGCCCCCGGGGCATTAAAGGCTTTGCTGGATGTGCCTTTTCCAGGGGTCACATTTGGGGTTTCTTGGACTTTTTTATTTTCTTTTGACTAGCCCAACTTCTTCTTGAAAATTTTAAGAGCATATAAATGCAGTATAACTTTTTGCCAATCATTTTCACCCCATCTATTTAAAAAAAAAACCTTTAAATTGAATTTTTTTTTAAAGCTATTATGCAAAATACAAATTTCTGGAATCACTGAATGAGCAGAAGGAAAGCCACACCTCGGTGAATTTCTTGTCTAACAGAAAACACCCCAAAAAAACCCCACACAAATGCCTCTTGTGCTGGCTTGTGTTGAGTCGTGACAAATGTCTGAATGAGATTCTGCCCAGGAAATAAATAACTGAGATGTTTCCAGATCGTTTGGTTATTCACAGTAAAACCAGGATTTGCCAGATTTGATGCTTTGTCCCCCAGGAGGAGAATCATGAATAAAACCTGTGGTTTGAGGTTCCCTCTGTGGGGTATTTATGGAAAGAGCTTTGCCCTGCACTGGTGTTAAAGCCCTCTGTTAATTAAGCACCGTAAACGAACGTCAGCCAGATCAGCCAGGGAATATTTATAGCAGGAACCTGCACAGCACATCCCTGCAAACCCTTCCCAGCAGAGAACCACGGAATGCTCGGAAAGGAAATTAAATCCCACCCATTCCCACCCCTGCCATGCCAGGGACACCTCCCACTGTCCCAGGCTGCTCCAAGCCCAATGTCCAACCTGGCCTTGGGCACTGCCAGGGATCCAGGGGCAGCCACAGCAAATCTGGGAATTCCAGCCCAGCCAGGAATTCCCAGTTCCCAATATCCCACCCAAATCTCCCCTTTTCCAGCTCAAAGCCATTCCCTGTGTGCTGTCCCTCCATCCCTTGTCCCCAGTCCCTCTGCAGCTCTCCTGGAGCCCCTTCAGGCCCTGCCAGGGGCTCTGAGGAGTCCCAGGACCCTTCTCTCCTCCAGGTGAACGTTTGGAATTGCAGTGGGAACATCCTCTGCCTCGGGAACAGTCAGTGCCTCTCAGGGAAGGCAGGGATGACTTCAGGGAATGTTCGGGAAACTCTCAGACAAGAGCTCAGTGTCAGAGCTGAGTGATCAGCTCAGGTCAGGACAATGCTGCCCCTTCCCTTCTTGTGGAACAGCTTTTGGGGTCCCTGGACTGACAGCACTTGGTTCAGTGGAAGAAAGAGCCCAAGGACCTCTTAAACTTCTTAAAGAAGTTTAAAACCCCCGTGCCAGTGCTTTGTTTCTCCCCAGGAGGCTCCAAAGGGTGACTGCTGGGCCTTGTGTCACCTCTGGTGCTCCTGGGGACACTCTGGGCACACCAGGGACACCCTGGAAGGATTCCTCCTCTCAGTGAGGAATCTCCACCCCTGGTTAACACAAATGGAGAAGGCTGAAGGCCAGTGTTGGAGCCCTGGGCACTGAGAATTCCAGACTTTCTGTGCTGACAGGCACTGACCCCCAGGCAAACACTGCATTGACCTGAGGCCGTGGAAAAGGCTCCCAAAATTGAGTGACAGCTCTGGGATTGTGGGTGTGGGGTTTGGATAGAAGAGTGTGGTGTCACAGGGGGGAAAACTCAGAGTTGAAGGGTTTAGAATACAGTAATATATTTAAAGCAAGATGGAGGATTTAGGGCAGAGGCTGAGCTCTTCTTTTTCACCTTCTTCTCTGTGGGTCTGGGTGGGGTTTTGTAATTGGGTAGAAAAATCCTCATTGCGGGCCAGGGGTGGTTGGTTATTGGGTTAAAAGTCAAAATAATTCAGGTGTCATTTCATAATTGGAAAGTTTATCGTTAAAAGGCCTTGGAAAGAAAGAGATAGAGGCCATTTTCTGCTTTGTTAGCCAGAACTCACAGCTCGTGAGACTGTGACATGGACAAGAATTAATAAACATCTCAGTCTGAACATGCAAACTGTCTCTCAGGCGTTTAACCCAGACTCTGGCAGAAAAGAAGATAAAACTGCAACAGTCAGCCCAGCTGGAACTCCCACACTGCAGCACAAGGGGAGCTGAGGGGGCTCAGCCTGGAGAAAAGGAGCCTCAGGGGGCACCTTCTAATCCTTGAGGCATTTCTCTCCTCCTGACATCCTTCCTGTCCCCATCCCTGCCCTCTCCCTCTGCGGCGTGTCCTTGGCCCCAGCTGGGGACAGGGACTCTCGGAGGAGTCAGGGATGTCTCTGGTGGGATGGAGAAGTTTTGTGAGCTGGGCAGGTCTGTCCACAGCCTCCCTTAGACACCCGCAGAGCACAACTACAATGTCTCCATTCTCCTCCTTGATTAGTCCTGGTATTATTCAGGAAACTCTGGCAGCTTAGCAACAGCTTCTGATGACCTAAAAAACTTGCACGTGCTGAAAGGCAACGTTTGGGGAGCTGAGCTGGAGGGAAAAAGAACGTGGTGAGCCACTGAAGCCTCCATCCACCTCTACACCCACTTCCCTGTGCCTTCCAGAAGGATTTCTGCACCCATCCCTGTCAGAAAACAAAATTCCCATCTCCCAAGCAGTTCCCATCCATGTTTGTTTGGCTGAGCTCCTCTCATCCCTTAATCCTTAGGAACAATTCGCTTTTTAGTCCGAAAAAAACCAAACTAAACTCAGAAAGCCTCAAAACACAAATCCCCTAAAGCATGCCATGTGCTCCTGCATGACTTTTCTGGGATGCTTTGGATGGAGACACAGCACCAAACTCTTCCCAGTTCCTGGAACAGCTCTGATATTCCTCTTGGTGCCTTTGCTCCTTGGCAATTGGAGCTTTTGTATTCGATGTCATTCTGTCACAAATTGATACTGGAAGCCGTTAAAAAAAGATTGATTTATGGGTGGGTTGGTTTGGGGGTTTTTTTTCTTAGGTAGGGAAACACTTTTTTAAAAACAGTTTCTGTGGAAAAGATTAGGAATCACAGCCTAGCAGTGGGAGTCAGTTTGAAACAAGATTAAACACACATAATTCATGTCACAATTATTGTTTTTTTTTTTTTTTTTTAAATTCCCAGTCCCTGGGCACGTTTCGTACCTGCTGGTGCCTCATCAGCTCCATCATTTCCATGGCACTGACGAAGAGGTGACAACGATCCGAGTGATCCACCAGGGACGTGGGAAGAGGCTGATTCTGCCAAATGCTCCACTCAGACAAGGAGAGCTCCCGAGCTGCCCCCTCCTGGGGCTCCTGCAGGGGGAATTTGGGATGGGAGAAGAGATTTTCAGCAAGGAATTGTTGGGCGAAACTTCTCTGTCAGGGACAATAAGTACAGAAGTGCAGGGAAGGATTTAAACATTATCACACGGGGTTAAGTCTGGTCTAAAATAAAAACATCAGGAGCAACCTGGGCTAGGGGAAGGTGCCCAGGGCAGGGGGTGGAATGAGGTGGGTTTAAGACCCCTTTAAACCCAAACCATCCCGGGGCTCCGTGAATACAGCACCCTGCATGGAATTCTTGAAAACAGGAGCAGAACTTAAACTTTAAATTCACAGACCTACTTTTTTTTTTTTTAATTTACAGACCCATTTCAAACATGCAATTTCTAAATTCTTAACCTCAAAAACCCACACGTAAACCTCAAAAAGGCATTTTCATAACAGACTTCCCTCAAACCCCCAGAGTTAACTCTGGGATTTCCAGCATCCTTCAGGCCTCGTGTCAAAGGGAACATTGCACGGAACTCACTGGTGTTCCTTCCAGGTTTTCTAAGGTTTCAAACTGAACTCGGGGCAACACTGGCTCCTTTATCCCATCACTTTCCTTAATCCTGTAGAGTCTGTCCCACATTTCAAACTCCTCAGGTGACAAGGACCAGCTCTCATGGGACTTGATTTGCTTTTGGCCTGTGGGGAGGGGAAAAAAACAACAACAGGAAAACGTTAGCCGCTGTAGGAAAAGGGATGCACAGAATAAAAGAACTTGGGGTGGTACCAGGCACAAAAAAAAAAATAAAAAAAAATCTTTGAGCCACAATCAGAAAACCAGATGCAGAGACTCTGAAGCCAGGGACAAGCATCCAGAGAGTGTTAATATTTTATACAGATAAATACCATTAAACAGCTGTTTTGACATCATATAAAAATAGAAAGAGACAGATACAGATCACTATCCCAAACAATGTCAAATCCCTTCAACAGCCCTGGGTGGGAAGTGATTGCAAAGAATCTAGAGTCGAGAATGTGATGGTTTTCAGGCCAGATGTGTGAAGCTGGGAGAAAAATAATGAAGGTAATTTGCCTTCTGTGTCTGTGCAGACAGGATCTGGGGTGAATCTGCAGCCCAGGCTCTTTTGGGAATTAATGCCACAGAAGAGGAATCAGCCTGGATCTCTCAATCCTCTCAAGTTCCAGCTGTCAGGGGCTGTGTCTGCACAGAGCAAACCCTGAGTCCTGCTCACATCCTGCTCAGGAAAACCTGGAAAAATGAACCAACATGACATTTTTGAGGCCATCACTAAAAAAAACCCCTCAGAAGATCAACACTGCTGTGAAGTATTTCTGACTCAAGTGTAGGAGATGTCACATTCCTGAAGAGATAACACCCAGTCCAAGGATCTGGCAGAGGAGGAAAAGAAGACCCGAAGGAAAAGGAAATGAAGAACAATTCTCAGAGAAGCATTTGGAACCATGGAGTGTTGAGTGGGAAGAGATCCAAGGGATCACAGAATGCCTTGGGTCTCAGGATGTCCCCAGCAGTGTGTGTTCCGTCAGCAGCTGTTAAACCAGCTAGGGCCGTGTTCTTTATCCCTTCCAGGACCCATCCTCCCTCCAGGGGATATCTGCTGTCCATGGGCCATCCAGGCTCACTGCAGGGCTGACACAATCCCATCATCCCACGGGGAGAGGCTCCACCCAGGGGGAGGAGCCCAGCATTCCCGCCTGGATCAAAGCTGGCATTCAGAACAGCAGCACGGCCTGTGTGCACTGGATTCCCAGAGGGAGAGCGGACCCATCCCAGCACCACTGGAGCCTTCTCCAGGATCATCTCTGCTCCAGCAGAACCACATCTGTCACTGCAGGAGGACTGGGTTGGGCTGACACCAACACCCTGACCAACAGCGGGTCAGCTCCTGTCCTGACTCTGCCAGGGTTTGCTCTTTGCTTGTTTGCTTTTTCTACTACTCCATTTTTATTCTTTTAATATCCCTAGTACAGAACTGTTATTCCTGTTCCCATCTCTTTGCCTGAGAGCCCCTTAATTGCAAAATTATAATAATCGAGAGGGAGGGGTTTCCATTCTCCATTCCAAGGGAGGCTCCTGCCTTCCTTAGAAGACACCTGTCTTTCCAAACCAAGGCACAGAGCCATGGAATATCCTGAGCTGGAAGGGACCCACAAAGACCACCCAGCCCAGCCCCGTCCCATCCCTGACACCCCAACAATCCCACGCTGGCCATCCCTGGGAGGAGTGTCCAAAGGCTCCTGGAGCTCTGGCAGCCCCGGGGCCGTGCCCATTCCCTGTTCCTGAGGATCTGTTGTCATCCAGCCCCATCAGAGAACAACAATGACTTCAGTGCTGTGAAGCTGCAGCTGCGTGGGACAGAGACAAGATGATCCCCTGATATCAGCCCGGGTGATCCGTGCTGCAAGCCTGCCAGGCAAGGAGCCCTGGAGCAGCTGGCACAACTTGGGAACAGATGATTCCCAGAGCTCTGGGCTTCCTGCTGAGGAGCACTGGGAGGATTGTGGATGCCCAGAATGTTTCTCAAACACAAAGAAAGAAGGACCTGGACAAACAGGACTGCTGCCACCAGAGAATGGGAGCACAGGAACATTCCCATCCTCAGTCAGGCTGATAAGGCTGTTTGGATCCAGGGCTGGGAATCACCACGTCCCGCCGTCCCTGGCACAGCCTGTCCCCTCCATAGGAGGCAGCTGGTGCTGTCCCATGGGAAATTATCCTCCGGAACATTCCGAGTGAGGGATGCCAGGCCCTACCAGACACAAACACAGCACTCAATCCACGTGCTTTTCCTTGGTTTTTTTCCAGAACCAACGTACTTTCATTATTCTTCAAGTGGGAAGAGAGCAAAAATTAGCCACTGGAAAGGCATGAAAACCACACAGAGGACTAAACAGTTAAAGCAGGTGTTGGTAATCTTAAAAAGTGAGTCCAAACCAATTATCATTAGGATAAAACCAGCAATTATAGAAAAAAAACGCGAAATTGTAAAATCAAATAAAATCCAGGGTTGCTGATGACTCAAAACTGATCCATCTGGAATGAGGGAGTAGAAGAATAGTGGAGAACCAGCAGAAGAATTGAAAAAATGAGATTTCATCTGGACAAAAGCCAAAAGAAAAAGGAATTACTGATTCAGCTCCCAGGAACAGCAATATTAACATGCTCCTCACTTTAAAACCCCCAAAAAAACAAACCCCAAAAATCAGGGAGAAAAAAGAATCTTAAAATAGAAGAAATTATACAAGAGGCTTACGGAGTAAAGGGATTTTTTTTGCTGCATGTTGGAAGGAGAGCCCTAAAAAATGAAGGACACACGTGGTCAATGATGGGGCAGCACAAGACGTTGGATCCCTCTGGTGCTGACAGAAAAAAGTTATGGAAGAGGTTTTGAAGTGAAAGAGGGGTGTACAATTAATAAAAACTGGATCAAATTAAGAAGAACAGGAAATACTTTTCAGGTAATGAGTGACAGGATCAGAAGAAACAGCCTCAAGCTGTGCCACGGGGAGGTTCAGGCTGGACATGGGGAGGAATTCCTTCATGGAAAGGCCGTGGAAGTGCCCAGGGAAGTGCTGGAGACCTCATCCCTGGAGGGATTTACAGCCCTGTGCATGGGGCACCTGGGGACGTGTGGCAGTGCTGGGGAATGCTTGGGCTCAGTGGACTCAGAGGGGTTTTCCAACCTAAAGGATTCCATGACTGTATTTATTTTGACAGGAAAACAGGAAGAATGCTTGAAATTCCCATAACTCAGCCCATGACAGCTCAGTGTCTGCCACGGAGAAACCTGAGGGATGAACTGGACCTCGACGACCAAGTGAGAGCAGAGACAAGAACACACCCAGCTCACCCACTGCTGCCAGCTTTGCCCATTTTTAATCCTGCAAACGGGCCCAAAAATGAAGAGAAAATGCAAAAGAATCAATTCCTTTCTTTGTCCTCTTTTGGAGCTTTATCCTGAGTGTCACCAAAATCAGGAGCAGCCCCTGGTTCACCCAGCAATGAAAGGGACTCAGCACAAGGCTGGTGCTCAGTGACCTGCACAGGGCAGCCCTGGCTGGCAGGAGGGGCACTGAGCCCTGAGTGTCACCCTGGGGACTCGGCCCTGCTCACCCTGGGGACTCGGCCTGAGTGTCACCTTGGGGACTCAGCCCTGAGTGTCACCCTGGGGACTCGGCCTGAGTGTCACCCTGGGGACTCAGCCCTGGCCACCTTGGCTACTCAACCCTGGCCACATCTGGGGACTCAACCCTGATCACCTTTGGCAAATCAACTCTGGCCACTTTGAGACTCAACCCTGGCCACCATTGAGGACTCAACCCTGGCCACTTTGGGGAGTCAGCCCTGGCCACCTTGGGGACCCAGCCCTGGCCACTTTGGGGACTCAGCCCTGGCCACTTTGGGGACTCAACCCTGGCCACTTTGGGGACTCAGCCCAGGCCACTTTGGGGACTCAACCCTGGCCACTTTGGGGACTCAACCCTGGCCACTTTGGGGACTCAACCGTGGTCACTTTGGGGACTCAGCCCTGGTCATTCTGGGGACTCAGCCCGGGCCACTTTGGGGACTCAGCCCTGGCCACTTTGGGGACTCAGCCCAGGCCACTTTGGGGACTGAGCCCTGGCCACTTTGGGGACTCAGCCCAGGCCACTTTGGGGACTCAACCGTGGTCACTTTGGGGACTCAGCCCTGGTCATTCTGGGGACTCAGCCCTGGCCACTTTGGGGACTCAGCCCTGGCCACTTTGGGGACTCAGCCCGGGCCACTTTGGGGACTCAGCACTGGCCACTCTGGGGACTCAACCCTGGTCACTTTGGGGACTCAACCCTGGTCACTTTGGGGACTCAGCCCTGGTCACTTTGGGGACCCAACCCTGGCCACTTTGGGGACTCAGCCCAGGCCACTTTGGGGACTCAACCGTGGTCACTTTGGGGACTCAGCCCAGGCCACTTTGGGGACTCAGCCCTGGCCACTTTGGGGACTCAGCCCAGGCCACTTTGGGGACTCAACCGTGGTCACTTTGGGGACCCAACCCTGGCCACTTTGGGGACTCAGCCCAGGCCACTTTGGGGACTCAACCGTGGTCACTTTGGGGACTCAGCCCAGGCCACTTTGGGGACTCAGCCCTGGCCACTTTGGGGACTCAGCCCAGGCCACTTTGGGGACTCAACCGTGGTCACTTTGGGGACTCAGCCCTGGTCATTCTGGGGACTCAGCCCGGGCCACTTTGGGGACCTAACCCTGGCCACTTTGGGGACTCAGCCCTGGCCACTTTCGGGACTCAGCCCTGGTCACTTTGGGGACCCAACCCTGGCCACTTTGGGGACCCAACCCTGGTCACTTTGGGGACCCAACCCTGGCCACTTTCGGGACTCAGCCCTGGTCACTTTGGGGACCTAACCCTGGCCACTTTGGGGACTCAGCCCTGGTCACTTTGGAGACCCAACCCTGGTCACTTTGGGGACCCAACCCTGGCCACTTTGGAGACCCAACCCTGGTCACTTTGGGGACCCAACCCTGGCCACTTTGGGGACCCAGAGCCCCCCAGCCCTGGGGAGCTGCACACGCGGCTCCCACAGAAGGCTCTGCGTAATTCCAGCCCCGCAGTGCTGCTCCCACAGCAGGAACATTCCCAGCATTATCGTTCTCTTTGTGCCCTCCCTGCTCGTTTCTCTTTTCTAGGACAGCCCAACAAATGCTCCAAAACGATTATTTTCGCTCCATGTTGTGCTCTGATTGTTTTCCAGCGGCTGTGTCTGTTGAATCAGAAATAGGAAGTTTCCCAAGGCTTTGAGTTTCTTCTTTCAAGAAGTTGCTGTTGGTCTTTACAGAAAGCACTAACAGAGAGATAAAAGGCATGAAAATTCCCAAGTGTTTATAAAAAGTAGCTCTTTTTTTCCTATCTTAGGATTGTGTTCAGTTTCCTGAGCATCCCCATTGAACTGCATCAGCTAAAAAGCCTCCAAGAGAATTTTCCTAATTTTCCTGCAAGAGAGTCTGCACGATTCGTAAATATCCTACTCTTGACTTCTTCTTTTCCTCACATCAAAATCCTTTGGTTTTCAGGCATTTCTGGGTTTTTGTCACTTACAAAGCCACAATTCCCAGAGCAGCTGTGGCTGCCCCTGGATCCCTGGGAGTGTCCAAGGCCAGGCTGGAGAGGCTGGGAGCAGCCTGGGATAGGGGAAGGTGTCCCTGCCCATGGGAACTTTAAAGTCCCTCCAACCCAATCCAGTCTGGGATTTTGGGGCTCTGTGATGAACATTTGCCTCCTCTGTGTGCAGCTGGAGTTTCTGACCTTCAGGGAGTGACTCCATGGGGAAAGATGAACCAAAGGCCTGACTCAGGATCTGGATATTCAAAGGCAGAGCTGTGAGGAAAAGCCCCGAGCAGCGTCAGAGCTGACAGAATGACCCTGCTGGAAACACCATAATCCTCTTACCAGTGCCACAGAGAGCAGATCTGTGCTGCAGGGAGCTGGATCTCCTCTCTTTGGAAAGCATCCCCGAGGTGCTGGGCTCCTCTTTTTCAGCAGCGATGAACATTTTATGCACTTTGGGATTGACGCCCTCCGGAACCATCCGTGGGCTGTGCTGGTAGAAACGGAGGGTTTTGTTCCCTGAAATGGCTTTGTGGATGCTCCTTTTGTTGCACTGGCTTTGGTTGTACGTCTGAAAGAGAAGGGAAACGGAGAAATCATCTGCCGATCGATCGGGGTTTTTTTTTTTTCACAGCATTTGATCGAAACTAAAAGAACACCTCAGTGTCTCTGGGGTTCCTCATTATTTTCTGTCCCCTCAGCAAGGTGTTGTTTGGTTTGGGGGTTTTTTTTCATGGCCCAGGAGCAGGCACAGCACTGGAGAGCGAGAAAGGAGCGCAGCCCTCGCCTGGGGGCAGTTACAATCTGCCACTGATACAGGGATGATGTAAATGAGATTACATCAGAGGCAGGGAAAGGAGCTCAAGCAATAAAAAAGGCCCGAGATGATTTGCTGACGTCATGAGTGCTCGGAGTCCTTTTAATTACACTCCCGTTTTATTGTGCAGTGGAGAAACCACGGCAAAGCTGGAGAAAGTGAGGAGGGGAACTGGGGTTTCCCTCTGGAAGTGCCTCCCCCAAGGAGGTTCTGTGCTGAGCCCCTCAGTGGCACAGGGGGGCAGCTGCCACCTGACAGGGATGATTTCAGGGAGCAAAGAAAGATGCTCCCTGAATAAAACTGGAAGAGGCCCACAGGCAGCTCTGATGAAACCCCTCAAGCGTTCCAAGAAATGAATTTTAACCCTAGAACAAACCCCAGGGTTTTTACGGCTGAAAAACACGGTGTTACTAAATCAGCAGCATCACAGAGTTGTGACTTTGGTGGCTTTTCCCTGTCCTGGGCTGAGGAGCTCCAGGGGACATCCCAAACCTCATCCCAGCAGCTCCAGGGGCCTGGGACACACGGGAGCTGCCACGTGGAGAGGCTGCCCTGGGAACACACGTGGGAACCACGGAATAAACACTGAGCTCATGGAAATTCCTGCCAACGTCACATTCCCAGACCTGCCCTGACCCCTTTCTCCCGATAAAACATCTTCCAAAAGCTTTGGGATTGACCTGAAGCGGTTTGACTAAAAACAACCTTTAAACTAAACCAAGCAAAAGAGAAAAACCCCGAAAATCAAAATGAAGAAAAAAAAAAACCACACACAAAAAACCCCCCAAAAATTCCCATAAATTAAGACATGGTTATTAATTATCTAGCTGCAAATTAAGTGATGGGGAAGAACCTCCACATTGAGCCTCTTTCCAGTTCTGTTAAACTTAAACCCCCCAACACAAACCCCAAAAGACACCCTCAAGAAAAACCAAACAAATCCACCAAGACAATATTGGTTTGCAATTAAACTTATTTCCTGACTTCAAATTTAAAAAAAAAAAAAAAAAAAAAAATCTAATGACTATTCTACCTGGGGGGAGGCTCTGCTTCAAAGATATCTGAGAAAATCTGGACAACACAGTAATCCAACTACTTAAGTGAAGCTCCAAGGAATTTAAGGGACTATTTTATATCCCATTACAGAGCAGAGCTTTCAATAGCAACCAGCCTCCGTGAGCAGCATTGAAAAAATATCCATTTACCAGCTCTGCTCAGGTTTATCATTTTTAACTCCCATCCCTTCAAAGGGGAAACTTTTCCCCCCCCCGGGGAGGATTCTTGGCAGTCTCATTCCGAATTAAATCCCTGCCACCTACAAATCCCACCCAGAGCTACAGCATTGACCGGAATCAATGACACGGCACCAAGAGTCTGAAATTCTGGCTTTACAATTGATTTACAGATCTTGGATTTCTTGGTTTGCACCCCCTTGCACAGGTGATGGCAGCAGGGAGTGCTCAGCCTGTCCTGCCCAAATCCTGCCCCGACGCATTCCAAGGATGAGCCCGGACCCTGCAGGGCTGTGGGATGCAGCAGGCACGGCTGTGGTGGGATTCCCCCAGGTCCCAGCACGTTTCCAGCTGGACACGGATGTCCAGAGGGACAGCCTGTACTCAGGGATGATTAATTGTGCTCTGCTGGAGGGCTGGGCTGCAGGAACCCAGCCAAAGTGGATTTGCACCTAAGCTGATCTCCTCATCCTCACACGCAAGAGCGCGGCCACTAAAGCCAGCTCTGAGCGCCGGTGGCGTCACCAGCCCCGCCACAGCTGCAGCGTGAGTGCCCAGTGTCACCACCAGCCCTCCCAGTGCCCCCTGCCAGCTCCACCCCCTGCCCCACACCTTCCTCTGCACCCCTGGAAAACCCCTGGAATCTCGGAGTTTCAGTTTAAGAATTCGGTGACATGGCAGGCTGGGAGAGCTGGGAATGCTCCCCTGGAGAGGAGAAGCTCCAGGGAGAGCTCAGAGCCCCTGGCAGGGCCTGAAGGGGCTCCAGAAGAGCTGGAGAGGGGCTGGGGACAAGGGATGGAGGGACAGGACACAGGGAATGGCTTCCCACTGCCACAGGGCAGGGCTGGATGGGAGATTGGGGACTGGGAATTCCTGGCTGGGCTGGAATTCCCAGATTTTCTGTGGCTGCCCCTGGATCCCTGGCAGTGCCCAAGGCCAGGCTGGACGTTGTGGTTGGAGCAGCCTGGGACAGTGGGAGGTGTCCCTGCCGTGGCAGGAGGAGGAACTGGAGGATCTTTCAGGTCCCTTCCCTCCCAAACCATTCCAGGGCTCTGTGCTGGAGTTTCCTGTAACACCGAATGAGGAAGCTGAGCAGACACTCACTGGGGGCCACAGCTTCATCCCAAGGGACAGCTCCAATCCCTGCTCCCTGGGACAGGAGCCAGGGAAGGGCTGGAGCTGTGCCAGGCGAGGTTTAGGTTGGAGATCAGGGAAAGGTTCTTCCCCCAGAGGGTGGAATAAGCCCCGGAAAAGCTCCCCAGGGAATGGGCACGGCCCCGAGGCTGCCAGAGCTCCAGGAGCCTTTGGACAGCGCTGCCAGGGGTGCCCAGGGTGGGATTGCTGGGGCTCTGGGCAGGGCCAGGGGCTGGGATGACCCCTGAGGGTCAGGCACTCCCTGACCGCACTCACCCTCTCCTCACGGCCCTGGGCCAGGATGACCACGATGCGGCCGTGGCGGCGGCGGCCGGTGCGGCCCATGCGCTGCACCAGGCGCACGGGGCTGCGCTGCGCGTCGAAGCACACGATGAGATCCACCTCGCCGATGTCCAGCCCCTCCTCGCCCACGCAGGTGGACACCAGGGTGTTGTAGCCGCCCTCGCGGAACCTCCTCACCACCTGCAGGGACAGCGGGAATGGGATCGAGCGGCTCAGCCAGGAAAAGTGATTTGTATTCCCCAAACAACAGAGTTTTGTGGTTTTAAATTTCCCAGCTGCTGCCTTGTGATCCGACAGCACACCCCAGTGAGACCAACATCAGCATTTCAACTCTTGAACTCTAAAACAGAAGAGTTGAACTAAACCGTCTCTTCAAGTAACTCTCCAAGTAACTCTCCAACTCAACTGTCCAACTCAACTCTCCAACTCTCCAACTCAACTCTCCAACTCAACTCGTCAACTCAACTCTCCAACTCAGCTCTAAAATAAAGAGGTTTTTTTCCCCAAAATAAAGGGAAAAAAGCACACCTTATTCTGTCTCCAACCACGGTATTCTTGTAAAACTGATCCTCCCAACTCAGCATTTAAATATTTTAGGGGTTGTCTTTTTTTTTTTTTTAGCTTTGCTAGATTAGAATTTAATGATAGATCTTGTCATTCCTACCTAGAAGAAAAATAAAATTCCTACAGCACGTATTTGCATCTTCCCCCAGATTTTTGACATTTAAACTTAGCATTTGTTAACATAAATATTATAATATTGAGATATAAATAGATATATTTTTATAAATAAATTATTTTGCTCAATGAGTACAATTTTGGATTCTCTGGAAACCACTGGACTCCACAGGGATTTACCAACGACACTGAAAGCTCAGCCCCTCCCACACAGCCCATACCCCTGGAGTTATTCACACAATTAATGCCCTTTCTCACCAATTCCTAGCCCAGGCCTCCTCTTTCCTCACCTCCAGCTGCTCCTTCTGGGTGAAGCCTTTGGTGCTCTTCCCTGTGGAGTGTCCCACGAAGGTCATGGCGCGCACGGCCGGGCGGAGCCGCGCCAGCATCTCCGCGATTTCCTGCACGCTGTCCCGGAACGAGGAGAAGATCATCACCCTCGTGTCCCCAGCTGAGCTTCCACTCTTGCCTTCATCTGCTGGATTTGAAAATGGGCAGGTTTTAATGGAATTATAGCAAAAAAGGATGGGGAACCTCCCACAGGTTACACAATCACAGCTCTCGTCTCACTTAATGGGAAGAGAAAATGGGCAGAAACTGCTCCAAGATCCACCTCCTTGAAAAACTCCTCTTTGGATCAAAGCATGCTCTGATTTTGGGGAATGTGAGAATGAGAATGTCTTCATCTGACTTTATCTTACTAAAGTCACTTTGAAAAGCTGGGGTTGGATGGGAAGGAATGTTTTGGAATGAAGTTCACGATGCTGTTGTCTCCATTTCTCCAGTTCAGGACCCTCAGGACAGCAGAATCAGAATCCCAGATTGGTTTGGGTTGGAAGGGACCTTAAATCCCACCCAGTGCCACCCCTGCCATGGCAGGGACACCTCCCACTGTCCCAGGCTGCTCCAAGCCCAATGTCCAACCTGGCCTTGGGCACTGCCAGGGATCCAGGGGCAGCCACAGCAAATCTGGGAATTCCAGCCCAGCCAGGAATTCCTTCCCAACATCCCATCCAAACCCAAGCAGAGCCATCAGTGAGTGCCCAAGGCTTGGGATGGAAATGGGAGATGCTGGTTTGGACAGGCAAATCCTGACCTTTTCCATCTATAATTATCATTTCCTAAAAGTCAAAGGTTCGGTTAATAATAAAAAGCCTGGAGTCGGAGTGATGCCTTTTCTCAATCCTTCTTAAATCCCAGGATTTGGCTTGGGAAGGGACCTTAAATCCCATGTAGAGTTTTTGAAGTGGAGGGAAAAGGAGGGAGGGAGGTTGGGAGGACAGAAAGAACTCTGAATGGGAAGGGGAAAAAAGGAGTGAATTGCATTAAATGCATTGGGACATATCATAAAGTTACAAATCCAGAATTGGGAAACAAAGTCGCGTGCTGGAAAGCATCAGCCATTTCAAAGGTTTGCTGAGAACACTGCATCCATGAGAGAAACAAAACACACAAAAAAGAGGGAAGGGCAGGTTAGATATTATCAGAACTTCACAGAGCACAACGATCCAAACAGGCAAGAGAGAAAGTGAACAAGATGCAATACAAATGTTATTATTACTCATGTCATCATTCCAAAGGCTGGAATCAAGAAGCCGAAACATCCCAAAGCCAAAGAGGTCTGAATGATGTCTTCATCAAGACGAAAAAGAACGAGAGACAGGTGAATGTAACTGAAGGGTTTGAACTTCAAATTGATGCCTTTAGAGTTGTTAATTCTTATCCTCAGGCTGGATATCACAACTTTTATCCTCAATGTCCTTAAATGTGTTCATGGAACTCTGCAGGAGGGACTGGCAGCCAGGACAAACTGGGACAGGATCAGAAGGAAACGTGGCAGCCCCAGGAATGAGCTCCCTGTTCCTGTTTTACTCAGCTGTTAGTGCAGTTTATATCAAATTAATAATGGGAATTTATAGGAAGTTTTATCCCATAAAGATCTTTTGGTGAAGTTCTTCTAGAGGCAAAGATGCACAAATAATCAAAGCAATAAAACAGCACAAAGGAAGATATTCCTTGTTTCCATTCCCAGGCTTTCCTCTGAGTTGTTGGCACTCACCAGAACATCTCTGCTTCCAGGATTTGAAGTGTTCTATTACGATTTCCTCCAATTTCTTTAATTTTGGATGGCTGTAGACAAATTCCTTTTTCTTTCCCAGTGCTGGAAAGGAAATAAAGGAATGAAAGATCCAAATAAACCTGCAACAAGCAGGAAGGTTCAGTGAACTTCATTCCCTCCCACTGTAATTACCTGAGTCAGATCCAAATCCTGATACTGCTTCTAAACAAAACAATAAACTGCTGACAGCAGAATATTTGTTAAATCCAGTTTTTGACAAAGTGCCGTGACTTTCGTTAGAGTAACACTGGAAAAGACTTTACAGTGAAACAGTCGTATTTTATCCTTCATTTTAGAGGAAATTAAACACTTCAAACATTGAAAACTTGCTTGCAAGTAGCTAAAGCCACCAAGGGGAGAGAAAGAAAGAGGGAGAGACAGAATATTGGGAATTCAATCAGGAATAAAGAGCGGCACAACTTTGAAACAGGAATATTCTGTCCCAAAGGGAGAAATCCTGACCTGTTGTGTTCTTGCAAACATTTCCACCCTCAGGAGTCCCAGCAGAGTCTGAGAACATTTCCTGCAGCTGCTGGTAGAGCTCCATGAAGTCCTCGTTGCGCCCCAGCTCGTTCTTGGTGCGGGATAAGCCTTTGGAGAGAGTTGGGACAACTCAGGATTCCGTTTGCTCCCCCAGACACACTCTGCCTTTCACATGAGGGGAACAAACCCACCAAATCCACCTGCAACCCCTCCTCCTTTCAGGTGTTTTGTGCCAAAGCAGCGAGGTAAATGAGAGGAGAAGAGTGGAGCTGAGAGCAGGGATGCTCCTGAGGACATTTCACCTTTGGATCCATCCATGATTCCCCACAGGTAGATGAACAAGGAGCGGATTCCCATCTGCAGCAGCAGCTCG
This sequence comes from Chamaea fasciata, assembly GCF_029207755.1. Lineage (NCBI taxonomy): Eukaryota > Metazoa > Chordata > Aves > Passeriformes > Sylviidae > Chamaea > Chamaea fasciata. The sequence continues at coordinate 62,135,146 of NW_027094092.1, forward strand.
TAGCCGTGGTACAGACTGATACAAAGGGCAAAGTCTCCTTCAATGATGCCCTGATGGATTCCCTGGGGGACAAAAGCCGATTCCAACTGAATTAGGAGGTGGCTGAGGAGCAGGAATCCCACTGCAATTCCTGCCCGAGACCGGAGCAAACCCCAAAGTGATGGCCAGGGAGCAGTCTGTCCTTCAGAGCCCTCAGGGGACGGACTGCACACAGCTCAGTGAAGGCAATCCTCTTCCACCTCCAAAATGCCTCTGCTAGCTCCCAAAATGAGCTCATCAACACTCTGACAGCAGAGCCAGCAGCATTTGGGAAAACCAGGGATTTCTGGCACATCCACCCAGGCTATGGAATTAAGGCAGGAAAGTTGCCCTGCTTACAGCGAAGGAGATTTCCCATTGCTCTTTTGGAGGCACACAGTCTTTTTTTTTTTAGGGAATTTCCTTTAAGTTTACAAAATTTGACCATTCCATGAGGATTTACTAACAAAATAGGAGCAGGAATACACTTTTGAGGGGAAAATGAAAACTTGGCTGTCAGTGATCACAATGCAAGTTCTCAAAGTTCACTTAAATGGAGATGGTGATCTTTTCCTTAACTCTTCTATACTGGCACCCTGAGATGTGGACTAATTAGGAATATTTTATAGATTTCATAAATGATCTTCAAGATCCCTTCCATCCCAAATCGTGCTGTGATTCTGTGACATCTTATTCCATGGCTAAAACCAAAAATCTACTTAAAATGTCTCCAGAAATGCTGCAGTTATGGATTATTCCTATTTATTCACCACTTTAATAGCATGAAATAAATGAAGAACTTACTGCGTGCTGTGCAGAGGGGTTCTTCCTGAACTGATCCCTGGCCAGGATGATCTGGTACTTGGTCAGGCTGGGAATTTCCCTCCTGGATAAAACTCCCACCTGGATCAGGCGCCCAGCAAACGCTTCCAGCACCTGCAACCAAAACCCAGCACAGGGGAAGGGAGGGCTGAGCCCTTTGAAACGATTTTATTTTTATACAGAGCATGAGCAGCTCATGGGTTTTGTTTGAGACAGAGGAGTTTTCAAAGTGAGCTGTGCTGAGCTCGGAGCACCAGGTGCTCTGCCTCAGTGGAAGGCTCTCCATCATCAGGATGTTTTTAGGTTAATTCCCAAAATTCCTGCCAGAGCACCTGGACAAGGCTCTTAGACACAGGGTGGGATTATTGGGGTGTCCTGTGCAGGGTCAGGAGTCGGACTCCAGGATCCTTGGGGGCCTCCTGCCCCAGGATAACCCTGGATCCACCCAGGAAGCGAGGAGGGGAAACTCCCCCTGGGATGTGGAATGGAACAGGGGCCGACCCAGCAGAGAGGGACGGGGATGGGACGGACACCCAGGTACACATCAGGGGCTGCAGCTCCCCTCTCACTGCTCACACTCCAGGGGCAGTTTGACCCCAGGAACACTTGGATTCACCTCTGAGAAGACTAACCTGGGTGAAGGACTGGCCAACACGCCCAGAATCTGTGTGGGGAAGGGATGGGAGTTGAGCCACACGAGCAGAGAGGACCAGGCACAGGCACAGCAGCGTGTCCCATTTCCTGCAGATCCCACCCCAAAACACAGCTTGTTTTCAAACATCACATGTACCTGGCTTTCCACCTCGCTGCAGCAAGGACAAGAACCTGCACTAATGCATCTTAATCCTGTTTTTTCCTCTTTGTTTCCCAGCCTTAGGTGGTCAGGATTTTTCCACGGACTTAGTTTGGCCTGAGCACTAACTCTGCCGTAATTGCAGTAATCAGATTTGTCCTACAAACGCTGTTTACAGCCTGTTGGCCCCCTTGGCCAAGGGCCCCGAAAACATCCCAGTGCACAAGAACAGGCTTCTCCAAAGCTGACTGACATGCACACCGAGTTTCCCAAGATTTCCAGGTGCTCCAGCAGCAGCAGCACAGCTGCCCTGCCCTAAAAGAGCTGCAGAGTAATAAAGGCTTAAATCCCTTTAGTGTCCCTTCAGCCCACTGAAAAGCAGCCACCTAAACCAATAAAGCCAGGCCTAAGTCAGGCTTCCAACACTGATGCCAGCAGGCCTGGAGCTGCTGGGGAGAAAACGTCCTGGCAGGTAAAGAAGGGCCTGTGTAGGACTCAGCCTGTGTTCATCCCTGAGTAACAACATCCCATTTGTTACTCCAGGATCTGAGCTCCCAGATCCTGTTGGGATGCACAAATATCCTTAACAAGCACCTGCTGCTCATGCTCTGGCAGTGCAGGGGCAGCTCAGTTTAACTTCTGTCTGCTTGCTTTGATTATTCCTATGGTTTAGTCGGTAATATTTTTTATTTATAGGTCATCTTTTATCTTCTTATTCTGTGTGCAGAACTCGTGTGGCATTAAAATGAAAACAGAATCACAGGATGGGACTTTAAATCCCTTCCAGTTCCATGGGCAGGGACACCTCCCACTGTCCCAGGCTGCTCCAAGCCCAATGTCCAGCCTGGCCTTGGGCACTGCCAGGGATCCAGGGGCAGCCACAGCTGCTCTGGGAATTCCAGCCCAGCCAGGAATTCCCAATTCCCAATATCTAATCTAAAACCCTAAGGAAGGGAGTGGGAATAATTGCCATCATCAGTGACAGCAGCGTTACTCCCCCAAAGAACCAAAAAAATGCAAGGAGGAATTTGGAAAGGGTGAAGGGAAACTTGTGAGAGCCTCAGCTGAAGCGGGGGAGCCGTGCTGGGGAATTTGCACCCTGCCCATCCTTGGCCACAGCAAAGGCCTCCCAGCTCCCAGGGAAAGCAAGGCAGGACACTCCATCCCCAGGCACTCCTTCTAATTAAGGCTCATGGATTAATTAAGCCAAATAAACCACTAACACCACCAACAAGCAGGCACCAACTGGAGGCTACAGCAGTGCCAGGAATTTCTGGAGGAAAGGTGGGGAGGAAAATGAAGAAATCAAATGTTGTTTTCTTAAAATACAGCCAAAAGCCATTCACCAAGCCACTGGGAAGGCTGGATGCACAAGGAGTTCATTTCTCATCTGAGTGAGAACAGAACTAAAAATGCAGTTTAGCTTCAAGAGTTTAAAATTCAGGACTTGGTGTTTGATCACAGAGTTCGGGACCCTTCTGCTGTTTTTCAGCCCAGGCTGAACCTGACGAGTCCCTTGGAAAGGACAGAGACAGAGATGTGTGTGCCAGCTCACAGGAAAAGGTATTTACCAAATAAACCAAAATGCTGACCATGAAGGAAGAGCTCAGGGCTTTTTATCTGAATGGGTCCTCCCATCGAACCCCGAACAGCTGGACAAGAGCACACTTGAAATGCTGAAGATGAAGCTTAAACCATCTCTCGAGTAGTGGAAATGGAGTCAGGCTTTTCACAAAATGTTCCTCTTGACAAGAAATTCACATTTTCATTAAAAACTAATGGCCAGTAGATCTGATATTTCAGCGCTGGTTTATGATTTCCTACACTTGTTGCAGAGCATTTTTATTTTTTTTTCTTCTTCTTCTAAAAAGCAATTTCCATTACCTGGACTTTTCTGTTTCATCCCCTGACCTAGTTTGTAAGATATAAGAAAACGCTATTGTCCCTGTTTGCTCAATGTACACCCGTGGCTGATTTAATCACCTCCTGCAGAACAAACCCAGCGCTGTTATGAAAGACAGCAGGATCCAGTCACCTGGAGCTCCACGGCTCCCAGGGAACAGTAAACACAACCTACTTAGGAGAGCCTCAGCAGCAGGCACGGCTCGCTGATTACATTTATCTTGCCTCCATCCCTTCGTTTTTAATTAAAAAGAGAATACTTCTGGAAAAGCCCCCCTCGGCCTTTCCAAAGCACGTCGGCGTCGTGTTACCCGAACGCAGGCGCAGAGTTAATTCCAATTAATTGCTCAGGAGGGCTGGTGGCTTTCTCCAGTTCAGAGCTGACAGATTTACAGCCAGCAGATAAAAGACGACCGGCAGGGTGATCCCGTCCTGCACTGAACTTGCCAAGAGCACAGAGGCTTTCTCTGTTCCGAGGTATCTCCCACAGCAAACCACAGTGAGTTCGTGGAGCCCGTGATGAGCTTAGAACCTGTTTTGTGGAGCTCTGAGAGGAGCTGAGCACTTGTGTACAGGGCAAAGAGCTGTCCCTGTGCCAGCTGCACCTCACTAAAAACTGCTCCTAATCTGTTTTCTGTTGGCACAATAAAAAAAAAAAACAACAAAGGCTCCAAGCTACCGCCCTGACCTAATTATTTTAGTGCGGATTTGTAGGGGTTCTTTACCAAAGAAAAACACCCACAAACAACTGTTAGAGTGGCTTTTCTTCCCAACGTGCTGGGGCTGAGCTGGTGTGAAGGAAGCGAGCTCAGGTCGTGCCAGTGAGGCAGCACCACAGCCCGAACCACTGCTCCATCCTAAGGGCGTCCCCGAAAGCAGGAGCAGGGAAGAACCAAGAGCTCCAGGACAAATCCAGGTCTGCGCTGTGGCCGTGCACCTCAGGGATGAAAAAAAGAAAGGAAGGCAGGGCAGGGCAAAAGGAGAGTCTGCCCACCAGGCTCTGCTGGAGATGGGTTTGCACCCCAAGGATCCACAGCAGAGCTGTGGCCAGGCCGTCCCAGGGCAGAGATCCTGCAGGGAGGTGTGAACGCAGCCAGAGCTGCTCCCACTGCTCCAGGCAAGGGCAGAGCATGATCCGGAGCATTCCCTGCCTGGAACCAGGAAGGTTTGGGATCCTCAAGGGTGAGACCTTGAGGAGCGTCCGTGCAAGTAGCCAATATGCCCAAAAGTAACTTCCAGGAGCAAGTCCCAGGAGCAAAGCACGTTTGGTATCTGCCAGCTGGGGGAGGCTCTGGCACTGAGGCCAGTTTTAGGGGTTCTGGAGCTCTGACTGGCACTGAGTTTTAGTTCTTTTCTTGTAAAACTTCAGAGTCGTGACAAACCAAGTCTGAAGCAGGCAGAGAAGTGCATTCTGTGCAAGTTTCCTCCTGACTTTTTCTCACCTGGCCAATGGAGGGAGGGAAGCAGCAGGGACACGGCAGGGGAGGGTGGATTTTAGCTGATCCTGTCACTCTCCAAACCCAACACTGATCAGCCCAGTGATGATCTTGGCACCAAAGTTTTGTTATAAATTTGCATTAACTCGTTCACACCCTGCCCAGTCTTCCAGGGATACGTGAGACACACAAAATCCACTGTTCTTCCCTGGGATCCATCCAAAAAATCCAGTATTTGTCTTTTTCTAACAGCTGAGTTTTCTCCTGTTACAGTATTTTTTTCTTTTCCTAAAGGTTATAAAACAAAACCTCCAGTTTTTACTTTTCAACTAACTTCACCAAAAACAATTTTACTCTTTACTGAGAAATGTTAAGAAGGAAGTGGCTTTTCTGCATCAACCCATCATCACTCAGTGAGCGACTGTCAGACAGAAAGGAGCATCCCACTAAGGACGGTGTGGATGTGAAATTTTGAAGGCTGAATATCAGGGGTTTTGTTCTGTTCAGGGATAGAACATGCCAGGAAAGCACTGAGAACACAGCACTGCCAGAACTGTGTTTCCTCAACAGTGGCTGTTTATTAGCCAGCAGTCAGACACAAAATTAGCAAGTCTGGGGGGGAAAAAAAATAACAAATAAAACAAAACAAAACAAAAAATCAGCTTTTTTCACCTGCAGTGACGAGTTCTTCTTATCTCTCCAGACACAGCCCATCACATCTTCAGTACTCTAACAAATGCAGTCATAACCAAGCTCGTCAGGAATCAAAGACAAATTAAATGCACACAGAGTAGTTTGTACAGATGGATTTTTTCAAACAGGGTTTTTAACTCCTCCCAGCCTCTTTCTCACAGTCACTATGCTGTGGCATATCTCACACAAAGAGAAATTTAGCTGTGATTTTAAACGCTTTTTCTGCTGATCAGCTTTTCTTTGTCTTAAAGACAAAGATGCTTAATACTTAAAACCAATTTCATTTAAGCAACTATTAGTTTTCATAACTAATATGTAAGCAAAAGAGTTGGGACTGTTTTCCATGAATTATTTATGCAGGATGGGCAGAAAAAGAATATCCACACGTAGACTGAAACAGAAATCTCCAAGAGCCAGGATGCCCTCCCTTGGTACCGGCAACCCAAAATTCTGTGGAAATTTCCTCAGCCCCAGCACTGGAGTGTGTGATGTGGGATTCACCTGGAGCAGGCATGGGTTCCCACTGTGCCTCCCCTCAGGGTTCAGCCAGGTCTGAGAGGGAAACGTGGTCAGTGCCAGGAAATTCCCAGCTGGGAGGGAGCCCGTGGTGCTGCTCTGGGGCAGCTGCCCGTGAAATCACATCAGCACCCAGCCAGACACTTAAACAAGCATCAGCTCCAGGATTTGCCTTCCCAGTGGATTCCTGAGCCCCTGGTGCTGATTCACCCAGCAGCCCAGAGCCCAAACCCCCCTCAGTGACCTGTGCTTCACTCCCTGCAGCCACTGCATCCCAAAAAAAACCCTCTCAGGACATTGCCAGCTGCGCCTGCGTTTGCGAATTCCCCAAGGAACAGCAGGATTTGGGTCTGCCCTGCCAGGAGCACAGTCAGGACTGGCACATCTCAGCTTCTGAGGAATTCAGGGTTCATTTTCACAGCCAGCTCAGCCCCTGGGGCTGGGGAGCCAAAGCTGAGCCTGGAGAAAGGGACTGTCCAGAAAAAGGAAGGAGCAGGTTAAGCATCAGCAGTGCACAGGAAAGGATTATTTTCCTATTATTCCAAACCCCTAAATGCCCCGAGATTCCCTTTCCTGCCTGCACAAAAAGGGCCACAACAGCTATTTCATGTTCGATTTGGAATGAAAGACAACACGGAGTCCACACAAGACCCCTGATTCAAACCCAGATCCTGCTTTAACTGCCACATCTACCCCAGAACAGGGCTGCTCATCTCCCTCCCCCACACAACTGCAAAACATCCCCGAGTTTTTGCACTCCTAACCTTTTGGAAAGACGTCGGAGACCTCCTAAATTAAATGGAAGATGAATAAGGCAACTTTAAAGCGCGGTTTGAAAGCAGCAAAATCGCAATAAAGCAGAACTAACGGGACACGAAGAGCAGCGGGGAAAACACGAGGAAGAGAACAGCTGGGAGAGAGGGAACGAGTGGGCAAACAGAGAACCAGGAGCGGGGATCCACCCCTGGGCTCATCCATCCCCGGCTCTATTCATCCCTGGCCCGGCGCTGGGCGGGCAGAGGTGGCTCCTGCCGGGTCCCTCCATCCCTGGCTCCATCCCTCCATCCCCGGCCTCCCTGTCCCGGCATTGAGAGGGCAGAGGCAGTTACCCCCGGGATCCCTGCTCCCGGACCCCTAAACGGGCATCCATCCCTCCATCCCCGGGCGCTCTACCTGGTGCTGGGCGGGCAGAGGCGGTCTCCCATCCCTCCATCCCGGGCTCTGTACCCTGGTGCTGGTGGGGCAGAAGTGGATCCCACCGGATCCTCCATCCCTCCATCCCTGGGCTCCCTGCCCCAGCTGACCGAACAGACCCGGGTGCACCCCTGGTCCCTTGACCGGGCATCCATCCCTCCATCCTCGGCTCCCAGGTGCCCTGCCCGGCGCTGGGCGGGCACAGGCGGTCCCCCATCCCTCCATCCCTCCATGCCCGGGCTCCCGGCGCTGGGCGGGCACAGGCGGTCCCCCATCCCTCCATCCCTCCATGCCCGGGCTCCCGGCGCTGGGCGGGCACAGGCGGTCCCCCATCCCTCCATCCCTCCATGCCCGGGCTCCCGGCGCTGGGCGGGCACAGGCGGTCCCCCATCCCTCCATCCCTCCATGCCCGGGCTCCCGGCGCTGGGCGGGCACAGGCGGTCCCCCATCCCTCCATCCCTCCATGCCCGGGCTCCCGGCGCTGGGCGGGCACAGGCGGTCCCCCATCCCTCCATCCCTCCATGCCCGGGCTCCCGGCGCTGGGCGGGCACAGGCGGTCCCCCATCCCTCCATCCCTCCATGCCCGGGCTCCCGGCGCTGGGCGGGCACAGGCGGTCCCCGCGCTCCCCCCGCCCCCGGTGCCGGTGCCTTGATAAATCCCCGCGGTGGCGGCGGCGGGGCACGGAGCGGGGATGGAGACGGGCGGGTGCCGCATGGGGGGCGCGGGGCCCGCCGGCCCGGCCGCGATCACGCTGGAGGAGCTGGACGGGCTGGCCGAGGAGAGCCCCGACTCGGCGTACCACAGCCACGGCAGCAGCCTGGAGGAGGAGGCGGCCGAGCGCATGGACGACGAGGAGCAGGAGCGGCTGCTCAACTACTGGCAGAGCGTGGGCAGAGGGCACCAGGTGGACGTGCCCCGCGGTAAGGCCGGGCTGCGGGGATAGGGACGGGCTGGGGGACGCGGCAGCGAACGGCCCGCGATTAAACGCGACACCCCGCCAAGTCCTGCGTGAGCCTGAGCCGCCCGAGTCCGGCTCTGAAGCGGCTAAAGCCGCACCCGGGGCGATGCAGAGCCGCTCGTAAGCGGCTGCAGCAGCACCGAGGTGACCCGTTCACGCCAAAAACTATCGGCGCGAGCTTTCAGAGGTAATTAGATATTAAACCGAATTACCCGCAAAAGCGTTCTTCCTAAGAATATCCCCTGTACGGGAAGGATATTTCCTTTTCTTTAAGGAAAGAGGGCTGTGTTTGAAAACGGCACGGAGTAAACAAGTCAAGGATTGATCCGCTTTTGACAGCGAGGCTCCCGGGCTCATCTTAGCCGGGAACTGGTTGTTTTCAATTTGAAGAGAGGCTGATGAGTCAGAGAACTCTTAACAAGCGGCAGAGAGACACGGGCTTTAACTCTGCCCTGTCCTGCCCAGAGCAGCAGAGATCTGCAGGTGACTCTCCTTCCCCGAGGTGGGCAGAGCCAAACCTCGCCCAGGCTGCACGGACATTACCACCACCATTAAATTACCGTTCTTTTAAAAAAATAATTCCTTCTATATTCCAACACAGCAAATCGAGTCCATCCTCCTTCTCCAGCCACACCTTAAAGCTTTACAGAGTTGAGGCTTCAACAATGACAATTAATCCGGCAGCTCCGGGATCCGCAGGGCACGGAGACTCTCTATTTAACACTCCCGAGTCCTCTAAGAGAGCTCCGTGCAGCAGAAAACCAGAGCCCTTCCCACTGCATTATCCCGTGCCCTGCAATTCCCAAATCCCAGGAGGAGGGATACAAAGTTTAAGGAGTATGTCAAAAGCGAGGTGTGCCCAGGTTTTAGTTACATGGTTATACATTGTTACAGGCTTGCCCTGTGGCACTAGTAGAATAATAGAAGATTTTTTTTCTTCAGGTGCTGTCCGGGGCTGAAGGAGGGGAGGGAAGGGATTTTCCAGAAGGAGGAATCCCCCTGTGACAAGGAGCAGACCCTGGGGCAGAGACAGGACCCTGGAGCTGGGCCACGGAGGGTCAGGATGGATCTCAGGGAAAGGTTCTTCCCCCAGGGGGTGGAATAAGAGCTGGAAAAGCTCCCCAGGGAATGGGCACGGCCCCGAGGCTGCCAGAGCTCCAGGGTGGGATTGTTGGGGGGTCTGGGATGATCCCTGTGGATCACTGAAACCACGACTTGAGAAAACACAAGTGTCCTTGTCCCTCTGCTGCCTGCCTGGCCCTGTGCAGCTGGAGCTCTGGGACAACACCGAGCACAGATCCATACACTGAAGGATAAAATTCCCCACAGGACTTTAATCACTTGCAATCCCTATCCTCTGCATTAATATGGAATGCAAAAAAACATCTCCCCAGACACTAATTGATAAAGTAATCTGAAAACAGAGTTAACTTTTACAACTTTTCCAGAGTCCTGAAAGCTTTCCTAACTCTTGGAAAAGTCAGTGCTGAACTCTAATCTACTTTTATTTTTCCCTCAGCCCCCAAAGAGATCCACTTACATGTCACTTATGAGTTACATTTTAAACCTTTCCCAGTGACATACTGCAAAAGAAAAAAAAATGTTTACACTTAACTAAAGTGTAGCTTTCTGCCCTTTATTTTTCTTCCTCCCCTTTGTTGAAGGATCTTTACTATTCCAAATAGTCTTAAAGCTAAACCCCTGGACTGGATGCCAGGAGATGGAGGGTTGATTCCCAGCTCAGCTACAGATTTACTGAGTGACCTCGGCCAAGTTAATTCTCCTGCATCTTAATTCCCCTCTCAAACACGGATAATGCTCTCTTCCCCCATCACCCTGCCCGAGGCACCTCAAACTCCCGCAAAAAGGCCTCTGGGAGCTGGAATTCCTCCTTTTCCTGCCTGTCCAGTACACATCACGGGGCAGCAGGGCAGGAATTCACATCCACGCTGTCAAACACTGCGCATAAAATTGAGTTCCTAATCCTCTAAGTACACAAATGCTCTCAGCACATCAGCTCTGGAAGGCAAGGGAGCAACTCTTGTGGAAGAGAGACATTCCACTCCTCAGACTGACCTTGGAGCCACAGTTTCCCCGGCCTGTCTGTCAGGGATCAGCTCCTGGGCAGAATTTATCCATGACCTGCAGCTCGAATGGATGTCAGGGCCACCACAGTTATAAATACACCTTCAGACATGAAACACCCTCTGGAAATTAATTCCCTCAGCAGCGTTTCCTTGAGCCTGGGAAGAAGAGCAGCCGAGCTAATTTACTTCCCTTGGATACACCTGAACCCCATAGCACAAGAGCTGCTGGAACTGGGAATGTTCCCTGCACAGGGAATGGGGGCACAGCCAAAAGCTCTCCATGGACACTCGGGTAGCTGGAAATTCAGGGAATGGGAGAGGGAAACCCGTTCCTAACAGCACAGGGGACGTCTCCTTTAGGAAAAGCTTTTCCTTTCCCTAGAGAAGAGCAAACAAAAGCAGCCCCAAGGGGATGAAGCTGCTGTCAGGGACGTTTCCGCAGCCTGGAGTCTCACGTGGGGACTGTGCGGTTTCTGTTGCAGACATGGCAGAGCCCATCCAGCAGCTGACCAGGAACAACAACCCCCAGGAGAGGCAGAGCATCCCCTTCACCCTGATCCAGCGCAAGGAGAAGGTACTGCTGCCCTTCCCAGCTGCTTCCCACTCCTGCCTCCCAGAAATGGGGCGCCCTACAAAGTCCTTTCAACCCTTTAGGATTTTAAACATGGAGTGCAAATTGTTGTAACTGTGCCACTCTCCCTCATTTCGAACATCTCGGCCCTTGCACACGTGTAGTTTTCTTTTTTTGCAAGGTAGAAACTACCAGGAAAGCCAGAAATGGCCAGGAATCACAGCCTTTGAGAGTTAATTAATTTAACGAAACCCCCTCTTGCTTTGCCGTTTGAAATAAAATGCCCTTTTCCTTCACTTCAGTCAGTGCATTTTCTCCTTTACAGACGTGTTGATAAAACCTTAGCAAAGAGCACTTGAAAGAGATGAATATCTGAATTTAAAACCAAAAACGTCCTTCAGTATCATGGATCATTATTTTAAAAAGCAGCAGTTTATAAACCCATCTTACCCTCCAATAAAAAACTCAAATTAATGTACAGCAAACTGCTTCCAGCTCAGGAAATGTGCACACAAATGTCTAACCTTAAATTAAAAGCCAGAAAATACTTTACTGACCATCCATGAGGACTTTTTGGCCACATTTCTTTTTAAATAGATTTAAATAATTCTCACTGATAAACACCATCATTTGAGTGTGTCTCATCTGAACAGTTTGGGACTCCTGACTGTTTATGTGGAAAGCATTTTTTAAATCTTACGGCATTACTGTAACAACTGCAGCTAAAAACCAAGGTTATTCAGTGTTAACTGCAATTAAACGTTTAATAGTGCCAGTCCAAAAGATGACAGATCCTTATTTGAAAGGAGAACTACCTGGAATTTTGCTGAAGTCAGTTTTGACCCAAAATCAGCAGAGTACTCCTTGGTTTGCAGGAAGAAGGATTAAAATTCACGTTTCTTTCAAGAACTTTCAACTGAACAGATGCAGTTTTTGTGCTCAACTTGTTTGGTTGATGTTTTTTAGACGGCTGAATTAAAATCCCACATTCTCCTGTGTGTGTTTGCAGCTGGGGGATCTGCTCTATGAGAAAAGGCAGTACGGGAAAGCCAAGTGGGCTTGCATCAAAATGAAAGAGAAGCAGTACGAGCAGAGCATCTGCCTCGGCTTCATGAAGCTCATGAGGTACATCTGCGAGCAGAACTCCTCAGGTAACGGACACCCCAACCCTGCAGCAGCCACAAAATTGTATTCCTGCCCTCACTCCTCATTAGGGAGATGCTTTGAAGTGCTCTTCCCAAATAAACACCCTGTAGGGATGCTTTTTTCCCTATGGTACAGCCTTTCCAGAGTAATCACGGAAATCATGGAATTGTTTGGGTTGGAAGGAGCTTAAATCTCATGCAGTGGCACCCCTTGCACTGTCCCAGGCTACTCCAAGGTCTCTGCTCTAAGTCTGGCACTTGCTACAGGATGTTCTGGGTTTCATTTTCACAGCAGCACTGAGATCAGCTGCCAGAGGGTGATCCCAAAAAGGACCGGAGTTTTCAGCCTCCTTCCCTTTAGTTCAAGATATTAAACTGTCCCTGTCCCAATGGACACGGCAAATTTGTGGTCGAAGCATGTTTTCCAGAAAGATAATCCAGTTTTAACTCAAAATAATGGCAAATCCACCGTGTCCTTGAGAGCTTGTGCCTGCCTGTAAGATGTGCACCTGCTGTCCAACCCAATTTAATCTGGTTTTCACTTCCAGACATCAGCTCTCAGATTTTACATCCTCAACTTTTGCCCTGTTTAGTGTCCTGTGCTGTAATTGACTCAGCCCTTAAGTGTCTTCCCAAGAAAACACAAACGTTGATCACAAAAGCTTTTCCCGCCCCGCCCTCCCCATTCTTTTAACGGTTTATCATGGTTTAAAAGTAATTTTTAGCTCCAGAACTGCGGGGTTTTTATCAAACTGTACAGAAGTGAAGTTCCCTCTGTCAGCCACCTCTGCCTCCCGCAGTCCAAACACACAACAGTGCAAAAAAAGTCCTGCAACATTTTTTTTAACAGCAGCAAACCCAGTGAATTCACAGAGCAGCCCCTTCTCCCGCCTGCAGTTTTGCTCCCAAACATTTGAACCACGACACAAAAGGTCAGTTTGAAGATAAACACAGCTCTTTGAGGAGGGGGAAAAGACTTCAGGCAAGCTCCCTGCCCTCCGTGGAGAGGGGAGAGCTCACCCAACACAAATTGGGTGCATTTGTTGGACACAAATGCACAAACACCTGCACACACACACAAACTACACAGCACGGTGAAATCATGGAATCCCAGCTGGTTGGGAAGGGACCTTAAAAAGATCTTGCTGTCCCATGAGAAGGGACAGCTTCCACTGTCCCCCCAGGCTGCTCCAAGCCCCGATGTCCACCTGGCCTGGGACACTTCCAGGGATCCAGGGGCAGCCACAGCTGCTCTGGGCACCTCCAGCTCAGAGCACACCCCGCACTGTCTAAATCATCCCAGCACCAACTCAGCAGGCAAAGCAGAGTGTGCAAAGCTCCTCCCGTGTCTGTTCAATCCTCTGAACCCGCCCGTGTGTGGGCAGGGCTGTACCTGGGGATCACGGTGCCCATCGTGACCATCGTTCACACCAACGAGGCGCAGTCGGCGATGACACAGGCGGTGACAGTGGCCTATTACCTGCCCGAGGTGCTGCAGGACGAGCCCCCACACCCCTTCGACTCCGACATCATCATCGAGGAGTGGCCTGCCACCATCGTCTACAGCAGGTGAGAAATGCTTTCACTCTGCTCTGCTCAAACGCAGGGAAAGCTGCACGTCTCCATCTGGGCACTGTTAGGATTTTTTAGACTTTGTAAAAGGTAAAAAAAAAAAAAAAAAATGGGGAAAGTTCGTTTTCAGGAGTTGTAAAAGATGCCTGTTTTATGAATGGGATGGAAATAATGGTTACCAATTTATAATAGGGGAAGGTTCTTCCCCAGAGGGTGGAATGAGCACTGGAAAAGCTCCCCAGGGAATGGGCACGGCCCCGAGGCTGCCAGAGCCCCAGGAGCCTTTGGACAGCGCTGCCAGGGATGCCCAGGGTGGGACTGTTGGGGCCATGATTGGACTGCACAGCCCTTGTGGGTCCCTTCCAGCTCATTTCTATCAATTACTCGGCAAAACAATGCACCTGTAAATGTGTGATAAAAACCCCTCAGACTACCCCGTGTAGTCGGGAACAAAGCACCTGACACGGCCCAGAAAACTTTAATAAAAAAAATTACTGGGGCTCAATCACAGCCAAGTACCATCGGTGAAATGCAACCAAGTAATTCAGAAAGCATTTCTGAGCTCTGGAGAAACAGTGGGTTTAAAACGGATCACAGGGTGAAGCAGGTTGGAAAAGATCTTTGAGATCATTGAGTCCGACCTGTGACCTGAGATCACCGAGTGCCACATCCAGGCTTTCCTCAACAGCTGCAGGGATGCTGCCTCCACCCCCTCCCTGGGCAGCCCTTTGCAATGCCCACTCACTCTGTGAGCAGCCTTTCCTCGTGTCCAGCCTGACCCTGGCACAGCTTAGGGCCGTCCCCTTGCGTCCTGTCGCTGTCCCCTGGGTGCAGAGCCGCCCCCCACCCACCTGGGAGCTGACTGAAGCGCCCGTTTCGCAGGAGCTTCCGAGGGATCACCAACGAAGACTCCATCATGAGAGAGATCAACCTGCTGGCGGCCATCCTGGAGAGCCCCGAGCTGTGCCTGCGCGACACCTTCATCATCGCCGGCTACACCAACCCGGCCGCCGCCAACCGCCACAACGAGATCTGGTTCCTGCAGCGCCCCTGAGCTCCTGCTGCCCCACGGAGCCTCCTCCTGCCCTCCCTCACAGGTGAACCCCAGGTGTTTCCCCCTCACAGCTCAGCAAAGGGGCTCCCGGCCGGGTTAGGAACAGCCCGGCTCAGCCCCGCCACCCGCGGATCCCTACGGCAGCTCTGACGGCTTTTACACCGATTTAACGGAGGGTTTGAGCACTTTAAAAGTTAGTTCAACTTATGTATTTTTATTTTTCACCAGGTAAGGGAGGCAGAGACCTCTTCCCTCACACATGTATTGGCATCCCTAGCCTGCCTGTGGCTCCTGGAGCCCTGGCGCTGCACAAAGCCCCCGCTGGGGCTTGCGGTGTGACACACCAAACCCACCTGACACAGGCAGAGGAAGAATGTCCAGCTCTCGGTTCCTCCCAGATTTAGGTCACTGGGATTAGAGCACGGAGTAAGAACAGGCCAAAGCTGCCAGCTGTGGCACAGAGATCCCCAAAATGCTTACCTCAGAAAGCTCCCAACCAAAGCACCCCGAGTCCGGAGAGAGACCAAAATAACACCACAGTCCTACTGCTCGTTTAAACGCTGACAGCAAAATTACAGGTTACCCTCATCCCAACCCCCCCCAGGAACCCCAGGAGCGGCTCTGGCATTCCTAAGGAGACACTGGTTATCTTTACCTGCAGTTTTTCTGAGCAGTTTATTCTCACAGCTTTGCTGGGTGTTAAAACCCTGCAGCTGGAGCAAATCGGTCGGTAGTTCTGACACTGCCCTGGCAGTCCCGCGCTGTAAATGGCCCAAATATCCACAGAGAACGGCTCAGCTGGGCGAGACACCTCTGCTGAGAGCAGGGCCAGGCTGGGTTTGGGCACCCCCAGGCACTGGGAGCCCACAGCCCCTCTGGGCCTGTCCCAGCACCTGACCACCCTCACTGTGAGAGCTTTTTCTTCCTAAGATCAGTTTGTTGTTTGTTTTGCCCTTCAGCCCTGCGATAAGCCCTCAGCTGCCAGCCTGGCTCGCTGCACAGGCTGAGCTCCCACATTCCAGAGCCCCCAGAAAAGGTCTGGGAGCAGCATTCCCACAGCCCAGGAGCACCTAGTGCACTTTAGAGTCAGGGTAGCAAACAATTTTGCTCTCCAAAACCCCTCCCTAATGCCTCCCCTTAGTGACGTGATGGTAGAGTTTGTTCTTGATAGCAGTAAATGTCTTTTTATATAAAATTCACTGAGTACATCACCAGCATCTCTTACTGGGTACAGGATTTAGGGTTCCAACACACAGACCAGCAAGCAGAGCCAGGGGCTGCCAAATCACAGCAGGGCGAGAAAACAACTCCAAAAATGGATTTGTGGAGGATTTCTGAAACAAACCTGAAGCCTCCTGGTCCCACAGGGCTCTGTGCTCAACCCAAAACCTCTCCCTGAGCTGCAGGATCAGAGTGGCCCTGGCTTAAATGGGCCCAAGGTGCCCTCTGGGCATGGAAAAGCAGCAAGGAGAAGGGGAAAAGGTAAAAGAAAAGAAAAGAAAAAAAAAAAGAAAAGGAGACACAAAAGCCTTAGTTTAAACACAAACAAAACCAAGAGTCTTTATGGAGGAAAAAAAAAAAACCAAAACAAACCCAAAATAACTAAAATGTAATAGAGTGTCACAGCCTGGGAAAAGGAAAATTAAAAATGCCAGCCAGTGTTAAACTAAAAGCTCTTAATTAAAGAAAAACAGTAAAATTATTTTTGAGTTGAATGGAGGGTCCAGGGAGGAATTAGATTAAAGGTTTTGTTCTCACATCCTCCCCCAGACCTTTATGAGAGCCAATAAAAGTGATTTTCACCTTTGAGAAGATTTTAGGGCAAATTTAAAGAAGTTTCTGCCATCTGATTGCTTCTGATTTCAGTTAGAGAAATCCCCATAAAGCTCTGGCCCAACAGATGTTGGGATAGCTCCTGGAAGCATTGAAATCCTCTCACCACAGAGCTCCAGAGTGCACATAATCCACATCTCACACCTCTCCTGCAAAAGCACCTGCTGTGTCTGACGCCCCCGTCCCCCCGTCCCGTGGGTGACGTTCCACAAACGCCCCTGAAGCACGAGCAGATCTGAGTGTGCTGCTATCCCACCCGCTGCTTTTGGCAATCCCGAGATAGGATTTATTTACTTTCACTTCAGTTAGATGGCTTCTGCTGCTGAGAAAAAGAAAAAAAGAAAAACCAACAAGAAACCCAACAACTACTTCAGCTCCAGTTTGGAGATACACTTTATGGCTTGGCACCGACAGCTGTCACTGGCCCTCCTGAGCACAGCTCCAGGGTTCACTGACACAAAATACAGTTCATTTCGTTGTTACACCAGGGAATGCCAAGCAAACATCACAGTTACTCCGCTCTGACAACAGCATCATTGCCTAGGACAGGTATTGTGTCGTCCATCCGTGGCTCTCCTTCGGGAGCCACTCGTGGATTTTCAGTTTTAATGTCAAGTTATTAGCTTTCCACTCAGGAAAGGAGATAATAAATCAGCATTCACCCCTATTTTCGGAAGATTTAATGATGTAGCCTTAACAGATGAGTGTTACCCTGCGTACTGTGTATTTTCCAAACCAGAGTTAGTGCCTAAAAAGTTTATTCCAGCTATTGTGATACTCAGGGCCTTGCTTATTGTATGTAAAGACATCTCCACAGAGTTCCTCTGGCGTCGTTGTGCTGTGCTGTCTGACACTGTCCTTTGTTCACACTGAAACGTTGTCTTGTTTACTGTTTGGCACAATTAAAGAGAAAGATTTGATTGTGCACAGGACACCCTGCCTGTCGTTCTTGGCGCTTTTACACCTCCTTGGGATGCTGCTCTGATTTTACAAAAGCAAATTTAAGCCCCAGATTTGAAATGGTCACCTCAGGAGCCACTTGCCCAAGAGCTGAGACCTCCAGAACTGAGGCTTGGCACCCAGAACCTCCCCGTGCAGCCCTGGCTGTCACTAGAAGTCCGTGTTCTCCACGAAAGCAACAGCAATTGAAATGCAAATGCAGAGCAGAGAAAGGAAACAAAGCACTGCAGGCTGCTGGAGCCAAACCAACCTAAACCCCAAGTGAAGGAGCCCAAAATAAACCCCTGCACCCAGCAGGGCCTGCAGAGGCACCTGGGGTGATGCAAAACTACTTTGAAGTTTCTCTGGATCAGTGGAAGTTCCTCATTTAAACGCTCTCAGGTCCCTAGGTTGAAAAGAGCTGATGCACTCACGAGTTTGCCTCCTCACAAAGCTACACCAAAATCAACCAGCTTTGACCAAAACCATGCTCTGAGGCCAACACTCTCATACATAACTTCATCCTAACTTTTTATGCCTCTAAACAAGAGAAGAGCAGATATTTTAAACTTTTCAGAGTGGTATTTCATGCAACATCATTTGCCTAGAAGTATCTTACTGGAAAGGCACAGATCACTGAGTTACAACTGACTGAGAAACAGCTCTGACCCCCAGATATTAAAGACTGGTAAGAAGAAAAAGATTTCATCATCATAGAAATAGACCAATAAATAAATTAATAGGCCAAATTAAAACAAAACACCTCCAGGAGAATTAATTGCACTCAGAGATGACTTAAAGCTCTAAAGAATTGTCTTTATCAGGGGAAAAGTTTCAGTCCACACACAGATTCCTTAAGGCATTCTCAACATCTTAATCCTACTGAGTTCAGCCAAATGCAGAAACCTCACTTTGGGTCTGGTGTAAATTTTGCAAAGACTCCTGAGAGAGGGTGAGGAAAACTCAATTGCAAGTTTTCCACCTGAGCTTTTCAAGTTCCTGTAAGGTCAAAGGTGTCACGGGTGCAAAGAGAAACTGCAGCTGCTGGAGCTGAAACCACGTTGCTTAATTAATTGACCCTATAATTAAAGTTAATTACATGGCAAAGGGCTGCCTTTGTAAACACTGCAAGCCTAGACAGAGATGATGAAATATTTACTGCCCAAAAAGGAAATGCAGGCACTCACCTTGATGTAAGTGTTCTGAATTTCTACCAGCTCTTCCCCAAGTGGAACTACAATTTTTTCCACCTGTCTCTCGTGAGAGTAAGGCTGGATTTCTGGAGAATCCTCAGCACACACCTCGACCTGAGCAATCAGCAAGTTGGAGATGACTTGTTGCACAGCCTGGTAGGGAAAGCCACAAAAACAAAGTAACTATTTCCCTATTTTAGCAGGGGTTACATGAAATTGTAAAATAAAAAAAAAGGCACCCACTAACTAGAATGAAAAATGAAAGGAAGGTCAGGAAAAACAACCCCAGACTGGCTGGGGTTGGAAAGGGACTTTAAATCCCATTTCATTCCCATCCCTGCCACGGCAGGGACACCTCCCACTGTCCCAGGCTGCTCCAAGCTCCAGCGTCCAGCCTGGCCTGGGACACTCTCAGGGATGCAGGGCAAATAAATAAATAACTGATGGTTTCGAACACCAAACCTGATTAAGTAATGGACTGTAAAGAGATTCAGTCCTGATGTGGAATTCCTCAGGACCCAAGAGAGCTTCCACTGCCCCCTGATTATTTAATGATACAAAGAGCTCTGGCTCACCTTGGTGTCACTGCCTGGGGTGGCACTCAGGGCCAGCACACGGAATTGATTTGTGTATTTGCTCAGTTCCCTCACAACCTAAAAACAGGAAAGCTTCATTAATGCCCTTAAAGGAGATTATTTCCTTGTACAAACTGCACCAATGAAAATACCCACTAAGTAGGAAAGGCTTAACAAAACACTCTAAAAATACAGAATCACAGAATGGTTTAGGTTGGAAGGGACCTTAAATCCTATTTCATTCCCAGCCCTGCCATGGCAGGGACACTTCCCACTGTCCCAGGCTGCTCCAAGCTGGCCTTGGGCACTGCCAGGGATCCAGGCTGCACTCCTGGATCCTGCACTCCTGTTCCACTGACTCAGGTGAGCTGCCAAAAAGTGAGTGAGCCGGATAAAAAAAGCTCTAAAAACTGTAATTCATGGATGATTAATCCCCTGTCATCTGAACTCCACAAATAGCCAGTAAAATTCTCCGGTGTAGCAAAGTAACTTCTTAGGTCACCTGTTGCTCTCGGGACATTATCCCACAACAACACAACAAACTCTTGGCAAATCAACACAAACCCCAAATTTAAAAAGAAATCTTGATCTGACTTGTCCCTGCTAAGGAACCTTATAAAAACACTGGTTTTCTTACATTGCCCAGCCAAAAAAGAAAACAAAACAAAACAAAACAACAATTTAATGAAAAAATCTCTTCGAGGTATTACTAATAAAGCAATGACAACACAAAGGAGTGTTGGACCCCAAGGACAATCTCCCCACAGCCATGACACTTTCTGGAGATCCTATAAGCAATTTTGGGGAGGGTTTTTGTGACTGGGAGAGAAGAGTGGGGTGGCTCCAGCCCTACCTGGCAGTAGGCATGATTGCCAAGGGCTTTGTGGGCTTCATCAATAACCAGACATTTGATCTCCACAGCGGGACAGGTCCCACGGGAGAGGTCATTGACCATTATCTGAGGTGTGAGGAAGAAGACTCTCCTGGTATTCCACAGCTCCTGCCGGCCCAGAGCCTGGGTTCCTCCTGGAAATTAAAAAAAATAAAATAAAATAAAATAAAATAAAATAAAATTAGGGAACCGTTCTGCTGAGAACAAGGTATGGCCCACGATCTGAGAGTGACAGGCAAATAAAATCATGGAATGGTTTGGGTTGGAAAGGGTTGAAAATCCCATCCCAGTGTCCCAGGCTGCTCCAAGCCCAGTGTCCAGCCTGGCCTCCCACTGCCAGGGATCCAGGGGCACTCTGTGAATATAAGGACCAGGAAGAGGGGGGTTTTTGCATTAAAAAATGAAACCTAGAACAGTGGAAACCAAGGTTGGGAAGCTCCAGATGCCTCGTAGCCGCCCACTGCCCTAAACATAGTTTAGAACAGCTCCGGGAAAGGGCTGAGCAGGTTTTCAGGAGCCTAAGACCAGGTTATGGGTTCAGTCACTACGGCTGGCGCCTCAGCGGGGAACAAACTGCAGCTCAGGGCGGAGCTGCAAAAACTTCATCAAGAGGGGAAAGGAAAGCGACGCGGGGAGGAGAAGGAGGCGAGGAAAGAGCTATAAAATGGGTGAATCGAGCCATTATTCTTTGGTTCAAACACCACGCAGAGCGCTCCGTGGTCACAACCCACGCGGCTGCACCCCCAGCGCTTCACCCTTTATACAGGTGACCCGTGGTTTTAACTACCGCGAAACCAACAGTCAGCCCTTCAAACACCTCGGACCTTTTTGTCGGTTTGTTTTCGTTTTTTCGTTTTTTCTCTCTGCGCTGCGTTTTCTCACACCTTCCCACAGGCAGCCGTTACCTGTCATCTCCGCCATGTCCCGGCACGGGATGCCCATGACGCGGCGGCACGCCTCCATCTGCTGAGCCACCAGCGGCTTGGTGGGGGCCAGGAACAGCACCTTGCCCGAGGGGAACCAGCGGTAGAAGTTGTACATGACCACGGCGGCCACGAAAGTCTTGCCCAGCCCCGTGGGCAGGCACACCAGCGTGTTGGCCAGCAGCGCGGCGCCGGCCATGCGCTCCTGGTACGGGCGCACGGGCAGGTTGGTGGGGTAGATCCAGATGGAGCCCGCCGCCTCGCTGAAGCCCCGCGCCGGGCCGGGGTCGGCCGCGGCGGCGGCGGCTGCCAGCAGCCGATCGTCATCGCTGTCCCCGCTGTCCCCGCTGTCCCCGCGCTCGGCTTGGCCGTGAGGAAGCCGCCAGACCTGGGGCAGAGTGCGCTGCCGGCCGCCGCTCATCCCGCCCCGCGCCGCTACCCGGGCGCCGCCATCTTAGCGCCGCCTCACGGCCCGCCCGCTTGAAATCGCCGCCGACAGCGACGGGGACCCGCCCGCGGCCCTCCCCTTCTCCCGCGGCCCTCCCCTTCTCCCCTTCTCCCGCGGCACTCCTCCTCTTCTCCCCTTCTCCCCTTCTCCCCCGAGGCAAATCCCGCTGCACGCCGCAGCTCCCGGCGCTCAGAGCGCGCCCCGCCAGCCCCGGGGCGGCGCCATTTTGTCCCTCCCTCAGCGCCTCCCTCCCCGAAATCCCGGCGGGGGCTCCGCCGAGGGTGAGGGGGAGGCTCGGGAAGCCGCTCTCGGATCCTCCCCTTCTCCCCCGGCCTGCCCCTTCTCCGTGCCGGGCGGCTGCCGGCCCTCCTCTCCGGAGGAGGAGCGGCCGCGGTGGGTGGGAAAATGGCGGCGGCGGCGGCGGCGGGCCCGGCGCAGCCCTGGAGCGCCGAGGAGCTGCGGAGCGAGGCGCTGGCCAAGAAGGAGATCATCAAATTCCTGCAGGAGCACGCGGCGCAGGCGGTAACGGCCGGGAGGGATCGGTCGCCTGGGAGGTTTGGGTTGCGGGGGGTTTATTTTGTTCGTTCGTTGCCTCAATCCCTCCCGCGCGTGTCCCCGG
The DNA here is from genome assembly GCF_029207755.1 of Chamaea fasciata. Taxonomy (NCBI): domain Eukaryota; kingdom Metazoa; phylum Chordata; class Aves; order Passeriformes; family Sylviidae; genus Chamaea; species Chamaea fasciata. The sequence continues at coordinate 62,157,330 of NW_027094092.1, forward strand.
CAGTTCCTGGCGGAGCACAAGCTGCTGGGGCAGGTGAAGAACGTGGCCAAGACGGCGAACAAGGAGCAGCTGATCGCGGCTTACACGCAGCTCTTCCACACGCAGGTGAGGCCGTGGGGAGCGGCGGGGATGGAGCCGGGCTCGGGCAGGGCTGGGCTCAGCCCGCCGCCTGCCCGTCCTTCCCCTCGCAGCGCTTCAAGGGCACGGACGGCGCCGAGAAGGCGGCGGAGAAGGCGAAGCCGGCCAAGGCGGAGGAGGCCAAGGGGAAGGCGCTGAAGGCTGAGGAGGCTGCCGAGGAGGTTGGTGCGATGCCCTCAACTCGCGTTTTTCGCCTGAAAAAAAAAAAATCACCCGCGTCGCTCGTCTCGGGGTGAGGGTTAAGGGGGAGATCAGGGGAAGATTCCTCCCCCAGAGGGTGGAATGAGCCCTGGAAAAGCTCCCCAGGGAATGGGCACAGCCCCAGAGCTCCAGGAGCCTTTGGACAGGGATGCCCAGGGTGGGATTGTTGGGGGTCTGGGCAGGGCCAGGGCTTGGGATGATCCCTGTGGGTCCCTCCCAGCTCTGGAGATTGTGTGATCCTAAGTCTTCAAAAACCTGGCTGCAGCAAGAAATGTGGTGTTTATTGCCCACCTGAACCTGAAGCTGCATTTTCCCCACGTGCTGCAGCCCTGCAGTAACACGAACGCATCGTTCACTAACAGCACTTTCTTTGATGCCTTAACCCCAGGGGTTGTTGAGTCTCGGATATCTGAGGCCATTTAACCCACCAGGCGTAACTCTATTTTTATAACCTTAGGGGCCACCAAAGTACACGAAATCCATTCTAAAGAAGGGCGACAAAACCAACTTCCCGAAGAAAGGAGACACTGTCCACTGCTGGTACACGGGGAAGCTGCAGGATGGGACAGTCTTCGACACCAATATTCAATCAAGTAAGGCTCTGGATGTACGGATGTGCAGATCAACACAACTGGGGTTGGGCACAAATGCTCCCAGAGGGGATTACCTGGGCTTCTCCAGGTGTTTGCCCCTGGAAGGTGTGGCTGGGAGCATTCCTGACAAGCAGCTTCGTCATGGTGCTGCTGAGCTGCCCCGCAGCTGCTCCCAGATCCTGATTTTCCATGAGGCAGCCAGGGCAGTATTTTAGGACTGCCTGGTGTCAAGTGACATCCCGCCGGGGGAATGTGGAATGCAGGGAGTCAATCCTGGAACTCTGGCACCAGCAGTGTCCTGAATCTCTCTAAATAAACACATCTTGGGGCCCTGCTGTGGTAAATCTTTAAATATGGGGGCGTTGGAATGAGAGGGGTTTGGATGCTCTGGTGTGCAGTATTCCCTGCTGGTGTTTTTGGGACAGATCGGAGGGTTTAGGGCTGTGAAATCGTGCAGTGCTGGGAAGGCTTTCCCAGCAGTGATGTCCCACACTCAGTATTCCAGGGTCACTGCAATACTGTCTGTAATTCCTCAGTCTTGTGTGTTCCCTGCTGTCTTTTCTTGGTTCCTTAATACATCCACGACCTGTGACAGTCAACTTGAGTAATTGAGGAATGAGTCTTTGGGGTTTGAAAAGTGCTTTGGTGCAGCTTGAGCGTTTAATGATGTTTTTAGTGCACGGTGTTAATATTTCCCCTGAAAATCTGACATTGGGCTAAAGATGAGATTAGAAGAACAGCTGTTTATGTAAAGTATGATTGCAGTGGCAGTTTTCTCCAGAAGCGTGGAGCATGCTGGTGTGGTGTCAAGGCAAATGAGCATACAACTCTTTTCCAGGTTCAAAGAAGAAAAAAGCTGCCAAGCCCTTGAGTTTCAAAGTCGGCGTAGGAAAAGTGATCCGAGGTGTGAGTAAAGCAGCCAGGGCTCCCTCTGAGCCCCAGGGCAGTTCCAGTCTGGGATTTATGACTGGGGTGCAGTTTTGGGGTTCTGTTTCTCGTGGAGGTGGATTGCAAGGGATTACCCTGGGAGGATGGAACAGTCGTCCTCAGAGTCATTCCTGAGTCAGGCAGGGAACACAGGCTCTGCTCCTTGGGACCAGCCCAGCCTCGGGCTCCTGTCAGTCTCCCACAGCACCTGGGACTGATGGGATCCCAAGGCTCCATCCATCCATCCATCCATCCATCCGGTCCCCCCGATCCCCCTTTTCCCCAGGCTGAGCAGGAGAAGTCCTGCTGTGGGACTGCAGCTGGGAAGGGTCTGTGTCCCTGGGCAGGGGCAGCATGGCCCGGGTTTATCCCGGGTTTATCCCGGGTTTGTGGGTGCCAGAGCCCTCCCTCAGTGGGGACCCAGCACCAGTCCCTGGGCACTCCCTGGGAAGGGAACACTGCAGCTGGGGATGCTCGTGGAATGTTCCCATCGCTCCCTGGTGCCACCCCAGCACGGGATCTGCTCTCTGGGAATGGTGTGGGAGCACCGGGGCTGGGGAGGATTCTTGTGTGGGAATTCCTGGAGCCACAGGAGAAGCTGGAAGTGCCGAGGCTGCAGTCCCAGCCCGGCTGGAGCTGCTGCGTGTCGTTGCAGTGGGATGAGGCCCTGCTGACCATGAGCAAAGGGGAGAAGGCTCAGCTGGAGATCGAGCCCGAGTGGGCCTACGGCAAGAAGGGGCAGCCCGACGCCAAGTATCCTTCCGTGAGCTCCAGCTCCTCAGGGAGCCCGGGAATGCTGGGGCAAGGAGGGGCCTTCACTTGTTACCCACTCGGGGATTCAGGGTGCTTCTGGGGGTGCAATTGCTCTTCTCTTTTGGGGGAAAACTCCTGCAGGGGGAACCTGCTGCTCTTTTCCAGCAGAATTTTTATTCCAGTGCTTCCAAGTGCCTGTGACTGATAGGGATCCTAAGCAGTGCAGGGAAGCGGGAGCAGGGACAGAGTTCCACTTGGTTCTGGGGTAGAGCTGGAGCAGGGCACGGAGGAGTGACGCTGCAGTGTTCTATGCAGCCCTTCTGGAGGACGGGAGGGACTGTTCTCCTGTGCTGGAATGCTGTCAAGGGCTGCCCGGACACTTCTCCCGGGCAGGGGACACAGTGGGGACAGACAGTGGGACCTCCCAGGCTGCGGGAGCTCAGGGGATGAGGGGCAGGGCGTGTCCATGGAGCCGTCCCTGTGTCCCCAGAGCTCCTGCCGGATCCGGGGTGTCCAGGGACAGCCCAGGGACACAGGAGAGGCTGGGGACTCCCTGCCCAGGGGCTGGTTCCGTTCCCTTAACGTTTGCCAACAGGATCCCACCAAACGCAAAACTCTTCTTTGAAGTGGAGCTGGTGGATATCGAGTGAAGAATGAAGAATTCCCTGTGCTGCTGGCAATCCATTTGTGCCAGAGAAAGCTTCCTGCTGGTGCTGCTGTAACTCCTGGCTCCGGTTCGAGCGGTGCCTTTGTGGAGATGAGTGCTGAGTGTTGTCCCTGCCCCGCTGCTGTAGTGACAGCCCCACCACTAAAGCAGAGTTTGTACCTGCCAGTGCCTCCTCCCTTCTTTGTGTCCGTGCTCCTCTGCAGAGCCCCCAGAGCAGCAGGGCTCCTTCCCTCCTCTGGAGCCCAATCCCACAGCATTCCCACTCCACTGGAGAGCAGCTCTGCTCACAGAGCTCTGGGTGTTCCCCAGGTGTTCCTGTGGCCACCACCAGAGCTCACCTCAGGCATTCTGTTCTCCCTCCCGGCTGGAATGAGGCAGTCCAAGAAAGCTCAAGAGCACTACTGAATTCCTCGCTTTTATTACAAAAATGGGAATGATCACTTTGATCAAAATGAAAAAAAAAGTTTCGCTCACACCGTGTACATGAAAAACTCTAAATACAAAACTCATCCCAAACACAGTTTTGTGCTTTTAAAAAAGAATGAAGGTGGTTCAATCCCTGTCCCCTCCCACACTACAGGACCCGTGTGGCAGCTCTGCCAAGGTCCCCAATCCCAACGCAGCCCGGGCCTGGAACGGCTCCCTGACACTTGGGCTGGGAGCAGGACGAGCCTTGGCTCCAACCCTGGGCCAGGGCAAAACCAGCCCCAAAGCCCCCACACCTTCACCCGCTCAGTTACGGAATCATGAGACCAACGAGAATTCTTCCGATACTCCATAAATTAGTGCAGGGAATTAAAAAATTCGTTTATGGTAAATGAGAATTGTACAGAGACCATTTATCAGTTTACCAGCACACGAATCTTGCTTCACACATATCCCGTGAGCAGCAGCTCGGTTCACATGCAGAGGACCAAAAGCAGGTGGCACAACAGTTCCTTCACAGCCCAAAATTAGAAAAATATAATTTTTTTTTTTTTTTTTTAATTCCATCTCTGTTGAAACTGCAGCACAGTGAACTCCACTCCCTGCGGGGATCAGGTCGTGTGGTAATACTGTCCGTAATTCCAGGCGTTCTGGTAGTTGTACTGGAACCAAACACAGCAGCAGCGTCAGCCAGGGTGTCCCTGGGGCAGCACGGCCCACGCAGCTCCCCCTGTGCCCAGCTGGGTGCAGGAACGGTGCCATTCCCTCTGGGAAAGGCAGCCAAGGCAGGCGGGGTGCAGGGGCCGTGCTGCCACACGATGGATCCTCATCACAGTGTCACAGAAAGCATCCCGAGCTGGAGGGACCCACAGGGATCGTCCCTGCCCAGAGCCCCAACAATCCCACCCCGGGCAGCGCTGTCCAAAGGCTCCTGGAGCTCTGGTAGCCTCGGGGCCGTGCCCATTCCCTGGGGAGCTTTTCCAGGGCTCATTCCACCCTCTGGGGGAAGAACCTTTCCCGGCTCTCCAGCCTGACCCTGCCTGGCCCAGCTTCACCCAGCATTTCTCCTGGCCTAGCCCTGGCCAGGCTGTGCTGGGTGAGGCTCCTCCCACTGCCCGACTTTGGGAAGGATTCCCGACCTGGCTGCAGGCAATCCCCGAGCAGGGCTTGTGCCCCAGCTGTAGCACTGCTCTCCCAGCTCCGGGGGCTCTGCACGGTCTAAAGACAACACTTTCCATAAAACCACTTCAAAATTTCCATGGATTTAGAGAACACGTGGATGTGGCAGGAGGGCCATGGGCCAGTGGTGGCAGAACAGCTGGACTGGATGGGCTGAGCTTTTCCAACCTCAGTAATTCTATTCCAAACTACAATGCCCTGGTGGAAAAGCCCCGGAGGCCAAGCTGATTTCACTGGTGCTGTGTACCAGCAGAACCCATTCCAGGGCACTACAGGAATTCCTGCCGGGAGACAGTCACCATCCAGGCACACAGGAAAGGGGCACCCCAAGGCCAGCCTGGGCAACACATCCCCACACAGCACAGCCCCGCTGCCCTCCCCGTGTGACAGAACAGCCACCAACCTGCTCCACGCAGGAACACAACGCTCCTGGAGCACAGCCACAGCCCGGAGGAGCCGAGTTCTGTGTGCCAGGAGCGGCAGCTTGCAGCCCCGTACCTGGTACCAGGCGTTGTAGTTGTAGGCCGCCTGGTTGACCTGCATGTCCCCGTCCATGAGCTGCGCCGCCGCCAGCCCCGCCTCCTCCGTCAGCAGCTTCTTCTCATCCGGCTCCTCCGAGCTGCAAAGGGAACAACACAGCCTTGTGCTGGGAATGCTGGGCCGGCCGAAACTCGGCTCCGCTGGCTGGGGGAAGCGGGCCTAGGGAAGGACGCTTTGTGTGGTGCTTCGCAGCAGGCTGGGTGTAAAGCTGCTGCCCACAGTGAGACAGCAAAGGCACGGGGTTATTGTGCCGGCACTGTTCGGCTCAACGCAACTACTCAAAAAGTTATTTTCCAAACATGTTGTGTCCCATATGTTTTTGGAAACATATTTCCATTCCTGGAAGTGTCCATTCATCCCCAAGGATGGATGGAGCTCTCTGAAAAGCCTATGGAAGGCGTCCCTGGCCATAGAAGGTCTCAGGGCTTTAAGGTCCCTTCCGAGGCAAACGATTCAGTGAATGTTTAAGGCAGCACAGCTGTATTTACTACAGACTTCAAAGGACTCAAATAAAGTGATTTGTTCTCACATCATTCGGTTCAAAGCTGCCAAATGCCTCCAGTGAGAGAGCAAAGCACCCCCCAGAGCTGTCCCAGCCCCGCTGGGCTCAGTCCGTACCCGTTCTCCGCCCGTCGCTTCAGCGTCTCCTGCTCCTTCAGCAGCGCCTGGTGCTCGTCGTAGGCATCCAGGAGCCTGGGGAGAGCACAGCCAGTCAAGCCCTGCCAGTGTCCGAAACACCTCGGCAATGCCTACTGGGAACTCTAGCGGCGCAGCAAGCTGCAATCTAGTAAGCTTTAATGATTAAAATTAAATTTCCAGTTCCCCAGCAGCAGGGGAAAGCCAGCTCGGCTCCAGTCACAACAGCTCCGCTTCCCAACCTGCTGAACTTCCCTCCCAGCGTGATGCAGTTTTTATTGAGCCACTTTATAAAGTTTTCTGGAAGTGGTTTGTGATTCAGCTGCTCCCTCAGAGCCTGCTGGTGGTGTCACCCACAGCAGCACAGAGATGTGGGAATCAATCTTTAGACACTGGAAATTATTCCAATCCAAAGCAGCACCTCCAGCCTTTGCCTTATCCAGCAGGGAAGAGCAAGAGTGGTCAATGCAGCACAGGAGAGTCCTGGCTAAAATTCCCACAAATATTGAAATATTGCTTCATCTGCAGCATCTCACAAAACCTGCAGCTTCTGACAGTGTGCTCTGGGCGAAAAGATCTCCTCATACTCTTCCTGTCCTCTGGGATTATTTGGGAACTGCAAAACTCCTTGTGTTTGATCTGTCCCAGATCCCAGACCTGCACTGACTGCCTGCCACGCAGAGGCAGCAGAATCTAAGGATAGCTATTGTTAAAAACTCACAAAGCAGAAAAACTGACTCGTCATTAATCCTTCCGTGTCATTATTTAGCTGCCAAGTGTAAATAAAAACAACAGACAATTAAGAGGCAGAAAGTATTGTAGCACTGAATTAAAAACTTGCACTTCTGGTGTATGCTCCCACATAAATGCAGAGTTGTTAACAGTGCTGAGCACAGAAAAATCCAAGCCGTGCAGTTTTGGAAACCAGCAGCAGCCCCCAGGGAACAGAGCCTCAAAGGACAGCTGTGCCACAGCCCTGCCCCATGGCTTAACAAGGGGAAAGCACCGCAGGAGAAGCTGGCAGGCAGCAAAGCTCTGCTCAGGGAGGTGTTCAGGGCCAATTATCTGAAAGGAGATTTCTGTTTACAAATCTATTTCTGTTTACAAATGATTCCTGGTGAACACCAGGAGGTCGGTTTAGAAAAGCAGCTGCTCCTTACAAAGAGCTGACGGCACAAAGGAAACGATTTTACAGAAGCCACTGTCCCCACCCTTTTCCCAGCGCTCTCCCAGTGACCCCAGTTTGGCCACTGCCCCCAGGGCATCTTACTTGTTCACATCAGACCCAAAATCTTCCAGGAATTCCACTTTTCTCTGAGAGAACGTGATCCTCATTTTGATGGACAAGGCCCCATGGACAGCCTTGTCAAAGCAGCTCAGGATGTTCTCCTCGTTCTGCTTGAGGTCACCACTGTACTCCATCTCCAGCAGGTTCAGGTACAGTTTGGTGTTTTCCTGTGCAGAACAGGCATTAGGAGGTGCACACCTGACCCTCACAGCAGCTACTGAACTTTGTTACACACCACAATTCACCCCACAAACACACACAACGACAGGCAATAATAAAGGGATTTTCCTCTCTCCCTGGGCTGGTTTGTTGCACAAACAGACCAGAAGTGCCCAACACCACAAGCCCAGGTGCTGCACTTTGCTGGCAGCATCTGAGTGCCAGATGTTCCTGTGCCAACACCAAACCACCAAGCAGTGCCCACACCAACAACACTGGACACACCGAGAACATTTAAGAGTCTAAACATTAAAATAAAGGTGCGAAGCCCATTGTGTTTCTGCTGGGAAAAGGGTGCACACTTCCAGATTCCCAAGCTGGGGCCTTGGCAACGTCAGTTTAGAGGGACTGTTGTCTCCATGCAGTAATGGGACATTACATCCAGTTACAACTCCTGTCATCACTGTTGCCACGTTTTACAAAAGGCTTCAAAGAGAGAGAAAAGACACCGGGGCGGTTTGAGTTTTTGGGTAAGACAACCGAGAGGGAACACATACTTTGTCCAGTTCTATGGCTTCTGACAGCACTTTTCTTGCCTTTGGCAGGTTTTTCTGCACTTTGAAGAGGTGCCTGGCGAGCTTGATGGCATAGAAGGAGGCTTCGCTGATGGACTTGGCATTCCTGACAGCATCTTCCAGCAGCTGCTCTGCCTCCTCCATGTTGCCGTGGCGGCGCTCCAGGCTCACCCTGCGCAGGCGGATCATGGCCAGCCCCAGGATGCACTCCTCAAACGTCTTCAGGATCCTTCTGGCTTCATCTATGTTGCCTGAAACAGCAGGGAACATGCTTCAGGACACGTGGGGTAAATGCAGATTATAAAGGAAATATGAAGATGAACGCTATTGGTATAATTGTACTGTATTGTATTTTGTTAACAGGGTTCAGAAAGGTGATAAATGTGTATTTTCTAATTTAACAGTATAAAGATTAGATTTTTTTCCTCTTTGTAATATCCAAACTGACCAAACCAGAAGGTATAGAAAGTCGTCTTGCATTCCTGCATAAAGGAATGCTGCCTTTCTGTTTCTTATCCAAATGAAAATACCCAAAACCTCAAGAGAAGAATTTATGAGACCCACGTCACCAAGGCGGAGTGGAGCCGCCCACAGATGGATCTACCAGATAAAATGATTGGGAAGGGGGGAATTGAAACAGAAAAAAAACCCAAAGAGAATGTTTGAATCATGCATTAAGATCTGTTGAATATGTAACACAGCAATGCTGAAAACACAGAATTTGAAAAAGTAAAGGCGCTTTTCTGCTGAGGCACCCTCGGCCGAGATACCTTTGCTTTTCCCTCTCCTAAAGGGTCTATTTTAATTTTTTAATAAACGTATCCATTTTTCTGAGAGTGAAAGTGGTTTTTCACAAGAGGGCAGATCCCAGAGCTCCCCCAGCAGAGCCCCCTTACCCTGCTGCTCCTCGAAGGCTGCCCACAGCATGTGCACCATGGGCTTCTTGGGCAGGTGGATGGTGCAGGCCCTGCTGTACACGTGCCTCACGCCCTCGATGCTGTGGTTCTCCATGTATTTGGCATACTAGGGTTGGAAACAGAGCAGAGACCAGCCAGGTTAAAGCTTGTATTTGCCTCCAAGAACATGCCAGAACGATAAAATTCTTTTGTTTAAACCCATTCAGCACCTTTATGGAACCACTAGACTAGTTTCTGTAAGGAAGGACGTAGAGAGGCAACGCAGTTGGCAAATGCAGCAGTCAAATCTGGTTGCAAGCAGACCATCTCCTAATGCAACAGATATAGTTATAGATGAACAACGTTCCACAGGGTACAAGGGTTAGTCACCAGGTCAAGGTGTGCACCAGCAGAGCCGGGAGTGCCTCCCTTACCTTGATCCAGAAGTCCTCATAGAGGGCACATGAAATGACACATCTCTCAAAGAGGACCACCACTCGCTCGTGAGTGCCATTCTCTATCTCAAACTCTAAGTACTCTTTCCAGTTTTTCAGCTGAATTTTCTCCAGAGGTTTCACGTGAAAGTAAGGCCTCTTGATCTGCAAGAGTCACAGGATGCAATTACAAACACACTGCCCAAGGGGGGTCAAACCACCAACAGCCACACCACCAATGCTCAATCCCCGCCATTTCAGTGATCAGCGACACCTCCTCATCTACTCAATCCAGGGTTATCCAGGTACGGATCAAGGGATTTACTGCAGTGACATTCCAGGCTAAAAACCTCCTTTCCTGTAGAGCTTTAGGAGTGGAAGTGTTCAGAGATGCCGGGGGAGGACCCAAGGCAGCCCAGTGTCAGCAACATTACAGACACACTGGGCATTGCCCACATCCATCCACACAAGAGGAGTGCTCACAACTCAGAATGTGGCTGAGAATCATGCCAAGGGAAGACAGAGCACTGAACTGGACTCCCTATCAAATATTTACATCCATCTGGTCACAGACCATGAATTTAGCACCATCCTGTTGTTATTGATGGCTGCAAGAGGGGCTGGGTGGGACAGAGCTCAGCACAGAAAATTAAACATTGCTCTGTTTAAATTGGAATTCCCTTGTCTGGCACCCTGCCAGAGATCCTTGGCTTTCCCCTCTCCATCTTTAATTGCGTTTGATGATGTCTCTCCTGTGCTGCAATCTCCTCTCAGATCCAAACCCAAACAAATGGATGAAGAACTTACAGTAATTAAAGGAGAATCCAATTCTTCAAAGCCACCTGAAATTTAAAGCCAATCCCTCCCTCCGCCTTGATGCTCCTCACTGACCTCTGGTGTGGAACCCAACCTGGCCCAGGGCAGAACATCACCCACCACTTCTGACATCACCCAAGCCACTAAAGAGTCTCTGAAAATCTGGCCCAGCTGGCTAACACAATGGACTCTTTAGAGTAAGAAATATTAAAAAAAGGACCATGTCTGCCAGCAAGAAAAATATAAAGATTGAGAATTAAAACCTCCCATTGTTTTTTTCAAACAGAATCCAACTTAACTCTGCAGCAAAAGCTGTGTATTTGCAGTGATCAAATTATTCGTTTAATTTATTACTTGTAATACATTCTAGGTAGGAGGCCCAAACCAGAATTTACCTGATTGAGTGTGCAATGTTAAAATACAAAAGCACAGGAATTTCATTGTCCTCTGAGCACAGGCTTACCTTTCCAAGGGAATCCCCTCCATGCCCTCATGCCTTTGCACCACCCCAGGGCACGAGCAGCACTAACTCTCAGGACTCACAGGCTTAGCAAACATTACAGCACCTTGCCTCTCTCCAAACACTGCTCTGAGATCTCTACATCATCAGCTGCCTCTTCGCAAGAAAAACGGCAGAGAAGTGAAACTGTTCCAACTTTGAGTGTCTGCTCAAGTTTAAGTTACGGCTGTTTGACAGAGTTCCCAGCTCCCAGCCCTGTTCCCAAAGCAGCTGCTGGAGCTCCCTCACACAAAGCCCACTTACCGCTTCCTCAAACGTCCACCTCTTACTGACTTCATGCTCGTTGTGGTTAAATATCTCCTGGTGGATCTCAATGATTCTGTGCCTCATGTTCTCTATCTCAGTGATCAGCTACAACAGAATGTTAGAAAATGTAACACAGGCAGACATGGAACCACCTTTGTAACCGCTTCCTGCGGCGGTGACGTGCAGGGATTCTCCCTGAGCAGGCAGGGAAGGGCTGGGACACTGATGGAGCCTTGCCCTGAGCACACACAGCTGTACTGGTTTTTATCTGTGCTAAAGCTGACTGGAGATTAAGGATTGATTTGGATCCAAGTCAGCTCTAGTTTCAGTGCTGTCTGTGTTTTCACCATCAGCAATTCCTTTGGCCAGCTCCAGGCTTCCTCAGGCCTCTAACAGTCTGAACCTGCCCAGGCCACTGCTGATGAGGAGCTTGCTTAGAGCACAGATCCCAATCTGCTGACCTGGAATCATTCCTGCTTGCTCCTAAGGTTTTGTACCAACTCCTTTCATTGTCTAACTCACTTCTTTAACATCTCTGCCAGCACTGGGAGGGGCTGTCCTGTTACAGGAGCCACAGAGCAGTGATGCGCAGGAGCCCTCTGGGCACAGCCCGAGTGGCTGCAGTGGAACCCCTGCTCCAGAGAAGGACAGGGCGCCAGTGCCCGTCCCATGCAGGTGCCGTGGCGGGGTCGGTGATGCCCTCAGAGCTCTCTGGGCACAGCCCTGCCCCGGGGAAGGCCAGGGGTGGGTGGCACTGTGTGCCCAGCCCGTGCAGGTACCTTGGCGGGGTCGGTGATGTCCTCGGTGCCGCAGGGCAGCTCGTCCCCGTCCTCGCCGCTGTGGCCGCTGGCGGCCGCCAGCTCTCGGCGCAGCTGCACAAACTGCTCCGTGGTCAGGAAGTCTCGGGGCAGGTTGTTCTGGATGTGCTCTTTAAACCTACCAAGAGCCGCAAAGAGGCACTGCTAAGGGGTTGTTTCATGCTGCACTGCTGCCCAACAGGGCACAGCTGTAAATCCCAGGGGGTTCTGCTTGGCTTCATTGCACCCCACAGGTGCCACGTGTCAAAGGGCAGCGTGGCAGGCTGACACAGCCCTTGCCAGGGAAAAGATGGCAAAGGACAAAATCAGGTGTACAGGAAATACTTTATTTCCCACACCAAGGGATCTGTGGAAGTTATGGGGAAGACTGTGCAATCTAACTGAGGTTGCTGCTCAAGTCTCCCTGCCAGTGCAGAATGCCACTGTCTAAAGCTGAACCAGGATTCCTCTTTAGTCAGTTAAATGGGTGCTTCACCACACAGAGGTACTGCACGAGTGTCAAAGTCCAAACCTGCTCATCCTGACTTTTTAGAGACATCCTCTCTTCTTCCTCACACCTCTAAGGCCTATCCTTATTCCACAACAAAACCTCTGACTTGACCCAAACTCAGATTCCTCAAACGTGCATGAGTACTTTAAAACCGTCAGTCCACCTGCCTGAGGATGTAAGTAAACAACTACAAAACTGTGTCGAGTTCTGTGCTGAGTGTTTCCTGTTTCCCCTTTACCTCTGGAAGTGATGGCTGTAGAGCTGCGTTGGGATGCCCAGGATGCGGTCATAGATGGATGTCACTTCCCTTAGGTTTCCCTGGTCATTCTCCCAGTTTATATACATTTCCCAGAGTCTGTCAGAACGGAAATCTGTCCCAGCAGCCAGCACTGCGTGTTCATAGGCTCTGGAAAAGGAAATCATTTTACACTGGTTTCTGGATGCCAGCATAGAACAAGGAAGGAAAGTCCTGGCTCCTATTAAAGGTTATGAGCATCCTCATTTGCTTGAAACTAGACTTGGATTAATTATTTACATTCTTCAAAGTGCTTTCCAGATATGTGCAGCAAGGTGTCTAGAGATTCTAAAAGCTCGCACTCATTTTTTTCCTCCAGCACTTCCACAACAGAACAAATAAAGGCAACAGCAAAAGCCACTGGCGGGAACACAAGACATCAAGAAAATCAACAACGTTTACCACTTCTGCCTTGTGCAGACTCCAAACCCACCAGTGCAGCAGTGTAACACCAAAAGCTGTGCAGCAAATCTGCAGCTTGGTTCAGATTCAATTCCAGTTCAATTAAGCCTTCTGATCAAACTCTAGTCCAAGCCTTTAACCAGGTCCACTGCCAGCCACAGTGAGCAGACACATCTTAGTCATATCCTGGAAACCTCAAGGAACTAAATTCCAAGATTCCAAACACTGCAGTAAGTATTTCTTAACATCCAGTCTGAAGAAGCTCTCAAGCCACAACTTTTGCCCCTTGTGCCACATTCTCTCCCCGTTCTTATGGGATTTGGCTCCATCATCTCTAAATTTCAAAATCCCTGAAGTGACAGCAGGCTGTTATGAATTGACTCCTTATCTCAAGACCACAATAACCTGATCCCAGTGGTGCGTATGGACGTCAGGCTGCTCCCAACTCACCCCCGGATGGTACTGTTAGTTTCTGGATCAGCAGGGTCCAAGGTCTCTTTTAGGAAGTTTATATAATGTATCCAAAGATCAACACTAAGAGGAATTGCCTGAAGCCCTCGGCGATAGACCTATGAAGAGAACATGAACTGTACTTCAAATCCTTAATGGGGTCCTAAGAGAGAGGCAACACTGTGTTATCCGGTGAACCTTAGAAATACTAATTACTGGAATTTTGTTTAAATAATCTACCATTACCATTCGGGTGGAGGTTGGATAGAACATGGCAATGTTCTGATCTCCACGTGCAGAGTCTTGATCTTCAAAGCGCAGCGGTCCCTGCATTCTGACCAGGTTGTGTGGGCAGGCTTTGGGGTACAGACCATAGGGCACAGACCCATTAGAGCATCATTGACAGCGTCTGACCAAAAATGCAATAAGATGGAGCAATTGTGACCAGCAAAACCGACTATATTGCTTTGAAAATGAGTAATAAATGGAAGTGACAGAAAAGCCCTGCCCTACTTGTTAAGCTGCAGTGTAATACAGAGGCTTGCACTGCAAAGCTTGACAAACTGTAGAGGTTTAACGCACCTGCCAACAAAGAGAGAGAACATTAGCTCCAAATGCCACAGCTGTGACACGTGCAAACACGTCCCTCGAGCCCTGGCCGTGCAGGGCAGGCACTGGCAGCCCAATGACTCGCGGTGGGACAGTCATTGGTGGCTTTGGGACTGGTGGCAGCGCTGGCCCCGGGCCCTACGTACCTCGTCTGACTGCTTGACGTTGTCGTGGCGCTTCTCCAGGTCCGCGTATTTCTTCCAGTACCCATAGCAGTAGGGGTAGTGTGAGAAAAACCTGTCAAAGGCTTTCCTGGCCGCTGGCAAGTGGTTCTGTGGGGAACACAGAGAGGGCACAATCAGGGCTTCACTCAGCAACAACATCAGGCTATTTTAAATGCAATTATTAAGGCTGTGTAAGAAATGCCTGCTGCTGCTTTGACATTGACAGCCCGGGCTACTGGAAGGAGTCCCTGCACGTGGCAGGGGGGAGGAACTGGATGAGCTTTCCTAGGTCACTTCCAACCCAAACCAGCCTGGCATTCTATGATTAAACGACAACAGTGGCAAGGACAGCTGCTGTTAAATCAACATCTGTGACAGCCTGATGCCCATCCCACATCTGCCACTGGAATTCCATGCCTTTGGTTTTCTTTGGTGATTTATTTCGGAGAGACTGAGGAGGAAGGGGCAGGTACTCACCTCCTGCTCTACATACTGCAGTAGATAAACCCATCCTGTGAAATCCTGCGGATTGTCCTCTACTACTTTCCAAAACTTGTCAAAATCCGGAGGGAAGTCAGCCTCGATGTCTGTGGTCTGCAAGCTCTCAATGTTTGGAATTTCGCTCTCCTGCGTGCTGTCCTCGTGGAGGTCAGGGGAGCTGTCCGGGGACTGCTCCATCTCGGTGACACTCATGATCTCGGTGCTGAAGTCCATGTGCTGCTCCTCGGGCGCGCCCTCGGCGCCAGCCTCCGCCCCCTCAGTACCCACAGTGGGCTGCTCCTCCTCGGCGCTCCCCGCGTTCTCCATGGCCCCGCCGTGCGCCTGGTCCTGTGGGGACAGCGCTGTCAGTGCCCCTGCGGGGACAGCGGTGACCCTGCGGGGACAGCGGTGACCCTGTGGGGACAGCGGTGTCACTGCTCCGTGGGGACAGCAGTGTCACTGCTCCGTGGGGACACAGCGCTCAGTCTCCTGGGGCCCGGGCTGGGTGTAGTCACAGCTCAGTGTCCCAGGTGCTCCAGGCGTCCCTGGATTTCACCACAGCCCTGATTACATCTGCCTCGCTCACCAGCCTTGTTCAACAACAAAAACTATCAACAGCAGCCACAGCTTTTCACATCTGCGCACACGAGCAATTGTGGGTTTCTAACAAACTATCACAAGGAGCTACCGAGGTACAAAAGTGATTCACTACAGCTTCCCCGTAGGAGCCCTGTGAAAGTTTATTCTAAAGAAAGAATTATTCAAATTCCATGGAAACACTGAGGCTGGAAAAGCTGTCTGAGATCATCGGGTCCAAGTTACTCCAGCAGCGCCAAGGCCACCATGGACCCATGTCCTTAAATTCATTTAGTTTTCCTGCTTAGTCCAAGTCAGTAAGTTCTTAGTGAAGCAAACAGCTGTTACAATGTGCCCTCAACAGCAGGCTAAAGCAAAGACAAGAATTACTGTCAGCACCAGCTCAGCCCCCGTTAGTGATGCCCAAACACACGCAGCAGCACCAGAGGGGCACAGAACCGCTCCGAGTGCAGCCCCTCACTCCCACCACAGCCAGGGCCCGGCGTGTCCTCCCGGCCCTGGGGACAGACTCCGGCTCCTCCCGCCGCTGCTGTGATGTCCCTGCCAAAGGCACTGCCCTGCCCTGCTCCAGGCCAGCCTGACCTGGCTGGGTGCCACAGCCCGGCCGATCCCGGCCTGCCCTCCCAGGACACTGGGCTGAGCCTGCTCCACGCCCCTCAGGGACCCCAGGGAGCACCACCCTGCACGACACAACAGCTGGGATGAAGGACAGGGCTGGGCTGCCATCCTCCACTCCTGGCTCCTCCCGTGCTGCTCGGAGCAGGTGGGAAATGCATTTGGGATGTACAAATGAAAGCAGAAGTCCCCATCCCTGAACTCGCCAGAGTTCTCTCACACTGAAAAAATGAACACATAAAACCCAGACCACTGCTTTCACTTCAGCAAGGACATGGATAAAACACCACTACAGACTGGGGTGAAGTTCTCGCCAGAAAGGAAAAATCTCTCTCCCTTCTCTTCAGCAGCTTCAGCTCCTGGGATAACAGCTCACGTTTTCCCCGGAGCTCACCAAGGCAAGGAACTTCGGCACAATGTTCAAGAGTCCCTGTGGCCTACCCGGCAAGTTTTCTAATAACTGCTTTTTAGAGTATTTCTGCTCTCCATCATGAGGCAGCTTGGAGCAGCCTGGGGCAGTGAAAGGTGTCCCTGCTCATGGCGGGGGGGGGGGGAACTGGATGGGCTGTGAAGTGTCTGCCAACCCAAACCATTCTGGGACTCCCTGATTTTGAGAAAAACCATCATTTGTAACATCAAGTTCTACATGAAATATCAGAGAGTATCACTGTGCCTTTACCGTGCAACAGGCAGAGACCTGAATCACCCAAAGGCTGCAGCACTTCAGAGGGTACCTCGGGCAGGTCCTGAAATCGAGGGGTGAGAGGAGGGAGCGACACAAACTGCAGCCCCAGCATGAGAAGAAAACCAGTTTAAAGGCTATTTACAGCTCTGAAATTTGATGTAGCAGTGACAGGACAAGAGGAAATGGCTTCAAGTTGCACCAGGAGAGGTTCATGTTGGATACTAGGGAAGTTCCTTCCTGGAAAGGGCTGCCCAGGGCAGGGCTGGAGTCCCCAACCCTGCAGGGATTTATAGCCCTGTGGCACTTGGGGACATGGGGCAGTGGTGGCCTTGGTTGGACTTAATGATCAGCCTTAATGATTCCATGAATTCTGTCATTGTTAGAAACGCAGTAACTCACGACCTAAACTTATTCTGATGTCTAACAGGTGTTTTCTCCCTCTACCTGATTCACAAGACAAATCCCAACTGAAAACAGCTCTCCAAATCCAGGAGGGAAAAAAGGACGAGGGAGAAGCCGTGCGGATCACACAAGGTCTGAGCTGCACACGAGGCTTGAAACCGAAACCAAGTGTGTGTCTGACAGCTCTTCCAGGAAAACGCTTCCCAGCCCGGCCCCTGGAATATCCCAAAATGTGACAGCAATCCACGGTTCAAACCAGACAAGGCAACGGGAGATGCCCAGATCACACAAGTCCAGGGGTGGGCACGGGGCTGGGGCACACCAGGGAAACGTAATTCCAGGGTTTTCACCATAATTTCGGCCGTTCTCGCTTTAATTCCAAAGGGTTCGACACCACACAGGCTACACAACTGAATCACAGTACCAGGCGGCTCCACACACACGCACAGGTATTAAATAATTGATGCCAGAATGCATTGTTCACCCTGTTAGCAGCAGAAGACTGCCGTACACAAACCTGCCGCTTACAAACGCGAGCGAACGAACGGCAAACACCGCGGGAAGCTGCAGAGGGGCAGGAACGCGGAGCCTTATCTGAGCCCTGCCCTCCCCATTCACAGCCCAGATAAGGCGCTGCCGGAACCACCCGGGCCGGGGCCGGCGCTGCCCGGCCGGGATTAGGTTTGAATCACGGAATTATTTACCGGAAAAGCCCTTCAAGGCCGTCGAGGCCCAGCTGTGCCCGATCCGCACCGCGCCGCCAGCCCAGAGCTCCGGGCGCCACGTCCAGGCCTGCCTTGGCCACCTCCAGGGATGGGCGCTCCAAACCCCCCCGGGCAGCCCCTGCCGACCCCTGAGCGCCCTTTCCATGGGGGAATTCCTGCTGATGTCCCCCTGAGCCCGCCCTGGGGCAGCCCGAGGCCGTTCCCGTGGGCCAGGGCCTCTCTGGGGCCCGGCCTGAGCGATAACGTCACAAACCGCGAGGCGCCGAGCGGGCCCGTTACCCGCCCGGCGGCCGCTCAAGGCACAAAACCGGGATACAAGGACACAGCAGGGATACCGGGATACACGCCCACGGCAGAGTTCGCCTTTTGGCCCGGCGGCGGCCGCGGGAGACGACGGGGCCGACTCGGCGATCGGAGCGCCCCGCGCGCGGCCCGGCGCGGCCCCCGCCCGCCTCAGCCTCCCGCCTCGGCCGTCCCCCAGCCCGGCCGCTGCCGGATGCTGTGGGAGCTCCCCCTCTCCCCCCCTCGGCGCCGTGGAGCCGCAGCCCGCCCGCCCCTGGCCGGTACCTGCCGGGGCCGCCACAGCCGCCGCCGCCGCCTCGCCCGGGCCTCACGCACCGCGCACGCGCACAGCGCCCCCCGCGCGCGCGCCCGCCCGCCCCTGCGCGTGCGCACCGGCCGCCCCGCAGCGCCCGCCCCTTCCCGCCAAATGGCGCCCGGCGCTGAGGGGAACGGCCGTGAGACAGAGCCGGGTACGGGGATGAAATAAATACAGCCCCGTGTGGAAACAGCCTAGAATTATGGGGGTTGGAAGACACTTCCAAGATGACCCAGTCCCACTGTCCTCCCAGCACTGCCACTGCAGCCCTTAAACCACTAAACCAAATCACCCACACCACCTCCAGGAATTCCCTGGACACCTCCAGGGATGGGCACTCCAAAGCTCCCCGGCCACTTCCAAGGCCTGAGCGCCCTTTCCATGGGGAAATTCCTGCTGCTGCCCACCCTGAGCCTCCCCTGGCCCAGCCCGAGGCCGTTCCCTCTCCTCCTGTCCCTGTTCCCTGGGAGCAGAGCCCGACCCCCCCGGCTGTCCCCTCCTGGCAGGGACTTGTGCAGAGCCACCAGTTCCCCCCTGAGCCTCCTTTGCTCCAGGCTCAGCCCCTTGCCCAGCTCCCTCAGGAATTCTCCACACCCTTCCCAGCTCCCTTCCCTTCCCTGGACACGCTCCAGCCCCTCCGTGTCCCTGTTAAAGCGAGGGGCCCAGAGCTGGTCCAGCGCTGGAGGTGCCCCGGCAGTGCCAGCACGGGGGACAAGGGCGACAGTCACCGCCCTGCTCTGCGGCCGCGCTGCTCCTGGTCCAGCCCAGGTGCCTCTGGCCTCCTGCCCACCTCGGCACACCTGGGCTCACGTTCAGCCGCCGTCACCAGCTTCCATCGAGCAGAGCGGCACTCGAGCCACCCCTGCCACCCTTTTACACAAATACATCCCTGTACAGAAATAAATCCCTTTATTTATATATCCCATTGTGTCCCGTGTCCAATGTATCCAGAGCCCACAGCCGGCGAAAGAGAAAAGCGCGGGGTTCATTATCCCCACTGCCCGGCCCTGAGACGACAAATCCTGCACCACCGCCTGTGGGGGTACAAAAACACGTGTTTCTCACAAACAGCACTGCACCGCTGCGCGCAGGATTCTCCTGCACTTCTCCACGTAAAGTGCAGCGCTGATGTGACCGTGTGGCTCTTCGCGAGCAATCCAGGGACGGCTGCCGGAGCCTCTGAAGGGAAGCACGGATGGGCTGGAGCGGCTCTTCCCCGGCCGCGCTGGTGGCAGTGAGGGGAGCCAGCCCCGCACTGCCCGGCACAGCTGGCCCGCTTCAGCCCCGCACTGGCCCGGTTCAGCCCCGCACTGGCCCCGTTCAGCCCCGCACTGGCCCCGTTCAGCCCCGCACTGGCCCCGTTCAGCCCCGCACTGGCCCGCTTCAGCCCCGCACTGGCCCCGTTCAGCCCCGCACCGGCCCCGTTCAGCCCCGCACTGGCCCCGTTCAGCCCCGCACTGGCCCGGTTCAGCCCCGCACCGGCCCCGTTCAGCCCCGCACCGGCCCCGTTCAGCCCCGCACTGGCCCCGTTCAGCCCCGCAGGCTCTCCCCGCCCAGCCCGGGGCTGTCTCGGCGCAGCCCAGCCCGGCTCCGGGGGCTCTCCCTCAGGCAGCGCCCGTGCGCCCGGCTCCGGCGGCGCCGCCGCGGCTTCCCCTGCGGGGACGGCGGTTTCACCTCGCCGTCTCCAGAAGCTCCTCCAGGCTCTTGCTGATGTGCGGCGGCTGGGCGGCGGCGTGGGCCAGCAGGCCGGGGCCCATCTGCGCCCACAGGGCGTGCGCCAGGCCGGCCGCGGCCGTGCGGGGCCCGGGCACCGGGGCGCCGCCCGCGGAGCTGCCCAGCAGGTGCCAGAGCACGGGCAGCACCTTCTGCTCCACGGCACACGGCCTCCGCGGGTACAGCTCCGGCACCAGCTCTGCGGGGAAAACAGCCACGTCAGCACCCATTTCAACACGCATCTCAATATTCATTCCATTACAGTTGAGATGGGATCCCCGGCTTTGAGTGGGGTACAGCTCTGGCACCAGCTCTGTCAGGAGAAAACAACCATTTCAATTACAATTTATATGGGATCCTCAGGTTTGGCAGGGGTACAGCTCTGGCACCAGCTCTGTCAGGAGAAAATATTAATTTCAATTACAATTTCAGTGGGATCCCCAGCTTTGACAAGGGCACAGCTCTGGCACCATCTCTGCAATAAAATATTCATTTCAGTTACAGTTTAGATGGGATCCCCAGCTTTGACAAGGGCACAGCTCTGGCACCATCTCTGCAATAAAATATTCATTTCAGTTACAGTTTAGATGGGATCCCCAGCTTTGACAAGGGCACAGCTCTGGCACCATCTCTGCAATAAAATATTCATTTCAGTTACAGTTTAGATGGGATCCCCAGCTTTGACAAGGGCACAGCTCTGGCACCATCTCTGCAATAAAATATTCATTTCAGTTACAGTTTAGATGGGATCCCCAGCTTTGACAAGGGTACAGCTCTGGCATCAGCTCTGGAAGGCAGCAGGCCGGGATCAGGATAAAATATTCATTTAAATTACAATTTTGAGGTGGTCCCCACCTTTGTGAGAGAGGTTCAAAAGCACTTAAACCATCTCCTCAAACTGCTGCCATACACAAGGGTTTGCCGTTGCAACATCATCAGCTCCCATAAAAAATCCCAGATTTTCCCACAACCACTCCTTTTATCCCAGGGGTTTACACAGGAGCACCAGTGCTGCTGAGAATTACATTTTACATTTACTATTTCATTAAGCTAAAAAAAACCCTAAAAGAACTAAAGGGGATTTTAGGTTGTTTTTTTTTTTTTTTCAGTTAGGATTCTCATAAGGATTTTACTGCTCACAGTGCAAGGTCTGGTATTTCCAATTTTTCCTCTATCTCACAAATAAGCAGGAGACATTTTAGAAAAAAACAGCCTTATACTTGTAAATATAGAATCATAGAATTATGGAATATCCTGAGCTGGAAGGGACTCATAAGGATCATGAGTCCAACTCCCGGCCCTGCACACATTTGTATTTATAATATGTATAAAAAATAAATATATGTGTTTACAGGATGAAATATTTTCCCTGGCTGGACAATTAAACCACAGAATCATTTTGGTGGGAATAGATTCTCAAGCATGAATTTGGTGTTTCGTTACCAAATGTTTCCCTCTCTGCCAGAACCGCCTCTTCTGATACATAATACAAACCACTTCAAAAAAATCCCAGCAAGAGAGGGACTGTTTAAAGGCTGTTTAACACCTTCAGAAAGCATCAATTTAGGGATATTTCAAGAACAGCCTGTCCATTGTGTTGTTGAGTTCCATTTCACACAGAACTGCTCTGAAAGCCAGCCAAGGAAATGTTTGCTTCAAGCATACTGGCAGTAAAGACATTCCTTGTTCATTTAAAACATGGAAATTCAGCCGTTTTCAGGGAATTCCTGGCTGGGCTGGAATTCCCAGAGCAGCTGTGGCTGCCCCTGGATCCCTGGAAGTGCTCAAGGCCAGGTTGGAGCAGCCAGGGACAGTGGCAGGGGTGGCACTGGGTGGGATTTAAGGTCCCTCCCAACCCAAACCAGTCTGGGTTCCTGACAAGAGCATGAGGGAATGAGCACTGCGAGAGGGAATGCAGTGCCATGGTAAAATTATTATATGCTTAAGGTATTCATAAATGTTGATCCTTAAGGTATTTTTAAATATATGAGGTATTTGAATTGAAATTAAATCCTTAATGTATTTGTAAATACATTTATAAATCCCAGGTATTTATAGATCTTCCATCTGACTCTATGATACCAATCCTGTGTTTTGTCAGCAATAGCTCCGATTTCCATTAAAGAGCTGAGCTGTGACAACAGCTGCACAACCTCCTGAGACAGAAGGGAAGGTACAGACCCACCTCCTCCTTGCAATTAATTCCCCTAATGAAGGGAACCCAAGCAAACAAACAAGCAAAGGGAAACGGCACTTTACCAGCCAGCTTTTCTGTCAGGTCCTGCTTTGCTTTTCCACTCAGGAACTGGGCTTTTGTGCAGAAGGGCTGCAGGAGCAGGGAGGTGTCTAAAGGCAAAGAGCAAAACACGTTAAATTCTTAAAGTATCTGGAGATAAACCCAATATGGGAAAAGGTAAATTAGAAAATGCTGTGGAAAACCAACCAAAGCATTACTGAGCAATATCAAGGTGATCTGTGTGGTGAGAATAAACCCAATTATTTCGAATAAACCCAATTATTTCGAATTAACCCAATTATTTTTACACAGTGTAGCAACTCTGTGAAACTCTCAGAAAGAGTAACACTTTCCATTTACAACTTCATGACCACAATTAAAACCGTTCCAAATTAAGAGAGAGCAAATCGCTTACCTAAGTGTTGACACAGAGCCTGGATAACGTTTGTGGCAGCTGTGTAAATCCCTGGATTTTTGGAGTTGAGGTTGTTGTCCACGATGGCAGGAATTAACATGTTGATCACGGGTGATAAATGGTCTTTGAGCAGCGGGATCATCTTGTGCATGGCCTCCAAAGCCACCTGGTTCACTTTGCTGTTGGAGTCGTGCAAGCGAGGCTTGAAAGCATCGAAGATCTGGAAAAGCATCCAAGCAGCACTCAGGGAATTGGGAATCAATGCCTGAGGGGCAGAGCTCATTACCTGCTTTATTGTTACACTCTAATTGTCCACCTCGGCAAATGACGGCTCTGCTGCCTTCTCCAGGGGTTGGGAACAGATATTCTGCAAGGTCCCTTCCAACCCAAACCACTCTGGGATTCCGGGACATGCAAATCCCTGGGATCATTTTTGGAGCAAGTCAAGCAACATTTGCTATTTTAACCCCCTGCAGCATCAATCTGATCTGAACTCCTGCCGTGCAATGGACTCCAGGCACAGTAACTCACCGTGACTCAGATTTCCTACAAGCCTAAAAATCAGGATTTTTAGGGAGACATGGCTCTGTTCAGCACAGGGAATGTCAGAAAGGTTTCAGTTTGGATGCCAGGGGGTTCCACAGCGGAATTCCATCATTCCACACAAAGATATGACACTGTTGGAGGACAACTTTGGATTTCCTTTCCTTGCATCTATCTTTAATTCACAGCTGCTGGATGTTTCTTCCTCCTACAGAACCTCCTTTCCTATTGGACAAGATCCTCATCCTGAGCTTTAGCACAATAAATTTAGCATAATTCTTTCCTCACCTCCTCCCACACAAAAACTTGTAACTCTACTTCAGAGAGAGTTTTACAGCCCGTCATTAATCCTTTCTGCTTTTTTCACAACTCTTCCATATTTTGGTGTTTACCCAAGAGCGGCATGGAGAACAGCACACGGGACTGCAGGAATCATGGAATCACAGACTGGTTTGGATGGGAAGGGATGTTAAAGCCCATCGCTTTCCACTATCCCAGGGTGCTTCAAGCCTCATCCAACCTGGCTTTAGACACTTCCAGAGTTGGGACAGACACAACTTCTCAGGGCCGTAGTTCAAAAGTGCCCTGAGTGAAAAATTCCACGTCTCCTCCTGTCCCCTTCCTTCCCTCCCTTAGTGCCTCACACAGACCCCGCTGCTCCTCAGTGCTGTCAATCATCCTTCCTACAAGAAGGAGCCTCTCAGAAAACTCCAAAATCCCTTTGAATCCCAGCTTTTCCTGGAGTTACCCTGACGATGTTGGCCAGCACCAGGCCCGGGCTGCTCTCGGTGTCCAGCAGCAGCTGCCGCACGCCGCTGATGCGCTCCCGGAAATCTTTGGCGTTCAGTAACCCCACGATGTCCCTGACATAGTCCTCGCTCTCCAGGGCGCTGCGAGGAGCTGCTGCCCTCCGTGGGGCTTCCTGGGCTTCTGTGCTGTCCCTGTGGGGAAGGAAATGTTGTTCCATGAGCCAAACTGGAACAGCCTTTAAACTGTAGCTCTTAAACCACTAAACCAAGTCACCACCTGCAGGAATTCCTTGGACACCTCCAGGGATGGGCACTCCAAACCTCCCTGGCCACTGCCAAGGCCTGAGCACCCTTTCCATGGGGAAATTCCTGCTGCTGTCCACCCTGAGCCTCCCCTGGCCCAGCCTGAGGCCGTTCCCTCCCCTGGGCTCATCCCACACATTCTCTTTCCCATCTAAGGACAAGTATCAGAAAGTTTCACCTTAAACATGGTGAATTAAAAAGAAATCACTTCATAGTAACTGTTGTTCCCAAAGTCTTACATCCATTCTGCTCCAAATGCAGCTGGTTTTGTGAGCAGGAACAATTGGGAACTGCCCTTACATCAATGTGTCACAACCCACTCAAAACTTACTGCAGTTTAATTCTTTATTCCCAGAGTACTTTAGAGGCTGACCCCGGGTGTTACCCCAGCAACACTTCCATGCTGAGGTGAAAACCCAACAGCTCTTCCTAGAATATTTAGAAACAAATTTCCCGTGGCACCTGATCTCATTAGAGAATCATGGAAAGAAGTATAAAGCCTGTGGAATCACCTCTCTGTCCAGGTTAAGTATTTCCAGACCATCCAGGCAGAGTCATTACCTCACTCCTAATTCCTGAACACGAGGCTTGGATGGGGAATGGAATAAGCAATCAAAATTTATCAATAAAGGCAGAATCACTTATTATTTTGACGGTGGACGATGTGTTAAAAAAATCTGGTCCTGAAGACACACTGCACTCAGAGCTCTCTGAACTCTGTGTTCTTGGATGCAGTTTTTTTCCTTGCTTTAAATTTGGGGCTGCTTCTTTTTCAGTTCACTGAATCACAAACCATGGAATGGGTTGGAAGGGACCTTAAATCCCACCCAGTGCAGCCTGGGACAGTGGGAGGCACTGAATGGGCTGAAGGGTTCCTTCCAACCATTCCATGACTCTGTGACCCCAAAGTGTGAATTGCAGGTGGTTTGTGTGCTGTGTGTATTTCAGACATGGTCAACGGGCAAATTAACTTCAAAATGAACAAAGCCACTTCAATATAACCAGTCACTCTTATCTAAGAGTTCCTCTGGAACAGGTCAAGACTTTCCTCTTCCTTCAGGGATGTTTAATTTTCCCAGCCCTGTGTTTCTGTGCTCCCTCCTTGGCCAGCTTCCTCACAGGATAAGCCCTGGAGCTCATTACCTGTCCAGGATGATGGGAGCATCTCTGCAAGTCGAGGACGACCTCAAATGTCCAACATTTCCAGTCTGGGAACGCCTTCCTTTGGCTGAGGGTGTATCCAAGGGCATCTCCCCCAGGCCCTGCACAAAGGTACAGCAGGAATTCATGGAACCACGGGGAACTAACATGGATGCAGTGCCGGAATTGTGTACACCCAGCAGCCCCCAGGACACCTCCACCTGCCCCAGGGGTTACACAAGACCTTCCCCCACACACCTTCTCTCGCAGGCTGCCAACAGTTTCCTTAATGTAAGGCAAATCCTTGGCTGGCACAAACTTCTCCAGGCTTTTCTCCAGGTCAGGGTGAGCCATCATGGTGAAGAGCATCTTCCGCCCGTAGAACCTGCAGGGAGAGCACCAGGACATGCAGGAACAGGGACTGCCTTTGTCACTGGGTCACTGCAGCTGTGGGATTCCAGAATGGAAAGGTGCAGGGAGACTGTGTCCAGGGAAGGGGCTGGAGAATTCCTGAGGGAGCTGGGCAAGGGGCAGAGCCTGGAGAAAAGGAGGCTCAGGGGGGACCTGGTGGCTCTGCACAAGTCCCTGCCAGGAGGGGACAGCCGGGGGGGTCGGGCTCTGCTCCCAGGGAACAGGGACAGGAGGAGAGGGAACGGCCTCGGGCTGGGCCAGGGGAGGCTCAGGGTGGACAGCAGCAGGAATTTCCCCATGGAAAGGGCGCTCAGGCCTTGGGAGTGGCCAGGGAGGTTTGGAGTGCCCAGTCACTGTTAGTGGAGGTCTTTTCCAACCTCAGTGATCCCATGACTCCAAGATTGCTGTTGACATGAGTAACCAGACCCCTTTCCATGCTCCCCCAGAGGATGTGCTCGAGGATCATTACCTAATCAATTGACCAAATTAATGAGAACAGCCTTCCACTTCTGCTGGCTTTAACTAGAGTGGTCCAGCCTTGTCAGCCAGAGACATGGCTCAGATCCAAGTGTGGATCCCAGAGCCAGCATTCCCTGTGTGGCTGCATCTCGTCCGTGCCCAGCACAGCACGTCCTGTGAGCCCCTCTCCTCCTCCCTGCAGCCAGCGTGTGCAGGAGGTGTCCAGGTGATTCCTGCCACAGGCATTATCCTAACAGACCTGCCAGTGCTGGGATTACCTTAAATCCCATCCCCTTCCACCTCTGCCATGGGCAGGGACACCCTCCACCAGCCCAGGCTGCTCCAGGCCTCATCCAACCCTTAGTGATCCCCAAGGTCTTTTCCATCCTAAATGATCCTGTCACAGGATCACAGAATTTCTAGGTTGGAAGAGACCTTCAAGATCATCGCGTCCAACCCAGCCCTGACACCTCAACTAGATCATGGCATCGAGTGCCACATCCAGGGACGGTGACTCCACCACCTCCCTGGGCAGCCCATTCCAATCCTTTATCACTCTTTCCATGAAAAACTTTTTCCTGCCATCCAACGTGTATTTCCCTTGTCACAGCTTGAGGCTGCGTCGTCTCCTGGACAAAGAGACCAACAAGCCCCACCTGGCTCCGACCACCTTTCTGAGAAGCTGCAGAGAGAGGGAAGGAACGCTCCCTGAAGGGATGCTCACCGCGTTTGCTGGGAGCTGTCCTGGGCAAACCTGGCAAGGGCGGGCAGCAGGCGCTCGGCCGCGGGCTTGGCTCCGGCCAGGACGCGCTCGGCGCCCATGCGCTCCACGATGTCCCCCAGGTGCTGGGCTGTGCATCTCCTCACGGCCGAGTGCAGGTGGCTGGGGAGGCAAAGGAGGCCTGAGGGACAGCCCCTGCACGGGGCTGCTCACAGCACACACCCACCCTGCCAAAACAAGCCTTGCCATCCCTTGGGCTCATCCCAAGCTCATCCCGTTCTCACCCCGCCATGGGCAGGGACTCCTTCCACTACAGGCAGGGAGGTTTTGGGATTTCAGTTCTAGCTTTCCTTCAAGCCATTTTATTTAACAAAGCATATGACTGTTCTTTCAATGAGCTCTACGAGAAAGCAGTCCCTGCGCTCAGAGACACATCCTGGGCACTTGATACCGCTGTAAAATGGACTAAAGCAGGGTTCAAGCGACTTCTAAAGATCCTGCAGGAGTCTCGCGCTCCCTGCTCTGTACAAAATAAACACCTGTGCTGACAGAAAGGAGAGAACAGCCAGAATCAGCTTTCAAACTCGTGCAGCAAACGATCCTTTTATCTAAATCCTGCTGCCCCTGCTGATCCCGCTTGTGTTCAGGAACAAAATCCTGCAGACTCGAAGGTCTCCAGTTTTGTATTTGGATTAAAAATGCTACGTTGAGGACAATTTGTAACTCCCGCTGTACTTTCAAGGGGGAAACAAGAATTGTGAGGCTGAGAGGCCTCACTCCATGAAGCAAACAAGCCCCCGCTCATGGGAACAGCTGGAAAACATATTTGTGCACACAACACTTCAGAGTCCAACACAGGTAAGAAACAGGATTTTAAAATTCCCGAGGGAAAATCACTCTCAGCTCTACCCCTGCAATCATGCTCTTGGATCATGACTCTACTCACAGACTCCCAGACTGGTTTGGGCTGGGAAGGGACTTTAAAGCTCATTCTGTTCCAACCCCTGCCACGGGCAGGGACACCTCCCCCTGGAATTATTCTTGTTGGTAAAGTCAACCCCAGCTTTGGAGCTGATGAGGAATCAGTATTTCTGCCTAGTCAGGGTTGCGTGGATTAAAGTCATGACCACAGCAGGCTTGAAAGGAGCTGAGCAGAAACCAGGTGCATTTTAAGAGGTCTCATGAATTATAAGTGAGACCATAATTGAAGGATTATGTTGTGGGGAATTTAAGCAACTCAGCCCAATTTAGAGGGAACATCCCTTGTGGAATGGCAGTTGTGTCAAACAGCCCTTTGCACTTCCTACTGAGAGACAAACTTCCCCTTTGAAGGGTGATTCCATATTCCTGGTCACAGCCTCTGGAGCCGCCCTGTGCTCCAGGAGCTTTCCTGAAGCCAGGCCTAGCAAAGCTACACCTTTGGCCATGTCCTGATGGGTTATCCATTAAAAACATCCTGTACTCCACGAGTTCAGAAAGTCTGAGCTGTGAGCAGATCAATCTGTGCCCAAAAGCTGTATCCAGCTCAGTTCTGATGCCTTGAGATGGCAGAAAACCTCTACAAAGTGACAAACTGGAGAGGGCAAATCCCTACAGAAAACCCCTCAGCAGGTGAGTCTGAATGTGCCAGGGGAGGTGGGGAGGTGTGACAGAGACAGCTCTCACCAGCAGGGCCAAGAAGGGAGAACCCAAACAGGCATTTCCCCTTGGATGCTGAATGAAAGCCATGGGCAGCTCCTGCCTGCTGCTCCTAAATTCACAAAATCATGGACTCAGCCTGGTTTGGGTCGGGAGGGACCATAAATCCATGGGCAGGGACATCTTCCACTATCCCAGGTTGTTCCAAGCCCTGTCCAGCCTGGCCTTGGACACTTCCAGGGATGGGGCATCCATCCCAAATCAGTTTGAATCCCAATAATTCATAAAAACCAGAAATCCCAAGGCCGATTTTTGCCTTTCAGTTTAAAGAGCAGGAAACTGCAGCAGAGCTGTCAGGAGACAGAATCCATGGACCCCACAACAACCAGCTCGCCAGGAAACAAAAGAGAACGTTTTGAATCAAGACTAAACCCTGAGGATTTGGAGCTGTGCAGGGAAATCTGTGGAGAGATTTTGAAGGGAGCACCTGAAATGTGTCACGAAGGGAAATGGAGCCTGGGAAATGTCACCAAGGGGTGGCAGAGAAGAGAGGAAGCACCAGGGAGTGCACCCAGCTCAGATGGGGTGAGCAGGGAATGAGGATGGAAAAGGAAAACAGACTGAACAGGGAAAGAAGGGAATTAAGTCCAAAAAAAACCGAATAGCCACCAGCACTGAGAAGGAAATTAAAATGCAGACACAAAGGCTCAGCCTAGAGAGGAGGAATCAAGCAAGACAGATGCAGCGAGAGAACTGTAAGTTATAAATCAGGTTTTTAAATAAAGACGGGTGCTGACAACTGGCCAAGGCAGGAACTGACTGCAGAGCAAAGGAGGAAAAGACAGAACGTTATGTCAGCTTTACCAGGCAAAGCAAACCAGCAGCTGCCCAAGAATATACAGCAACAGCAAATAAAATCACTGAAGTGGTGCGAAACAGCCAGAAAATACACCAAGCTCCAAAACCAACAGCCAACCTCCTACACAGTGCAGAGAAAGGAAGAGAGGGGCTTGAGTTCAATTTATGCCAACAAACATTGCTCTGGGTAGAGGTTTAGCACAGCTGACCTGCTGATTTTCAAATTTCTGTCCACTGTACTCTGATTTGATGTTAAAAAGCCTACATTTGATAAATTTACTCTATTCACAGTATTCTTTATAAAGTCTTTATAGCAATTACCTTTGCCCTCCATTTATAAGAGAACAAAGTGCACGTGCTGGAGTCACATTATTAACCATGGCCTTCAGTGCCTTGTCTACCTCTTCCCTTATAAAAGTGTTGGATTCCCCAGCTTTGTGCAAAAGGACTTTTACTGCAATATCTAGTTCTTGATCCATGCTCTTTTTCAGGTGGGTGAACAAATCCCCTAAACAGACCACAGCAGCTCGAGAAACACCTGAGCGTAAATTCTTGACCTGCACACAGGGAAAAACCCAAAAAACAATGAATAATGTTTAGCAGAGAGACTTGAAAACCAAGATTCACGTTCGCCCTTTGTCATTTTTTTAAGTAACATTACAAGCAACTGAGAAACACATTTCTAACTCAATTCACAGCGGGTGAGAATTAAAAATACACGCTCATAAAAACGTTACCAAGTTCGAGAATCTACATTTTTCCTCAGCCTCTGAGTCTCAAATCATCCTTGAGACTGCCCAGCTGAGGACAACTCACCGGAGGTGAGCATCAATCACTTCAGAGAGCTATTAAAATACATAAATACACACAGAGAGCCAGTGGAATATTCTGAGAGGAGAATTTAACCTCTTGAGCCACAGCCAGAGTTGTTTCGTGGAGCTTTGCAGTCAGAATGGGGGCGTGGTAGGCAGACAAGCACCTGACAAAGTTCAGACCTTCGATTTTCTTCTCCCTGTGTGGAAAAAAACAAAACAAAACAAAAAAACAAAACCACAACAATATTTCAATTCCATCCACTTGGGAAAGCTGCCTTGAAATATTCAGCTGTGGAATTTTAAGGAATCAAACAGCAAATGAATTAGATAGCAAAAGAAAGCAATGAGAAATAATCCCAGAATGGTTTGGGAGCAGAGGGACCTTAAATCCCATCCATGTCCAGCCTGGCCTTGGACACTTCCAGGGATCCAGGGGCAGCCACAGCTGCTCTGAGCGCCCTGTGCCAGGGCCTGCCCACCCTGCCAGCCCAGAAATAACGCAGGAGACTCTTTCCAGGTAAATCTATCTTTTCCTGTGGGGCTGTTACAGCACAGAGCAGTGTCCCACAGCTCTGCTCCCAGCGGGCACCAGGGGCAATAGAAGGATCTGTTTCCTTCCCCAAACTGAAGGCAGCAGCTCTGTAAACACACGCCAAGTCAGGAAGCACCAAAGAGCTGCTTTTATTCCACACAGAGCACCAAGGATGAGCTGCTGATTCCTCAGGGAGCACCAGGAAGGTGTTGGTGGGGCCGCTCCAGCCCTTCAGCTCAGACCCCCCAAGTCTCTGAAGGCCCAGTTCCCAGCCCTAATTTACAAAGCTCATTTAATCTCAACCCTGACTGAACTCTCGTGTTTTTCTCCTCCCTCATTCACTATTTTTGATGTTACTCCCCTTTCGCTGCGTTTCACTGAATCAGGATTTTAAAGAGTTTCTAGCCAAGGGTTAGAAGCGATTTATATTGATCAGGATGCAAGTTAGATAAACAAAGGATAGGTTAACAATTATCAGATGCTTAAGCTAGAGCTGATTGTTGTATTGCTTGCCACGATGAGCTCCTTCTACTTTTGTTTGTAGAAGGAAATGGAATAGATGAACCGTTAGAAGAACAGATAGAAACCAGCAGAACCATGACCAACAGCTGGACTTTACATTAATCCATCGTGAAGAAGACAGTGGATTGTGCCAGCAACGAGAAGGTAGAGAGGTCACTGTGATGAAGACATTCCTCTGACTTCATCTTTCAAGACCACTGGCCCGATTCAAGAGAAGAATTGTACCCATGACAATGGGAAATGTAGATTTCGAGTCTGGACTTGGGTGTTTATTATTTCACGTCCATTTACAGCCTCACGAGCTGGGAGCTCTAACTGGCAAGTCAGAGCAATGAGGTAAAATGGAGAGCTGCTAACTCTTCCCCAGGTTATTGAAGAGATAATCCCCCAATAAGGAGGTGACACCTGTATTATTGATATTTCTGACCCAATAATGACCACCCAAGGCTGCAATGGGGACATTTTCACCCAATTACAGAAAACCACCCAAACCTACGGAGAAGAAGGAAGAAGAATGTGATGAAGGACTTAAACAACGCCCAAAATCCTCCATCTTGACTCACATATATTACTGTGTACTAAAATCTTAAATCCAAGTTTTCCACCCTGTGATATCACACACTTCTATTCGAACCACGCACCCACAGCCCCAGTGCCATCACTCACTAAGAGCTCAAGTCAGATGTGGTGCCTGCCTGAGGGTCAGCACCCCTCAGCTCAGAAAGCCTGGAATTCTCAGCCTCCAGAGCTCCAACACACATGAAGGACTCATTTTAGTACACAGCAGGGAGGGGAGGTGCTGGGGTTGTGCATATTTATTGCATGTAAGACTTGGGAAATAAAAAGAGGGCAAAGAACCTTGCACGGTGCTGTCACAGCTCTAGGAGGTGACTCCTGTGCAGCATCTTAATCAATGTTATAAATACATATTATAAAGTTGGCTTTTTGCAAATATTAAAATGAATACTGTATGTATAACATTGGGAAACTTTCCTGTGTTAATATAGTTTCTTTTATTTCTGCTACTAATGAAACTTAGGAATAAGTGGTGTGATAAATATATATATGTTTCTTAGGCTATGGCATGATACTAAAGTAAAGATTCCTTTTGTTCATATAACACCTAAACTGGAGGATGAAGAAAATCCCTTCCCACACTCCTAAATTATCTTATCCAGATGAAGACAGTGATGGCCAGAGCTCCAGGGAAGGAATTTATTGAACCTCTGCTATCAGAGAATGTGAGACAGAATGGAGGCACTCGCAGATTGATCTGCAAGATAAAATGGTTGGGGAGGGAGCTGAAACTGAACAGAGAAATTCAAACTCAAGGGGAATGTTTGAATCATGCAGGTGAATTTATGAATATGCAACAAGCTGGTGCTTTTTAGGAAGGAGCCTTTTTGTCAGTGGTGTGCTCTTGGCTGAATGCCAAATCACCAGGGTGAGACTCTGCTTTATTTCTGCTTATTAAATTCTTATTTTTAAAAGAAATACCGAGAAAGTGAACCTCGTTTTTCACATAAACATCCCACTGTCTAACTTGAACTAGTTCGAGAGTCTTTGTGATTGTTGCCCTGATCTTTTCCAGCCTTCTAACGTTTGCATTTTTGTTCTGTAGAGTTTCTCCCAGATGTAAATGAAGTTTACATTCCTCTCTAAAAGAGAGACAATTAATAAACCTCTACTGTGACCAGCGGAGTTAAAAAACCAACAACCTTCATCCTCCAGTCATTGTCCAAAATCTATATAAACCAACATAAAAAAAATAAACTTCTCTCTTTTCACCCTGCCAACCTGACTGTGCCAGCGCCGTTCTTTTGTCTCCTATAACAACGTGTGATCACGTTTTAAAGGTTCATCGCAGAGAACTCTCCCCGTGCACGCACCAGTCGTGGTCAGCCAGCAGTGCCAGTGCCTCAGCCAGGGCAGAGTCTGGCCTGGGGAAGGGCTGCAGCTCGGCAGGGTCCAGCACCTCGGGGCTCTGTGTCACCGGCGCCTCGCGGCAGCGGCCCCGCGCCTCCTCCGCCGCCACACCTGCGGAAAAACGGATCAAACGCCGACCTTTTAGGAAAGTTTCTGTCCTGGGGTGACTTTCTGCTGCTTGTGTCCCCAGTCCTCTGTTCTGTGTGTGCTGGATGTTGGGTTCTGTGCCTTTCACACTGGCGCTGAGAGCCAAGCAGGGAAAGAAGTAGTGCAGGGTTTGTTTTGAAAACACAGTTCGCTCCTCTGCATTTGTTTTTCCCCGGACTCTCTGTGTTTGTCAGAGGCACGGACAGCAGCAGGACTGAGATCTTTTTTAGCTTTTAGTTAGTTTAGCTAGCTGAGGCAGAGAAGTTCCCTGGACTGGGTTTTTTTTTCCTTTTTTTTGGGACTGTTTAACCCTGCTCTGGACGGAAAACCCAGAGGAGCAGCAGGAGCTGCACCTGCCCCCACCGGGGCTTGGACCTCGGGAGGACGGATAAAGGACTGAGAGAGAGAGCTGAGCTACACCCACAGCAAGGACTGTCTCAATTTCCCATCTCCCTCCAGAACCAGAGGCTTCACTGGGTCATATTATCCATTCTTTGTGCTTGTGGGCATTCTGTTTGTTAAACAAATAGTTTTTCCCACTTCTCTCCAAGGAAGTTCTTTTCCCAAACCAGCTGGGGGCTGTTTGGGTTCGCTCTCCAGAGGAACCCCATTCAGAGGTTTCCTCCCAAATCTGCCCTAAACCAGGACATTTAATAAGGTGTTACTAGTACACATTATGTGATTGGCTTTTTGCAAATATTAAAATGAATGTTATATGTATAATATTTGACAACTTTGCTGTATTAATATAGTTTCTTTTATTTCTGCTTGCTATTAACAAAACTGAGACATGGTGGTGTGATGAATATATTTGTTTCTTAGGCTATAACATGATATTAAAATAAAAATTGCTTTTGTCAGTATAACCCAGGGAATGGAAAGATAATTGGAAACCTCCCCTCACATTCCTGGATTAGTTTATGCAGCTGAAGATGGAGATGACCAAAGCTCAAGGGGAGGAATTTATTGAACCTCTGTTATCTGGGAGTGTGAGACTTCATGGAGCCACTGGAGAATCGATTTACAGGATGGAATTTTGGGGGCGGGGAAGCTGAAATTAAGCAGAAACATCCAAACTCGAGAGGAATGTTTGAATCATGCATGAGAGTTTATGAATATGCAACAAGTTGACGCTTTTAAGGAATGAGTTTTGTCAGCAAATTGTGCTTTTTGGCTGAATGCCAGGCACCCAGCCCTACCATTTGGCTTTATTCTGTCTCCTAATTCTCTCTTTTTATTATTATTATTATTAAACTTATGAATTTTTTGTAAATTTTACTAAGAAAGTGAACCTCGTTTTTCACATAAGGGAACAAAATAAGAGACAAATGTCCAGTGCTGGGGTGCTCCTGGAAACAGTCAAAGAAGACCATTAGGTATTTAGATTTATTTTATTGATTTGTTTGGGTTTGTTTGGTTTGTTTGGGTTTTTTTTTAAGGGATAGATTGGAATGGGGAGAGGGGAAAACTTTCCTGTGTTCTGTAGGTAAATAAATCAGGCTTCACTGCACTTTAAAGCACAGAATGGAATTTTCTTTTAATTTATACAGGTTTGCCATCCATATAGCAAAATATTTATATATAAATATATATATTTATACAGGTGCTGCTCCTCTGTTGGGCAGTTGTACCTGGATTTTCTTGTTTCTTTTATTTTCTAAGGAAATTGATTTTCCTTCTTTCTCTCTGAATATAAATTCACTTTTGCAAACAACCTTCACTTTGAAGAGTCCCAAACACAAAGGCAGTGGTTGTTCAATGTAAAAACAGAGGCACAGTGTGCTAATAACATCATAAACCTTGAGGAGACACTTGAGAAATTCTGGCCACCTTCGAGCACCATCAGCAGGAGCTTCTACTCTTAACATTTTTCTCCTGCTTATTTTAAAGGCAATTCAGAGCCAAAATGTGCCCAGAAAAAGGGGTTTGGGGACTCAAGTTTGCTGTTAATGCATGGTGTCATTTCAGATCCTGATCAAACTAAACCCCTCTGTTGTTCCATGAATCTCCCCTAAGAGATTCTAGATGAAAAAACGATCAGCTGAATCGCCAGTGAGGAGTTCAATCCCCTCCAGCCCCACAGTCCTGATCTTCCACAGCACCTCAGGACTGCCCACTGCACAAATAAATTGTGTTTTGAAACTGTCCCACTCCACCTGCCCAAACGCTTTAAGAGTTCCCTGTCCCAGCTTACCAGAATCTAGGAAGGATGAACACTTTGACCTCTTCAAACTGGATGTCCTTTTCAGGGAAGGGTTCAAGGCCACGTTTTCTAAGGACAAAGATCCGTTTCTTGGCGACGTCAATAAATCCCCACAGAGATGAAACCCTAGGAAAGAAGGAGATGTCCAAAGTGCAATAAAACCCATCAGAACCGAGGTAAAACCCAGTACTACCAGCCCTAATTCCCATTTCAGCAGCACTGAACAGGGAATATTCACTTGAGACAAACCCTCATCCTCACTTTCTGCTGTGAGTTTCTCTGGTTCACTCATACTCAGTCTAATCCTTTCCCAAGGGAATTCTTCCTTCCCTTCCAAGTCTTTGCCTTCTTGCTGCTCTTTATGGTTGTGTCCTTTGTCTTCTTTCCTCCTCCTCCTCAGCTTCTCCTGAGCAGATTTTGACAAGGTCACTTTTATCTGCTAAAAGAAAAAAAAAAAAAAAATCCTGCAGAAGTTGCCCCAGAACTGATTGCCCAGTTCCTGGTCAAGGTCAGCAGGGGAAATCAGGATTTTCTCTCATCTGACCCTTCTCTCTCCTGTGTTTATGACACCTTTTGTGCCTCAGGAAAGCTCAGCAAATAACTTTAATCCAGTTTAATTTAAATTCAGTTTAATAAATTTAATCCACTTAACTCCTTTGAATTTGATCCCGCCAAGGGTTCCCATCTTCAGTGGAAATCAGAAAACCAAGACACTGTTAATCATTAACTTCAAGTTTTAGTATCCTTCAAATGTTACTTTAAAGGCTTGCAGGAGGAGTTTCATTTCCATGTTTGTTTTTTTTTTACCTTGTATCACACTTCACTCAGATAAATCTTGTAAATGGTATTTAACAAACAGCACCACTCCTGAGAAACCAGACTGTGGGCAAATATTCGGGAAGGCTTTTAAGAAAAGCTTCTGGTTTGAGCTGGATTAATTCAGATGGGGAAATTAAGAGCTGATCCAACCCAGCCAATCCCTTCTTCCACATCTGCAGGTGCTGTGGGAGTCAGGGAGGGCATTTCCCAGCTCCACTGCTTCCTGCAGCCCTTCTCTAGGGATTTCAGCATGGTGGGAAGCTCCTGGCACATCCATTTGCCATCCAGGTGGCACCAAAATGAAAATCAGGAGCAGCAGCTCGATGGTTTTGGCTGTTCCAATCAAACTCCTGGCTCCCCAAAGATGGAACCCTGGGCACTGAGAATTCCAGGGTTTCTGTGCTGACAGGCACTGACCCCCAGGCAAACACTGCATTGACCTGAGGCCGTGGAAAAGGCTCCCAAAATTGAGTGACAGCTCTGGGATTGTGGGTGTGGGGTTTGGATAGAAGGGTGTGGTGTCACAGGGGGGAAAACTCAGAGTTGAAGGGTTTAGAATACAGTAATATAGATATAAAGCAAGATGGAGGATTTAGGGCAGAGGCTGAGTCCTTTTTCACCTTCCTCTCCATGGTCTGGGTGGGGTTTTGTAATTGGGTAGAAAAACCCACATTGCGGGCCAGGGGTGGTTGGTTATTGGGTTAAAAGTCAAAATAATTCAGGTGTCATCTCACAATTGGTCAGTTTATCGTTAAAAGGCCTTGGAAAGAAAGAGATAGAGGCCATTTTCTACTTTGTTAGCCAGAACTCACAGCTCGTGAGACTGTGACATAGACAAGAATTAATAAACATCTGAGTCTGAACACAAAACAACGTCTCTTGAGCATTTAATGCAGACTCTGACAGGAAAAGCAGGCGAAAAGGCAACAGCCCAACACAGAGATTGGATCCCCTCCCACAGCAGCAGGACGAGACAGCAGCAGGCTGTGCAGTTCTTACCTGTCCTTCACTCCCTGCATGGCAATGGGAGCGGGGAGCCCTGTTCTGCTGGCAGCTTCTCCCTGGGGCTGGCTCTGCTCCCTCCCCGGCACCCTGGGCATCCCCGCTGGCCACACAGGGCAGGGACTGGCTGGGGGCTGGGCCAGGAGGGCCCCCAAAAACACCTGGAGGGCAGAGCACGGGGTCACAGAGCTGCTTTGGGACGGAGGGACATCAAACCATCTCATTCCAGGGCTGCCATGACTGGAACGTCTACCCAGCACCACTTTCAAACATAATGCCGTGTGCTCCCATCAAACTGGGCGTTGTGAACAATCCCAAACATCGGAGAGATCTTTTTGTTCTTTTCCCCACCCTACAAAGGCACATTTACCCTCAGTTTGTAACTCAAGGAGACACAGGGGATGATCTGGGGTCTGTAGTACCTTTACCAACAACAGCAACGTCCTCAGATGTGAAACCCAGCTCGCTGTTGGGTGCAGAACCAGGCACTGACTCTGCAGGGCCTGAAAGCACAAAGAGCACTCACTGCAAATCAGGTTGGCTGTGCTCTGGGATGCGTTTCACCCTCCCAAAATGTCAGCCCACATCTGAACTGATCCCTTTGCCGAAGCAGGGCACTGGCAGGTTGCTGAAGCCAACAGGATCTGCTGAATATCCACATGAAGGATGTGCACACCCCACTGACACGAGCCTGGAGCCAGGCTGGGGGAGAGGAGAAGCTCCAGGGAGAGCTCAGAGCCCTGCCAGGGCCTGAAGGGGCTCCAGGAGAGGGGCTGGGGACAAGGGATGGAGGGACAGCCTGTGGACACAGCTCCTTTCCTCCATCCAGCGGAACCAAAACTGATTAAACACAAATAATCCGTTTCAGGGAGCTGTACTGCCCTGGGGGGGGTGGTGAAACACACCAGCAGCACAAGCTCAATTCCCACAGGGAATGAACGAGCTGTTTGCCAGCCTGGAACTCCTCACCTGAGCACCCTCAAATCCCAGTGTGGCCCCAACGCAGCTGGAAGTCCCCTTGGTTCAGTGCTGAGGGCTCACTGCCCAGGTGACAACAGCCACACCAGGGGGCACTCGGGGCCCCCAGGTGACAACTGACAGGCACATACCTGTGCTGGCGTGACGCTCTGCCCCCTCTGCGTCTCTGGGCCGTGCTGGAGATGCTTTTGCGGGGTGGGATTTGCTGCCAAGTGCTGGAAAAGTGTCTGACCTGTTGAGATAAACGCATTTTATAGGCGCTGTCCTCCACAACAATCAAAAACAACAACGGATTGCAGCTTCTCCACGGAAAAAAAACTATTTCCAGTATTCCCACCAAGGTTCCCAGTGAGCAGAAATGGAATTCAGTGGGAATTATTTGATGAGCAGGTCCATTGTGAAGAACACCCTAAAGAAAACCCTTATGAGGAAACCTTACACCAGGACTAAATTTGGGATACACCCATAAAAGAAGGAATTGTTTGGCTGAGGATTGATGATGCTGGTTCCAACCTGGCCAAGGAGAGGGACCAAATCCTCCTGCCACTTGCAGGGATGAGCTGTTCCCAGCTCAGAGACATTCCCCAGGAAAATGCTCTTATCCACAAGGACAACTTGTAAATTATTTGAAATTTCAGATGGTTCTGTGGATATGGAAGATGATGGAACCCAACCAAAGACTCCTTTAAGCTCCAAGGGCAGGCCCGTGCTCCAGGAATGTCCCCAGTTCCTGGATCCATCACCTGTGGCAGTTTATCAGCACATCAACCAAACCCTTCCCAAAGCAAACACACCCAAACCCCCATTCCTGGTGCCCAGGCCCGGATTTTGTGAGCAGACAATGCCACCTTGTGCCAGTGCTCACAAACCCCCTGGCACCCTTCTGAGCATTCCAACGCCTCCAGCGTCACCTGGGATGGACTCTGTCACTCCTCCCAATTCAGGGTGACTGCCACATGTCCCCTTCTCCTCCTGGCTGGTTCAGAGCCCCTCTGGCTGAGGAGCCAGTAAAATATCAGGCCCTGGCTAATGGACATGGCAATGTCGTACAGAGCACGGCTCAGGCCAAACCAGCACTCCCAGGGCTCCACAGCTTGGATTTCTGAAGGATTCCAGCGTTTCAAGGTGGGATTTTAAAAGGTTGTTTCCAAAAAAATGTGATTCAGCAGCAATGCACACGGAGAAGGGACGTGAATAGAAATTAGTTCTGAGCTGCACAGCTGAAAACCTTCTGTTTGTGAATCATCCCAGGCTCCTCCTGCCCCAAAGCCCTCTCCTTTTCATGCTGCCTGTTTTGCTCTCTGTTGTTATGTGGAAGGCTCCCTGCTCATGGCAGGGATGGAATGAGGTGATTTTTCAGGTCCCTTCCAACCCAAACCACTCTGGGATTCTGTGAGTCTACAAAAGATGCTTTTAGTACACACAGAAGTATCTTCAGAGCAGAGCTACAAAGAGCTTCGTCATGGGCTCTGAGAGCAGAGGAGGAGATTTTGGACCGGAAAATCCGCAAAATTCCTCAAAACTCTTTTTATTTCATTAAACAATCGTTTATGCTGCTCATAACCAACTGGGTTGTTGCCCTTTACAATCAGAGCAGCATTTCTCACCACCCACTTTCTACTCAGAAGAGCTCAGGGATGGCATTTTAAATTCCCAGTTATCTCTCAGGAACAAATGGAACCAGCTCTTGATCCACAACAAGAAACATCTGCGTTGTCTTCCTCCTTCCAACAGACCCAATTCAATTTCCAGGCTGTAATAACCCAAACTCATCCTTCCTCTTCACTCTTGTCCCTGTCCAGCTCTGCTCATGTTCCTGCTGTGCCAGACAAAGTCTTTATCAAATATTCCCTGCCCCTGGCGCTCCCTCCCTGCCCTGACCTACTGCAGCTTCGTGTTGGAAGCCAAAAAAAAAAAAAAATAGAATAATGTCATTAAGCAGCTCCTGTCTTTTTAGAGAGGAACGTAATTCACATAGAAAACTCGGGCTGTGAAGCAAGGCAGCGCTATATAAAACATCCCCCAGCTAATATCACGATTTAACTGAGGCTGTGCGGGGCATTTCCCGGCTGAGGTGACAGCGGGTGACACTCACATCACTCTCCTCCTGGGCGGCAGCGCGGCCGCGGGGGAGCCCGGCGATTCCTGGCTGGAAATGCCGCTCTCGCCGGTGGAGGCGGCGCCGGGGGAGCAGCCCTGGGATGGGCAATCGCCGGGAGATTCCAACCTCACCGCCGAGTCGGGGCTCTCCAGCTCGGCGATGCTGCTGCTCAGCTTGGCCCTCTTCTTGGCCGCGCTGCTGCGCAGCGACCTCAGGGAATTCTGCATCTGGACAGCGGGGGAAAACAAGTGACACGGGGCACTCATCGCACAGGGAACAAGCTTATTATTATTATTATTATTTTTTCAGTGAAATAAAATCTGTTTCTGAGGGTTCAGCTCAGTCCGCGGCCCTGCTGGGCAGTGGGATCACCACTCACACGGGTTTTGCGGGATTACAATGATCCCTCTCCTGGTTTTATTTCACAAGAGTAATTATCCTGGGAGGAAATGCAACTTCACAGCGGCGCTGTAGCCCAGCTTCCCTTCCCCAGATTCCTGCTAAAACACATCAACTGCTCCGTGGTTTTTAAAGAATAAAGGAGGGGTTTGATGGCTGCCAGCACACACAGCGGGACCTCAGGCTTTTCCCAGCAAATCTGCAAACAGAACCATGCAAATCCTAGAAAGAGAACCATGGAATGGCTTGGAAAGGACTTTTAGGATCATCTCATTCCAGTTCCCCATGGGCAGGGACACCTCCCACTGTCCCAGGCTGCTCCAAGCCCAATGTCCAACCTGGCCTTGGGCACTGCCAGGGATCCAGGGACAGCCATGGCAAATCTGGGAATTCAATCCAACCCCTCCCAGCCAGGAATTCCTAATTCCCAATATCCCATCTAAACCTCCTCTAAATCAAGCAATCAGTGCCCAGCAAGCAGAGAGATCCTACTCAAATGAGCAGGAAAATCTGTAATTATTGGAGTTTTATGCTGCAGCATTCCAACCCCCCCTCTTTTTGCAGAGTATTTTTCACGTTAGAAATTCTTCCTCTTGTTTAACACCTCAAGTTCCTTTCAGTGGGAACCAGGGGGATGGACGGCACAGACAGAAAGGCGAAGCCAGGGAGTCACAGACCGGTTTGGGACGGAAGTGACCTCCAAGTTCATCTTGGGGGACACCTTCCACCCAGCCCTAACACCTGCAGGGATGGCTGAGCCTGTTAAAAACGCATTTATCCCACTTCACCCACCTCTTCCTGGTCCTCAGGCTGCAGGTGCAGCTGAGCCAGCCCTGCTGCCAGCTCTGTGCCCTCGGGGGGCTCCCGGGGGCTGGGCAGCCTCGGGATGGGGGGCACGGGCCGGGCTCCCCGCAGCGTCCCCGGGGCCCTGCCCAGGGCAGCCCTCAGCGGCAGGGGGGGCTTCTCCAGCTGCAGGGAATGCTTCTCCACCTGCAGGGAATGCTTCTCCAGCTGCTTCTCCAGCTGCAGGGAATGCTTCTCTAGCTGCAGAGGGGGCTTGTCCATGTGCAAGGAATGCTTGTCCATGTGCAAGGAATGCTTCTCCAGCGGGCAGTCTCCTGTGGAACAGGCAAAAACTATCAGGGGCAGCGCCAGGAGAAACTTCACCTCTCACTTCTGTATCTACAAAACCCCCTCTGCCATGGACTGAGTGTTGAAAACATACTTGTGCAGGTTCATTTTGTTCCACTTTTAGTGCCTCCTTCCCTCAGGGAAATACAAGTGAGTGTTTCATGCATGTGCACAGCAGCACAGAATCCAAATAGCCTCAACGGGAAGGGACACACAGGGACCAGCCAAGTCCATGCACATGCCCTCAGTCCCTTCAGAAAGTAATTAGCTTTCTTCATTAAGAGAAAAACTCGACCCCAAACTTCATGGAAGCTGCTGTAACAAAAGTACTCCAAAGAACCAGAAAAAAATCAAAATGCATATGGAGACCATACGGGAAGTGATAAATACAATAACAATCAATAAATACAACAATAAGGCAACTGATAAATACATCTACAAGGCAGAGTCACATCCCAGGGGCAGGAAATTCCCAAAGCCCTCAGCTGGGAATTTTCGACACATGCGCAAAAGCATGGGTCTCAGTGAAGATGAGCTTTCAAACAGATTTCTTCAATCAGTGCGGAATTTTGTGTGGAAACTGTTCCTGTGTTTCAGAACCCCCCTGAGTTTTTAGGAAGCAGTTTCATCTAAATCTAGAGTATAGGTATTTTTTACCCAGGGGGTTGGAACTGGATGAGTTTTCAGGTCACTTCCAGCCCAAACCATTCCGGGATTCCACGATTCCAATGGAGAGGCAAAAAGGCAAAATGCACTGAGGAAAACCCTTTTCTTGCACACGGATTACTCAGGGTATGAACAGCAACAGGTATTTCCGTTCTGACTTTCCCTAAAAGGGGGTTTATTATTTATTTTGGGGGTTATTTTAGTTGGAAGACAAACCTGTCCCTGAGACATTAAGAAAAGCAGAGCTGTAGCATATTTTGCTTTATGACAAATCCAAAGGCTCCGCTTTTGAGGAGAAGCCTGCAGGGATGTGAGCAGTGAAGCCATAAGGAAATCAATCAATCAATCAATCAATCAATCCCTCCCATTCCCAACTGCACCTGAGGCACTGCCCAGTTCCCTCTCATCTACCACTGTGGGTTTTCTGCCCACTGAAAAAATCCCCCCAAAATCCCTTTGGATCATGCGGAGAACATTCCCACCTGGGCTGTCTCCTGGCTTTTGGCTGAGCAGCTGCTTCTGGGAGCCAGGCTTGGGCAGCCCCTCGAAGCTTTTGAGGGGCCAGGAGCTGGAGAGGCTCCTGGGATTCTCCTGGGACTTCCCTGCAGAGGCAGCAGGAGAGGAGAGGTGCTTGGGGCTGTTCCTGGGGGATGACAGGGGGAAGGAGGGCAGGATGAAGGTGCCCTGGCTGCCACTGGCACCTTGGAAGGACATGGTGGCTTCTGCCTGAGCGCAAAAACTTCTCTGGGTCTTGCTGGAAAAACTGAGGCTGGAACAAACTGAGCAAAGGAAAAGAGAACAGTGCTCGTGGGTAAGTGGGTTTTGTAATAAGAGTTGACAATGAAATAATACACCATGAGAAT
This sequence comes from Chamaea fasciata, assembly GCF_029207755.1. Lineage (NCBI taxonomy): Eukaryota > Metazoa > Chordata > Aves > Passeriformes > Sylviidae > Chamaea > Chamaea fasciata. The sequence continues at coordinate 62,200,944 of NW_027094092.1, forward strand.
GATTTCCAGTGAAATAATGCAGCAGGAAAACGATTTCCAATGAAATAATCTATCGGGAGAATAATTTCCCATAAACGATGCACCACCAAGCAGTCAGAGCCTGAAGGTTTTGCCCAAGCAAGCAGACAAATCAACCAACTTCATTCTGCAGATGGCATTCCCCTCCAAATGGGAGTTTAGGCCTTAAAACAATTTCTCAGGCATGTTTTGGAGAACTATATTTAATTATAAAAAGGAGTGAGGCAAGCAGATCAAATCCTGCTGTGATCCTCCCCCAGCAGCACCTCTTCTCTAACACAGTCAGAGATCAAAGGTGGGGCTGTAAATTCCCCTTTAATGAAACGAAATCCCACAGGAAGGAGGGGAGCCCTCTGGAGAGAGGGGCTGAACAGCCTCCCAGGGACAGTCTCCATTCCTCAGGGAAGCAAAGGGACAACTCCAAAGGGACAAGCCCTGTAGGCACATACCTTTGTCCTGCTGACAGTTATTTAACCCCAAAACCTGCGGATCCGAGCCCACGCTGCCGCTCCTGCCACGTGCCTGGGGCTGCCCCAGTGTCCCGCATTTCCCTGGAACCTGGGGCTGCTGGGAGCCCAGAGCACCTTCCAAAGGAGAACACAAAGAGCCAAATCAACCCTTCACACCTGCTGTCCAACAGAGAATATCCAGTGATATTCCAGGGGGAACCGAGAGTCTGTGCAGCTCCGAGTGTGAAACTCGGCTACAGCCCCAGTGCTCAACTCCAGAGTCTCTAAGCAACCTCACAAAGCAGCTCAGAGGGAAAAGGGAAACGCGCTGGCTGCTCCTGCAGGGCCCAGCTCCAGCTGGGAATGGCAGGGGGGCAAAGGGACAATCCCCTCTTTGAGCAGTGACAATGAAGGGCAGCAAAAGCCCTAAAAACCCAAAGCAGGGTGAGGGGATAAACTTGGCAAGGCCGGGACTCCCCAGAGGGGACAAGGACACAGCCCAGGGACACAATCCCTCAGGTCTGGTCTTGCCCAGCCTTTTCAGATCCTTCTGGCCACTGAAACACCCAGATCTGGTTTGTCGGCAGCCCCAGCAGGTCGCCGTGCCCTCACTCACCAGCACCAAGGGCAGCGTGCTCCCAGTTCAGCTCCACACTGGGCTGGAATAAAGTCCTGGAAGTTCTGTTCCTGCTGAGAAACAACTCATCACTGATTCCCTGGGAGGGCCTGAGCTTTGGGGAGTGCAGGAAATCATTGGATGCAGCCAGCTGGAGGGAAAAGAAGAATAAACTGTGTGTGAAATGACAGCACAGCCCTGCTCCGTGCAAGCAGCACAGTCACAAACATTTTTCACACGAGTTTTACTTCCCCACCTACCCAATATTCAAACATTTTAAGCATTAGAAAGGATTTCAGCTGTTTGGCAAGTCTTGCTAAAATACAGGTTAAAAATACTCACACCGAGAGGGGGAAAAATCCCAACGAAATAAACTGGCAGAGAATTGCACTGTTTTGAAAATTAAAATTTGAAAAATGAAACAATGACCTTTTGAATTATGTGCTTTGGATGGGGAAGTGCTTAAATAGTCAGCAGAACCCCAAAATGCTTGCAAGGAACAGTTTCTTGCACACTCCAGATTTAATCCGAAACTGCACCTGGCCACACCAGCAGCTTTTACTGAGAACTGGCCACAGGTCGGGAGAAAATCTCAATAACACCAATATTTAACAAAGAAAAGGGCGAGCTCTAAATAAATTTCTGATTCAATTAGTAAAATCAGTGATTTAAGTCATTGCCAGGCTGTATTTACTGAGGGACACAGGAGGAAAATGCTGGAGTGGTTTATTCCAGGTTGTTATGTTGGGATAAAAGATGGGAGACTTTGGCATTCCCCAGTCCTGCAATAACCAAACATCATTCCATCCACACAGATCCTTCAGTCCATGATGAAATATTCCTTGAACAAACCACCACAGCCTGGTTTCGGCCGGGATTGAGGGAATTTTCTGTAAACTCTCATCCCATTTTTCCGTCCAGATAAAGCACAAGATGCAGAAGGAGTGAATTCCAACACTTGCCATGACTGCACAGCTTCACTCAGTGCTCCCAGCCCAGCTCCAGGAGGGAAAACTCTGCTGCCTTGTACGCAAAATTATAATCACAGCATTGCAAATCCCCTAAACACAGCCCCGGGGGTGGTGGGAAACGAAGGAAACCCGAAGCTGCCAGATGTTTCCCTGGAGGAGATAACACATCCTGGCACAGGGATCTCTCCAAAGGGTTCAGATTCCTTCCAATCCCACAGATGTTGGCAAACACCTGGGATTGGTGACTCGGATGTCAAAGCACAGCCCTTGGGAGTGAGCCATCATGGAATCCTGCAATGGTTTGGGTTAAAGGGACTTGAAATCCCAGCCCTGCCACGGCAGGGACACCTCCCACTGTCCCAGGGCTGCTCCAGCCCCAATGTCCAACCCGGAATCACAAACATTCCCTCCCTGCATCACACCAAAGGTGCTCCTAATCCAACAGCAGCAGTAATTTTCTCCCAGAAAGAGACCGACACCACGCAAAGACAGAACAGCATCTCCCCAAAATCCTCCCCCAGCTCCAGAAAAACCAGGGCTGAGGTCCCAGAGGGACACCCAAGGCAGGGACACCTTCATCCCCCAGCCTGGGCACCCTCTGATCCTTGGAAAACAAAGAGGTTTAGTCCCAGAAATCTGATTTCCCGGGTCATTTGAACACTCTGAGGCCTCCCCAAAGTCCAGCTATCAAGTTCTTCAGTTATCAGATCAACATGGAAATGAGAATTCCACACACCGAGGTCAGGGGACATCCCAGAGCTCACGTGAACTTGGTGAAAGGCCACAAATGTCCAGTGAAATGTCCAAATGCTCTTGTTTTCCCCCCCAAAAAAGGAACCTCTGGGCACCCAAAGGTCCCTCCAGCAGCAGCAGCAGCAGCAGGGCCAGGGTCTGTGTGTCCCAGGGGTCATTTCACCCTGCAACATTCAACATTCCCACCTGCAGGGATGGAGAACCCCCAGAGAGGCTGCCAGACAAAGCCCCGAGCTCACAGGGCCTTATCTACCTTTTATTTTTAGCACACATTAACTTACACACGTTTTACTCACGCCTTATCTGACCAGGGAAGTCTAGACACAGCCCGGGACACTCACCCTGTAACATGACCCGAAAAATACTGGCAGGAAAACAGCTTTAAACATTAAGCCACTTCCATGCCTCCTTTCAGCCACGGAACGACTCCAAAAGTTAATTTTTAAGCACGTTCATTTCAAAGGAATGTCTGATTTAATAATTAATACTTGACATTTGGAGAAACCAGTCGACTACCTGAGATTAATGCATGATAAATGGGTTTTCCTTGCTGAGGGGGTTAAGGGCAGACCCAGGGTTAAATTCCCACTCAGATCCTGACTGCCAGAGCTTGACACAGCTCCTGGGATGTCTTCAGTGCAGGGAGCAGCAGGTTTGCATTCCCAGACTGAAAAAAATTCACCTTCTGGCATCCAGGACAGAACCACGGAATGTCCTGAGCTGGGAGGGACCCACAGGGATCATCCCAAGCCCTGGCCCTGCACAGACCCCCAACAATCCCACCCTGGGCACCCCTGGCAGTGTCCAAAGGCTCCTGGAGCTCTGGGGCTGTGCCCATTCCCTGGGGAGCTTTTCCAGGGCTCATTCCACCCTCTGGGGGAAGAACCTTTCCCTAAAATCCAACCTAAACCTCCCCTGGCCCAGCTCCAGCCCCTCCCCGGGTCCCTCTGGTCACCAGCATCACTGGACAAACAGTGTCCCCCGCCCCAGAGAGCTGCAGTCAGATGGGACGGGACAAAGGATCAGGATGTGAAGAAGGAGCAGCAAAAGTGTCACCTACAGCAATCAGGCAAATATTCCACTGTTAAATCACCCCCATAATTTACTTTAACAAGACTCCAATTCATCCTGTGACACATCAGGTTCCCACTGCCCAGGGCAGGGCTGGATGGGAGATTGGGAATTGGGAATTCCTGGCTGGGCTGGAATTCCCAGAGCAGCTGTGGCTGCCCCTGGATCCCTGGCAGTGCCCAAGGCCAGGTTGGACACTGGGCTTGGAGCAGCCTGGGACACTGGGAGGTGTCCCTGGGACAGTGGGAGGTGTCCCTGCCGTGGCACTGGGTGGGATTGAAGGTCCGTTCCAACCCAGGCCAACCCAGGAATTGACCATTTACCCAAACGCACTTCACACACCAACCAAACAGAATCCATCAGCCACTGGCTTTCTCTCCCTCCGTGCAGGGAAACGCCTCCCAGCCACAGAGATAAACACAACCACGTGTACACAGGGTTCCTTCCTTCCAGAAAAGGACCTTTCCCTGAGCCCCTCCCCGGCTTCCTTGGAGAGGGGCTGTCCCAGGCAGGGAATGTTCCTCCTTTCCCAGCCCCAGCCAGGTGTTGGTGCCTGTATTAACCTGCTTTTTGTTCCCAGCTACAGAAAAACAGCAGCACAGGGCTTGGCCCAGCCTGCCAGGAGAACACTGGCACTGGTATTTTTTTTTTTCTTACAAGCTGGATTAATTAATATTGAAAAACTGCTCCAGAAAGGAAACTCTTCTTGCTCCAGAGGTGTTTCCTACACATCATGTTTGTAGCTATCCCAAGGGAGCTGATCCATCAGCTCCGGGGGACACAGACGTCTTTAGGAGCCTCAGGAAAGGTAACACAGGCACCAAGGAAAGAGAGGAGCATTCACTTCAAGGTGTGACAGCACAGAAACAGGAACTGAGTTTATTTTGTTAACCCACAGCCAGGCTGCAGAGGAGCCCTCACTGCCCACGAGCTCATCCAGCCCAGAAACAAGACACCGAGCAACTGAGAATTACATCTGAGGAGGTAAATGTGGCTCTGGACTCTCCTCTGCACAGCCTCGCATTTCCTGAGGGGCTGTTTGCTTCAGCTCCCTCACAGGAGAGCAAGTCAGGATAAATCAAACGTGTCCACTTGGAAAAAAAACCCTCAAAACACAGAGCTACGCCTTTACGTGTGGTCTCCAGAACCAGTGGCCAAGGAAAAAAGAAGCTGGACAATTTTCCAGAGGTTCCTCCCCTTTCCAGCTGCCGATGTGGTCAGCGGGTGATCACACCCAAACTCCACCAGAACCCTTGCTCCAGCCTGACCTACATTTCTCCTGGCTGCATCAGCCCAAGGAGCAGGAGCCACACAGGCATTTGGCAGCGCCCGGGTTTATCCCAAAGAGCCCTGGCTCGGCCCCATGCAGAGCCCGAGCTGGAGGAATGGCTCAGCTTTCCTCCAAGCAGCAGGAAGCTCTCTGCACCAAACACAACCGTACAAATAAAGGCGGCTCTCCCCACTTTTGTGCTCGTTGCTGCCATGTCAGAGTCGTGTCACTACTGTCAGACCTAAGGAGCGGCTCAGGGAGCCCAGCTAACCCCCCCCCCCAAAAAAAAAAAAAAAAAAAAAAGATTTAGATATTTTTCTGTAAGCGATTAGTAGCCTGGTAAATCGCTCGGTTGAATCTGACATAAGGAATTCCCAAATTTACCTTCCCAGAGCGATGCGAGCGCACAGATCCCTGAAACACGGAACAGCAGCCACACCTCCCAAACATCTCTCTCCGACAACTCCTCATCCTTCCTTTGGAGACGCCTTAGGGATAAAGGCGCCCAGGGAGTTCCATACCTGCTCCACAGCCTTGCCGACGGCCATCCTCTCCCCGGAGCCACCATCCCCGTCCGCGGCCAGCTCGTTCTCCCAGGGCAGCTTGTTTTTGCCTCTGCCGGCGCTCAGGACTCTCCTGGGGCTCATTCCCCGGGGCGCACAGGCGGGGCGGCGCAGCCCCTCTCCGGCCTGCCCGCAGTGACCGTGCGCGCTGCGGCTCCTGCCGCCCGTCAGCAGCCACTCGGTGTCGGCGCCGGGCGGCTGGCACGGCCCGCGGCAGCGGCCGGAGGAGGAGGGCAAGGGCACTCCGTACTCCACCAGCCCGTGCTCTCCCAGCCTGGGCAGCACCTTCCTGGCCAGGCGAGCCTGCACGGCGTGCAGCACCCCCGCCCCGCCGGCCCGCAGCTCCACGGCCTGCAGGGCGCGGAGCAGCGCTCCGCCGTTCCCGGCACCCAGAGCCCAGGCCAGCGCGGCCAGCGCCTCCATGGCGGCGTGCCGGACCCTGCGCTTGGCGTCCAGCAGCGCGGGCGCCAGCGCCGCGGCCAGCCGGGGCAGGTCCAGCTGCGCGGCCGGGAACGTGAGCAGCGCGGCGATGCACGCGTTGAGCAGCTCCTCGCGGAGCCGGGCGCTGCGGTGCCGCAGCAGCCGCTCCTGCAGCAGCAGGCGCAGCACGGCCCGCGGCCCGGCCGCCGCCATCAGCCGCAGCAGCAGCCGCGCTCCGTCCCTCCGCAGCGCCGGCTGAGCGTCGCCCAGAGCGCGGGCGGCCGCGCACACCAGCGGGGCCAGCACGGCGGGGACGCGGCGGCCGAGGCGCAGCGCCAGCAGCCGGGTCACCTCCAGCGCTCCCCGAGCCACCGCGAAGTTGGGGTCGTGCAGCAGCGCGGCCAGCAGCGCGATCAGCCCCAGCAGCGCGGCGGCCGGAGCGGAGCCCAGCGCGGCGGGGCTGCAGCCTTCCACCGCCCGCCGCAGCTGCTCCACGGCCTGGGCGCGGCCGCGGTAGTCCCGCCGGTCCAGCAGCTGCGCGCGGAGCGCCGGCGGCACCAGCGACAGCTCCGGACCCACCGCGGGAGCCGCGTCCTCCTGCGGGCCGGGGGCCTCCGTGCCCGGGCTGCCCTCAGCGGGGCCGGGGGGTTCCGTGCCCGGGCTGCCCTCAGCGGGGCCGGGGGGCTCCGTGCCCGGGCTGCCCTCAGCGGGGCCGGGGGGCTCCGTGCCCGGGCTGCCCTCAGCGGGGCCGGGGGGCTCCGTGCCCGGGCTGCCCTCAGCGGGGCCGGGGGGCTCCGTCGCCGAACCGTCCGCAGCGGGGCCGGGGGGCTCCGCGTCCTCCTGCGGGCCGGGGCCATGCGTGCCCGAACCGTTCAGAGCCGGGCCGGAGGGCTCCGTGTCCGAACCGTTCAAAGCCGGGCCGGAGGGCTCCGTGTCCGAACCGTTCAAAGCCGGGCCGGAGGGCTCCGTGTCCGAACCGTTCAAAGCCGGGCCGGAGGGCTCCGTGTCCGAACCGTTCAAAGCCGGGCCGGGGGACTCCGTGTCCGAACCGCTGTGAGCGGGGCCGGGGCCATCCGAACCGTTCACAGCGGGGCCGGGGGGCTCCGTGCCCAAACCGTTCAAAGCGTGGCCGCAGGGTCCCGAAGCGTTGTGAGCGGGCCCGCAGAGCTCCGTGCTGTCCTCAGCGCCCCGCGCGGAGCCGCCGCGCTCCCAGGCCCGGCCGCGGCCCCGCGGAGCGGCGGCTGCGGGCGGCGGCTCCGCCATGGCCCGAGGCCGCGGCCACGGGCGGCCCTCAGGCCCCGCCCGGCAACGCCACCGTCGCCAGGGGGCGCCGCGTGCCGCGCCGGCGCGGCGCCGACCACGCCGCCGAGAGCGGGGGGGACGCGCGTGTCTCCCTTGCTTCTCCTCAGGCCGCTGCGGGCGGGACAGAGCGCGGACGCGGTGGCAAAGGATCTGAGAGTAGCTTTGAGCGAGCGGAGGGAACGGAGATAAAGTAAAACCACCGAAGAAGCCAACCAACGGCGCCCCCCCGCGCGGGGCGCGCTGTGGTCCCGCCCGGCTGCCGGCGGCTGTGGGTGTGTGCGGCGGCGCGGCCGTTGATTGGCGCGGGCCGCGGGGCGGGGCGGCCGGAAGTGACGTAGCGGGCGGTGGCGGAGCGGCGGAACGAGGCGGCGGCGCGGCCGGGCCGGGCCTGGGGCACCCCGGCACAGGTGAGAGCGGGACAACAGCGGGACAACAGCGGGACAACAGCGGGACAACAGCGGGACACAGCCGTAGGGCCGCCCCCCGCAGTGCCATGGCCCCGGGGTGCGCGGGGAGATCCCTCCCGGTGTGAGGGGAGGGCGGCGGGGCCGCGGGCACCGGCAGCGGTTCGGGCTGGCTGGGACCGTGGGCGGGGAGCCCAGGCTGCCCCGAGCCCCGGGACCTGCCGCTGCCCCCCGGCGGAGCACGGGGAGAAGGGGAATTGCAGAAGTCGGGCAGCTTCTGCTGCGGCGTTGGTTCTTCCTCCCCCGGTCCCAGAGCCAGCCGCTGCCCCGTCCGTGCCCGCAGCTCCTCCTGCTGCTGCTCGGCACGCCCGGCTCCCCCGGCTCAGCTGTTCAACCTCTGTATTTCCAGCCGCTGTTGCTGTTCCAGGTAAGTTCGAGCCGCAGGCTGAGAGGATCTGATAGCCCCGAGCCCGGGGCTGAGCATTTGGCGAGCGCAGATACAATTCCAGCTGGAATCGCGCTGGCATACAATTCCAGCTCCATGTCCCGGCTGCTGATTTCTAGCTAAACAGTGAAATAAATAACAGCGAATCCACGGGCTCGGGGATCGAGCCTGGCCGTGCAGAGGGGGTTCTGCCAGAGTGGCACACGGAGCTTTATTGCTGCAGAATAGCCTAAATGTAGTTATTTGTAGGTGTTCTGGCAGGTTTTGCGGCTGAAGTGTGACAGGTCCATTTTTCCCTGTGGCGGTGCCTTGTGTTTTTTGTGTGTTCGTGTGATCAGTTAGGAGCTGAGCACAAACACAAGAGGGGAATGCATTCCTTTAGCTGCTGGACAGCTTTTTTATTATTATTATTTTAAATTTTTTTTAATTCTTCCGTGTATGATTTGCGCTGCAAAATTGTGATAAGGAAAAGATTGTTGCCTGTGAAGATGCGCTTAAATTAGTTTCTTTCAGTTATTTTTTTTTTCCAGTGCGGAGTGATAATAGGAGAGTTCTTTGTGGGTAAGAGCTTTTCCAGCCCCTTCGCTGTCACTGCTATTGTATTCTGTGTTTAAACCTTTGATTGTTTCAAATGAAGCACTTTTCAGTGGGCTCCCCCTGCCAGCGAGGTGTCATTTAAGGAGCTGTGCACACGGGGAACTTCATTATTCAGATAAAAGGAGCCAGATCTTGCAGATCGTTTAGCAAATCAAAAGCTGCCGGGCTCAGGGGCGGGGTGCTTGGAGAACAATGGGATTCTTTCCTGACACATCCCTGCCCTCCACCTCTCACCAGGGCAGCTCCGGGGGCTGAACAAAGAGCTGCTGCACCCTGGGAGCTGAAATTAGGGCAGGATGGGGCTCCTGCAGTGTCAGTTTGGGGAGCAGGAGCTGTGTGGGGGAGTGAGGATCCTCCCCCCTGCACTCCTGGGGAGCGTGGGCAGCTGCCAGGGCTGGGGATGTGCTGAGAATTCCAGCCTGGGGAGCTCTGAGAGCCTCCCAGCTGGGATTTCCTGGCAGGTGAGGTGAGGTTCTCCCGTTTCTCCTGTGCATCCTCAGCTCAGGAATCTGCTCCAGCCCCACTGGCTCTCTGGGGGTGGTTGGCAGAGGGAAAATTGGGAATGGGAAGCTGCTGCCTGCCAGAGAAAGCCACAGCAGGACTGGGCTGCTCCCTAAGAGCGCTAAACAGGCAGGAATTGAACTGCACAAAAAGGGATTTCAAAGCTTTTAAAACTTTGTGTCAAATAAGCCAGTTGTGTTCTTTAGTTGTCTGTCTTTGTTTCTGTTTCAGCCCCTGTTCAGTTCTCTCCAACCTTTGATGTAGGATCACAGACTATCCTGAGAGGGAAGGGATCCACGGGATATCAGTGCAGCTCCAGACACCCCAACAATCAGATCAGAGATATTTCGCTCCAGAACAAAAAAAAAAGTGACATTTGTGGGTTTTTTTGGTTTTTTTTTCTAATTCAGAGTTGAGTCTAGCGTAGCCTATTAATGAATTATTGAAGGTCCTGGGTTTAACTTGCATGGAAAAGTGTAACAGGTAAGGGTTGAGATGTAGGAATGCACCCCACACCCCAGCTGGTGTTTCCAGAGAGGGAAGGGTTTGAGACTCACCCCTTGTTGTTCTAATGAGGTAAAAGCACCCAGAAATGTCTTCGCTCTCCTGGCAAGAATTGCTTCAGTGCCAAAACAAAACCACGGACGGTCTCTTTACCTGTTCCTCAGAAATGCAGTTATTCTCTATTGGGCTGTTTGCCAAAAAACCCACTCAAATCGTTCAGTACTGAAAGGAGAGCTCGAGGCTTCTCAGAGCACTCCTGGGGTGTTGTAGCAGCTGTGTGGGACTTGTCCCTGCACCGTGAACAGCTTTGTTCTTTTGGTTTTTGCACTGGTTTCTTCTTTTATCCAAACCTTTTTGCTTTCTCAAGACCACACTCAACCATTCCATCTCACAAAGTTATTTAAGCCATTTTCTGTGAGGTGCTGGGCACCCTCAGAGGTGTGGAACCCTCCCAGAGCTGATTACACCCGGCTCTTTGAGAAATTCAGTATTGAAAAGGGAATTGGGAAGTAACAAACCATATTAATTTAAAAGCCAGAAAGGCAAAATACCTTTGAACTGTCATGTGTCAGTTCCAAAATGTGAAGTGATATCGCCGTTGGTCACGAAAGAAAGACTCCAAATATTTCAGCAGGCAAAGAGCACAGAAAAAAGGCGTTTATTGTCTAATTCTTACTGCCTTTTATAAGGTGTTCCCGTACAGACTGAACATGGCTGGTGAATAGGAACGACACCTCTCTGATCCCATGGGTTAAACCAGAGAAACAGCCAAACACCACCTGGAGAGAGATTGTTTTGAGGAAGGAGAGTTGTTTGCCAGGATTGTTTTGAGAAAGGAGAGTTGTTTACAAAGATTGTTTCGAGAAAGGAGAGTTGTTTACAAAGATTGTTTTGAGAAGAAACTTTCTCGAGAAATTTTCCCTTTGGGGCAAAAGTTGGCAGCCGCTAGCAGGCTAAAAAACCTCTCAGACCCAGAAATCCCAGCCCCACAAAGTGACCCCTCCCCAAACCTTTTGTGTCTGTGGCAGATGGACCCGTCGTCGCCGCCGTTCCTGCTGGCCAAGCTGACCCCGCTGCACTCGGAGCAGCTCCTGCAGGGCCTCAACCAGCTGCGGCAGCACCAGGAGCTGTGCGACGTGGTGCTGCGCGTGGGCGAGGCCAAGATCCACGCTCACAAGGTGGTGCTGGCCAGCATCAGCCCGTACTTCAAGGCCATGTTCACGGGGAACCTGTCGGAGAAGGAGAACGCCGAGGTGGAGTTCCAGTGCGTGGACGAGGCGGCGCTGCAGGCCATCGTGGAGTACGCCTACACCGGCACCGTCTTCATCTCGCAGGACACCGTGGAGACCCTGCTGCCTGCCGCCAACCTGCTGCAGGTCAAGCTGGTGGTCAAGGAGTGCTGCGCCTTCCTGGAGAGCCAGCTGGACCCCGGCAACTGCATCGGCATCTCGCGCTTCGCCGAGACCTACGGCTGCCACGAGCTCTACCTGGCCGCCGGCAAGTTCATCTGCCAGAACTTCGAGGACGTGTGCCAGACCGAGGAGTTCCTGGAGCTGACGCACGCGGAGCTGGACGAGATCGTGTCCAACGACTGCCTGAACGTGGTGTCGGAGGAGACGGTGTTCTACGCCCTCGAGGCCTGGATCAAGTACGACGTGCAGGAGCGCCAGAAGCACCTGGCGCAGCTGCTGCACTGCGTGCGCCTGCCCCTGCTCAGCGTCAAGTTCCTCACGCGCCTCTACGAGGCCAACCACCTCATCAGGGACGACCACACCTGCAAGCACCTGCTCAACGAGGCCCTCAAGTACCACTTCATGCCCGAGCACAGACTGTCCCACCAGACCATGCTGCTGACGCGGCCCCGCTGCGCGCCCAAGGTGCTCTGCGCCGTGGGGGGCAAGGCCGGGCTCTTCGCCTGCCTCGAGAGGTGAGCAGCGCCCCTGGGGCAGTGCTGGCACCCTTGGGAGACGTCCCTGCGGGCTGGCATCCTGCCTGGCACCACTGGGACACCCCCCTGGGGGCTGGGATCCTGCCTGGCACCCTTGGGAGACATCCCTGGGGGCTGGGATCCTGCCTGGCACCACTGGGACACCCCCCTGGGGGCTGGGATCCTGCCTGGCACCCTTGGGAGACATCCCTGGGGGCTGGCATCCTGCCTGGCACCACTGGGACACCCCCCTGGGGGCTGGGATCCTGCCTGGCACCCCTGGGACACCCCCCTGGGATCCTGCCTGGCACCCTTGGGAGACATCCCTGGGGGCTGGCATCCTGCCTGGCACCCCTGGGGGCTGGGATCCTGCCTGGCACCCTTGGGAGACATCCCTGGGGGCTGGGATCCTGCCTGGCACCACTGGGACACTCCCCTGGGATCCTGCCTGGCACCCTTGGGAGACATCCCTGGGGGCTGGCATCCTGCCTGGCACCCCTGGGGGCTGGGATCCTGCCTGGCACCCTTGGGAGACATCCCTGGGGGCTGGCATCCTGCCTGGCACCCCTGGGACACCCCCCTGGGGGGCTGAGATCCTGCCTGGCACCCTTGGGAGACATCCCTGGGGGCTGGGATCCTGCCTGGCACCCCTGGGACACCCCCCTGGGGGGCTGAGATCCTGCCTGGCACCCTTGGGAGACATCCCTGGGGGCTGGGATCCTGCCTGGCACCACTGGGACACTCCCCTGGGATCCTGCCTGGCACCCTTGGGAGACATCCCTGGGGGCTGGCATCCTGCCTGGCACCCCTGGGGGCTGGGATCCTGCCTGGCACCCTTGGGAGACATCCCTGGGGGCTGGCATCCTGCCTGGCACCCCTGGGACACCCCCCTGGAATCCTGCCTGGCACCACTGGGACACAGGCACTGGGAGCTGGAATCCCCCCAGTCACTGAGGTTGGAAGAATCCCACCAGAGTTTTCAGTGTGTTGTTCTTCCTTTCCCCCATAAAAAACTCTTCAGCAGGTTTTTTTTAACAAGGATGAGCCCCATTTTTATTTATTTATATATTATTTATTTATATATTGTTTTGTTTGTTTGTTTTAATTTTTTATTTGTTTGTTTTATTTTATTTATTTATTTCTTGAGTAATTTGCAGTGTTAGGGGATCCTGTTTATGCCGGACATTTGTTTGTGCAAACAGAAAAGCTCTGACATAATTTTCACTCCCTTAATTGAGTTAATAACGTGGTTAATTAAGTTTGTAGAGTTCTTACTTTTCCTTCCAGGTATTTTCAGTTTACTCAATTCTCCCCTGATTTGTTATTATTTCAAACAAATCGTAAAAATTGTCTTGCTGTCTGACAGATGTGCTTCCTGATAATTCAAAAATCCTTGGAATTGAAACAGACCTAATCAGAGCAGAGTGAAGGAGAATAAAGGAGGCTCAGGGGGACTTTTCCCTACAAGTCCCTGCCAGGAGGGGACAGCCGGGGGGGTCGGGCTCTGCTCCCAGGGAACAGGGACAGGAGGAGAGGGAACGGCCTCGGGCTGGGCCAGGGGAAGTTGAAATTGGATATTAGGAAGAATTTCTTCATGGAAAGGGTGCTCAGGGCTTGGAAGTGGCCAGGGAGGTTTGGAGTGCCCATCCCTGGAGGTGTCCAAGGAATTCCTGGAGGCGGCACTCAGAATCTTGGAGGCTTTTCCAGCCTCAGGGATCTTGGGATTTCATGAAGGAGTTGTTGGATCGTGATGTGATGATGGCTTTAATCCCAGCAGCTGGACAGGTGTCTGTGCTGGCAGGACAGGTGAGTGCCTCTCCTCCTTCCCCTGCACCCCAGAGTGAACCTCCTCAGTTCCTGGAGAGCATCCCTGAGGCTCATCCTGGGAGCAGGAGGAACGAAGGAGAGAGGAAAAACAACTTCAAGCCCCAAGCTGGTGTGGCTGGGTTTGCTCAGAACGTGGGATTAACACTCCCAGAGCTGCTGGTTCAACGCTGTGTGGGCTGTTTATATACAACGACACATTTGTACATTTATACATGCACAGAAAGAGCTTTGATGTGCCCCGTGCCCTTATCAGCCCCAGGAGCGTTCCCCGTGCCCGGGCAGACTGCCTGAACTGGTTCCACAGCTGCATCCCGGATGATATTCTGGGATGTCCTTTGCTGTGCTTGCAGAGAGAGACACATTTAAAAACCTGGGGAGAGCTGTGTGTTCTTTTCCCTGTGTTCTGAGATACCAAAGTCACTTTAAGTTAATTTTCCCAATGATAGTCACTGATCTAAAACCGGATGTCAGTGCTGGGAATTTTTTGGTTTATAGATTGAAAAAAATAAAGGGGGATTTGTGCTTCATTAAAAAAATGTTTGAGTGAAGTAAGTAATTCTCTGATATTCTTCAACTCTGCTTCTTTCCCACCTTCTTCGATGATTATAAAAATGTAGCCTACCAATATAATACATCAAAAATTTGGATTATTTTCAGGTTTTTTGGTGCTTCATAGTACCAAAATTGCTCTAGAATATATTTAATCTTTTCTCTGGCGTTTCAGCAGCTCCTCTTTCTGGGCTCTTAGTGCCTGTCAGCTCTCCAGGGGCTTCATGCTCCTCTATGGTTTTTGAACAGATCATGTTTCCTCTGTGCCAGATAGCCTCTTAATTATTTAGGTCATTTATTAATTAAACTATGCAGGTAGACCCACTGTGTTCTCACGGTGAGTAGGATTAAAAGAAAATGGGATTTTAAGATTTAAATTCCAGATTTAAATTCCAGGTTTAAGTTTAAGGTTTAAATTTCAGATTTAATTTTAAGGTTTAAAGATATAACTTTCAGATTTAAATTTTGGGTTTAATTTTAAGATTTAATGTTAAGATTTAAAGATTTAAATTAGAGATTTAAATGTCAGATTTAATTTGAAGATTAAAATTTCGGATTTAAAATGCTGTTTAAAAGAAAGGAGCTGTTTTAAGGACACGTTTTTCAGGTTAGTTTGAGCTACGTTGACATTTTGTTTAAATTACAGACATGTTGCATTTGCCTATTTATAAACTGCAGGCTGTAGCTTCTAAATGTGTATTTGTAAATACAGATGTGAGCTTCCCTCTCTGTAATTTACTTTTCTCCCTCTCATTTCTGTGGCCGGTTGGGTTTTTTTTTTTAAATGTGTTTTCTCCTCCCTTTGGTTTGTATTTTCAGCTGGTTCCTGTTGCAATAGGACACGAGATAGAGACGCTTGACTCCAGTCAGGAGGCAGTAGAAATCAGAAGGTTTTATTTACAATTTATTCAGCTAAGAGGGCGCATTATTGATCTATAGGGTTGACACCTCTCCCATTGGCTCAGTAACAGAAACAGCAAACAGCACCTGTTGTTATGCGAAAGGAATATTGTTTACACAAGGGGTTTTTGGGAAAAAGAAAAACTGTTGAAAAGTTTCCCTTGGGAAGAGCTCAGGCTCAGAAAATATCGGGTCCACAGGTTCCTATTTGAATTCCCGTTTTTCTCCCTGTTTCCTGTTTTCCCCCCTGGCAGCATGGAGATGTATTTCCCATTTTTTTTCTGTGTTTCCTGTTTTTCCCCCTGGCACCATGGAGATGTATTTCCCATTTTTCTCCCTGTTTTTCCCCCTGGCAGCATGGAGATGTATTTCCCATTTTTTCTCTGTGTTTCCTGTTTTTCCCCCTGGCAGCATGGAGATGTATTTCCCAATTTTTTTTCTGTGTTTCCTGTTTTTCCCCCTGGCAGCACGGAGATGTATTTCCCATTTTTTCTCTGTGTTTCCTGTTTTTTCCCCTGGCAGCACGGAGATGTATTTCCCATTTTTCTCCCTGTTTTTCCCCCTGGCAGCATGGAGATGCATTTCTCATTTGTAGTGCTTTGAAAGCAAAAGCAGTGAGAGTCTCCAAGTCAGAAATACAATTTAATAGGAAGAGAAAAAAAGAAGTAAAATAAAATAAATGCAGGAATACAAACGACCACTGGCAGAGTCAGAATACAACCTGACACCCCGTTGGTCAGGGTGTTGGAGACAGTCCAAAGTAAACCCTCCTGGAGTGGCTGTTGTGGTCCTGTTGGAAGTAGAGATGGTCCCATAGAGAACAGGGTCCAGAGATGGGTCCAGTCTTCCTTTGGGAGTCCCGTGGGAACACTGGATGTCTGGTGACACTTGTGGCTCCTTTTTATCCAGGTGGAGATGGTTTGGCTCCTCCTCCCTGGGTGGAGCATTTCACAATGGGATGATGTCATGTGTGATGTCATTGGTGAGCTTTAATGGCCCGTTAACAGGAGATAAGGAACCCTGGGATGATGTCATGTGTGATGTCATTGGTGAGCTTTAATGGCCCATTAACAGGAGATAAGGAACCCTGGGATGATGTCATGTGTGATGTCACTGGTGAGCCTTGATGGCCCGTTAACAGGAGATAAGGAACTCTGGGATGATGTCATGTGTGATGTCACTGGTGAGCCTTGATGGCCCGTTAACAGGAGATAAGGAACCCTGGGATGATGTCATGTGTGATGTCACTGGTGAGCCTTGATGGCCCGTTAACAGGAGATAAGGAACCCTGGGATGATGTCATGTGTGATGTCACTGGTGAGCCTTGATGGCCCGTTAACAGGAGATAAGGAACCCTGGGATGATGTCATGTGTGATGTCACTGGTGAACTTTAATGGCCCGTTAACAGAAGATAAGGAACTCTGGGATGATGTCATGTGTGATGTCACTGGTGAGCCTTGATGGCCCATTAACAGGAGATAAGGAACTCTGGGATGATGTCATGTGTGATGTCACTGGTGAGCCTTGATGGCCCATTAACAGGAGATCAGGAACCCTGGGATGATGTCATGTGTGATGTCACTGGTGAGCCTTGATGGCCCGTTAACAGGAGTTATCCCCATGGAGGTAATGGGAGGGTGGGCAGAGATAAGAAACACTGCCCCACCCGGTTGAACAGCTGGCTTCTTATCAGAAAGGCAACCACCCCTCCCTCCTGGAGTTACAACAGATAAGGAAAAAACACCTCCCCAGCCAGTTTCAACAGATGGAATAGAATAAACTTTTGTTGTTGTTGTTGTTGTTGTTACATAACCAGGACACCATTTTCCTCCCTGTTTTTCTCCCTGGCAGCATGGAGATGTATTTATTTCCCATTTTTCTCCGTTTCCTGTTTTTCCCCCTGGCAGCATGGAGATGTATTATTTCCCATTTTTCTCCCTGTTTTTCCCCCCTGGCAGCATAGATATGTATTTCCCATTTTTCTCTGTTTCCTGTTTTCCCCCCTGGCACCATGGAGATCTATTATTTCCCATTTTTTCTCCCTGTTTTCCCCCCTGGCACCATGGAGATGTGTTATTTCCCATTTTTTCTCCCTGTTTTCCCCCCTGGCACTGTGGAGATATATTATTTCCCATTTTTCTCCCTGTTTTTCCCCCTGGCAGCATGGAGATGCATTTCCCATTTTTCTCTGATCCTGTTTTTCCCCCTGGCAGCATGGAGATGTATTTCCCCCAGAACGACTCGTGGATCGGGCTGGCCCCTCTGAGCATCCCCCGCTACGAGTTCGGGATCTGCGTGCTGGAGCAGAAGATCTACGTGGTGGGAGGCATCGCCACCCACGTGTGCCAGGGCATCAGCTACAGGAAACACGAGAGCTCCGTGGAGTGCTGGGACCCCGACACCAACACCTGGAGCTCCCTGGAGAGGATGTTTGAGAGCCGCAGCACGCTGGGCACGGCCGTGCTGGCCGGGGAGCTCTACGCCCTGGGCGGTTACGACGGCCAGTCCTACCTGAGGAGCGTGGAGAAGTACATCCCCAAGGTGAAGGAGTGGCAGCTGGTGGCCCCCATGAGCAGGACGAGGAGCTGCTTCGCCGCTGCTGTGCTGGACGGGATGATCTACGCCATCGGGGGGTACGGGCCTGCCCACATGAACAGGTACGTGCTGGGGGCACCCACCAAAACCCCCTGAGCAGCCTTTTTAAATCTTCCCCTGCTCACATGAACAGGTACGTGGTGGGGGGACCCACCAAAACCCCCTGAGCAGCCTTTTTAAATCTTCCCCTGCTCACATGAACGGGCTGGGAGTGACCCTGTACCCACCTGGGCACCACCTAAACCCCCTGAGCGGGCTTTTTAATCCTTCCCCAGCCCACATGGACAGGTACGTGCTGGGTGTGACCCTCCAAAACGCCCTGGGCACCTCATTAATCCTTCCCCTGCCCACATGAACAGGTATGTGGTGGGAGTGACCCACCTGGGCACCACCAAAACCCCCCTGGACAGCCAATTAAATCATCTCCAATTAATTGATCAATCCCTTTTTTGTCACGTCTGTCCCATCATTCAAATAAGAAATCTTTCTTTTTGCTTCACTTTGTGTGTTCCACCTCCTTCAGGGCTCTTTTTTAGATCGCCTCAAAGGCGATTTTACCAAAAAGGTCAAAACAGAGATGTGCCTGCGTGTTACTGAGCCTTGGAGCTCAAGCCTGCAAAATCCGAGGGTGGGTGGTGAGTTTTGCCATGAGAGCCCTGATTTGGGGTGAACGGGACACGCCAAATAAACACAAAACTCTGCTGGGATCTTAAATCCGTGTTACTGCTGATAGCAGAATTCAGGGTGGGGATGACTGCTCTGCCTCCAGGGGTTGGCTCAGACCTTGCATTCCCAAGGAATTTTCCTGGTGCCACCGTGCTCTTTAGCTCCTCCGTTCCCTGTGGATGCCCAGAGACATCCAGTTATCCAAAGGAATCGTTTTCCATCATTAAAATGGGAACGAATCAGCTGCATGTCCCTCCAGGAGGGAAAATAATAAACCACAAGTGTAAGAGCTGAATAAAGAGTGAAAAACTCTTTCTCCTGAGGAAGGGACACAGTGATTGTTCAGCAGGGTGGCACCAGACATTGCAATGATGAATTAAATTGACTTCTTATACTTGAGGCTGAGCCAGGGGAGGTTCAGGTTGGATATTAGGAAAAGATTCTTCTTTTAGGTTCTTCTTTGAGGAAAAGGTTCTTCTTTCTATTAGGAAAAGGATCCTTGCACTCCTCGATCCTTCCAGCTCCGGCTGTTCCATATTCTGTGAATAATTTTGGTTTTATTTCTGGTTGGAGGGGTGAGTACTCAGCCATGCCATGCAGCACCAGGCTCCTCCAAGCTCTAGCATTAAATCAAGCTCACGCTGGGTAATGAAGCCCCTTTTTCCAAACTCTGATCTCCTCTTCCCCTTTTTTCTGCCCCTCTGTGCTGCTGCAGCTGCACTTGGGCAGGAACAGCTCTGAGCCACGAGTGTGTTAGTATTGACCATCTGTACGGTGATCAGAAATGTTAATGATGATGAAAATTCGTTTCCCTTTGATCCTGAAGCCTCTCCTGCCCTCGGTGTTTTGATCAGCAGCCTCTTTGCTGCTTTTCCTGGGGAATATTAATACACTCTGCACACGCTTTTTTCTCTCTGAATGTTATTTTCAGGCCAGCCTCAAGGCAGTTCTGGATTTGCTGTGTACCCAGAGAAATACACTTGAGCTCTGCGTTGTGTTCAGTTTCCCACAAAAATTTTCTTTTAATATTGTATTAATAGATTATTATATTATTTTAATAGATAATTATATTATTTTAATAGATTATTATGTTACTTTAATAGACTATTATATTCTTTTAATAGATTATTATATTCTTTTAGTAGATTATTATTTTATCTGATACACATTTTAAATTCGAGTTTTAAAAAATGGCACCAGGCATCCCGAAAGAGCTTTCAGCCGTGAGGAGCCTCTTGGTTCCAGGGCGTGGCCTGAAGATCCAGGGCAGAGGGACAGGGAGGACGTGGGAGAGGCTGAACCAGTTGCTCTCTCAGGGGGAAACATCACAGAACCATTTGGGATGGAAAAGCCTTTGAAGATCAATGAGTCCAACCTTTGGCTGAATTGATTATAAAAATAGGTTAAAATGGATTTTTGGCCACACTGTCGGGCTGCTTTGGTTGTGGAGGTGCCCAGGGATGAGACTGGCGCTTCCCAGGTGACATCACAATTTCTGGGGGCTGCTCTTGGGTTGTGCCAAGTGACTGCACCACGGAATGTTCCATCAGCTCCAGCCATTCCCTGTGAATTCCATGATTCCTGTGTGGTAACTCTGCCTGGCAGAGCCAGCTGTGCCTGTGACACTCCAGGGGTGAATCCCCATCCCTGACATCCCGGGCTGTCCCTGTGACACTCCAGGAGTGAATCCCCATCCCTGACATCCCGGGCTGTCCCTGTGACACTCCAGGGGTGAATCCCCATCCCTGACATCCCGGGCTGTCCCTGTGACACTCCAGGAGTGATTCCCCATCCCTGACATCCCGGGCTGTCCCTGTGACACTCCAGGGGTGAATCCCCATCCCTGACATCCCGGGCTGTCCGTGTGACACTCCAGGAGTGATTCCCCATCCCTGACATCCCGGGCTGTCCCTGTGACACTCCAGGAGTGAATCCCCATCCCTGACATCCCGGGCTGTCCCTGTGACACTCCAGGAGTGATTCCCCATCCCTGACATCCCGGGCTATCCCTGTGACACTCCAGGAATGAATCCCCATCCCTGACATCCCGGGCTGTCCCTGTGACACTCCAGGAGTGATTCCCCATCCCTGACATCCCGGGCTGTCCCTGTGACACTCCAGGAGTGAATCCCCATCCCTGACATCCCGGGCTGTCCCTGTGCCATTCCAGGAGCGATTCCCCATCCCTGACATCCCGGGCTGTCCCTGTGCCATTCCAGGAGCGATTCCCCATCCCTGACATCCCGTGCTCACGGCTGCGTTTCCTTTGCAGCATGGAGCGCTACGATCCGAGCAAGAACTCCTGGGAGACCGTGGCCTCCATGGCTGACAAACGGATAAACTTTGGGGTGGGGGTCATGCTGGGCTTCATCTTCGTGGTGGGGGGACACAACGGGGTGTCCCACCTGTCCAGCATCGAGAGGTACGACCCCCACCAGAACCAGTGGACGGTGTGCCGGCCCATGAAGGAGCCCAGGACAGGTGGGACACGGCAGGAATGAACCTCTGAGCTGGGAAAACCTGCAGGGACAGTGGCAGGGAAGGTCACTTCAGCAGCTCTGTGAAAGGACCTTGGTTTCTCCAAGCTCAGTTTTTTAATGCTGAGCTGTAACAATAATTATGGGAAGTAGTAGTTCTACTCCACCTCCTGTTTTTTTCAGTGGTTTCAGCAGTGATGGGTTTCAGCAGCTCTGTGCTCACTGTTGGATTTTGTTGGGTGTGGACACTCAGGGCTGCAGGGTTGAGGTGCGGCTCCCATCTCTGCTCCTGAAACAGGGACAGCACCCAGGGAACAGCTGGAGCTGGGCCAGGGAGGGTCAGGCTGGAGAGCAGGGAAAGGTTCTTCCCCCAGAGGGTGGAATAAGCCCTGGAAAAGCTCCCCAGGGAATGGGCACGGCCCCGAGGCTGCCAGAGCTCCAGGAGCCTTTGGACAGCGCTGCCAGGGATGCCCAGGGTGGGATTGTTGGGGCTCTGGGCAGGGACAGGGGTTGGGATGATCCCTGTGGGTCCCTCCAGCTGAGGACATTCCATGATTCTATCCCACAGGTTCCCTGGCAGGGGGCACTGGGACAGAGGGAGGTGGTTTTATCATAGGAAAGGCACAAAAAGGCGTGTCAGACCTGAACAGAGAGGGTGCTCCCTTACACCCCCTTTCTCTAGACACCGAGGACTCAGGCTCTGGGTGACAGGGGGTGACTGCAACTGGGAACAAACCCCCGGCGGGCGGTTCCCGCAGGGTTTGATGTCCTTCCTTTCAGACAGTGAGGACTCTGGGGTCAGCCTGTGGGTGGCAGGGGGCAAACCCCCGGCGGGCGGTTCCCGCAGGGTTTGATGTCCTTCCTTTCAGACAGTGAGGACTCTGGGGTCAGCCTGTGGGTGGCAGGGGGCAAACCCCCGGCGGGCGGTTCCCGCAGGGTTTGATGTCGGCGCTTCCCTCCGCAGGCGTGGGCGCGGCGGTGATCGACAACCACCTGTACGTGGTGGGCGGCCACTCGGGCTCGTCCTACCTGAACACGGTGCAGAGGTACGAGCCCATCTCGGACTCGTGGCTGGACTCGGCGGGGATGACCTACTGCCGCTGCAACTTCGGCCTGACGGCGCTCTGAGGGCGCTGAGCGTGCCCCTGGCCCGGCCGGGGCTCGCCCTGCCCGCGGTGCTGCGCCTCGCCTCGGCGTGGCGACCCGCGAGGGATGGATCCGCTCCTTCCCCGGGCGGCTTTCCCGAGGGTGGGAAAGCTGAGCGCCCCGGCTGCTCGTGGGCCGTGGGTTTGTTCGGGAGAGAGCTGGGATGCAGCTGGGAGTTTGTCCATCCCTCTTGTAGAGCTTTTGTCTCTTGCTCCTCTGGAATGTGGAAGCTCCCCCGTGCCCGGGGGGAGGCTGGGCGAGCGCAGGGAGTGCTGACCCCGGGCAGTGTGTGTGTGCGCACACGGGGAAAGCGCCAGTGCTTCACGGGGGGTTTTTTAATGACCAAGGGCTGCCTTGTTTCTGTATCTCAAGGTTTGTACATAATAAATGCCATAGGATGTTGCCTGTACTCTCCTTTGTCACCTGCTTCCTGCCAGGAGGGCTGGGATGACCCTTGGAGACATTGGCAAGGCAAATTTCTTGCCTCCTCGGGACAGTTTTTTTTTTTTTTCTTTTTTCTTTTTTTTTTTTTTTGTATCTGATGAAGAGAATTTGCACCTTTACCTTTTCCCTTCTGTTTTCTCCGAGTGCTAGATGAACTGACTTCATCCTGCTGTGTGCTTTCAGTTGGAATGCGAGGAGAACTCACAGCAGCAGCATCCCTGGCATGCTATCCAATGAAATCCTCCAAGCCAGCCCATCCCATCCTCCTCGTGTCCGTGTTCCCCCTTTTTTTTCCCCCTCAAGGATTGTATGATCGCTTCCTCTGAGTGTTCCCATCTCACAATGGTGCTAAATGTAGGGGTACCCCCGAGGCTGTTCCTGGTTTCAGTGCATAAAAGCATGTTTGGATTGTTCCACTGGTTTGGTTTCTTCTTTGCTCCATCCCCCCCCGCAGCTGTGCAGGCTCACCCCCCCATGGAATGAGCTCCCTGGTGGGTATTCCAGCGGGGCTTTTTCCACATGGATGTTGGTTCTTCCCATTCTCACAAATCCCAGCTCGGGTTCTCCAGGCAGCTCACACCCGGGGCAGGGAGTTCAGACGGGGCTCATCCCAAATGTGTGTCCTGCCGAGGGGAAGGTCCTGGGCTTAACCACAGTCCCTCTGGCTTAATCAGACAGCCCTGAACTCGGTGAAAACTGGCCCAGAGAGAGAGAAAATGGTGCTGTGGGTTACAACCATCGTTTAAAATGGAATTTAACTCATTTAGCACACTTCGGGTTGTCTTCTGATCTCAATTAACTTCGATTTCTGTGCTGTCTGCCCACTGCCAGGCCTGGTCCTAAGGGGGTTTTTTTTTGCCTCCAGAGTTTCCTTCCCCTTTATTTTAACATGTTTGGTGGTTGTCTTCCAAGCCCACACTGTGTTATTTTGAAGGGTGCAATAATACTTGAAATTGTTGCTTTAAAAGCCGTTTCTTCATGATTTTGCTGAATGGGGAGGGTTGAGTGCTCTGGGTTTATCCTGAATTCCTGCAGAGCTGGTTCCAGTTCTTCTATTCCAATCACTGGGATTTCACCAGTCCAGGAGGGTGTTGTCACGTAAAATATTGTTCAGATACCCCAGGTGGTTTCACAGACCATAAAATCCCGCAGGTCTCCTTCAGATTCGGTGGAACTGAGCAGGACTTTAAATGTAAATAAGAGAAAACTGCATTGAAAAACGCTGGAATTGTTAACTTGACCCCCGGGGATTCATTCCAGTGACAGCAGTAAATCCTGATTTAATTATTCCAGGGCATCTGTTGGCAGGGCAGGAGGGGCTCCATGGCTGTTTTTGCATGTTTGGGTGTGGAGAGGGGGAGGAATCATGGAATCCCGGGGTGGTTTGGGTGGGAAGGGACCTCAAATCCCACCCAGTGTCACCCCTGCCATGGCAGGGACACCTCCCACTGTCCCAGGCTGCTCCAAGCCCAATGTCCAACCTGGCCTTGGACATTCCCAGCGATAGATCATAATAAACAACAAAAACATCATTAAAAAACACCCCATAAATCAGAACAACAACAACAAAAATCCATATTATGGTGATTATTTATGTCAACATCTCTCTTTTATGGGAAGTCGAAGCACTGAAAATTGCGAAATGTTTTTATTCCCTTTCCCCAGGCAGTGGGGATGATAAACCCCGGAACGGTTTGGGGTGAAAGGGGCTTTAAAGCCCACCCTGTTCCACCCCTTTCCGTGGGGAATTCTTCCACTGGAATGAGGCCAGGGGAGGGGAGTGATGTCCCAGATGGACCCTGTGCTGTGGGATGGGACATTCCCTCACTGGAGAGAGCAGCAGAGACCCCTTTTTAACTCTGCAGGAGAAACGCCTTGAGAATTTCCCTGCTGCTGTAGGATGGACTCCTTACCTGGAGATGGATCAGCTCAGGGATCCCTTAAATTCACCCCATCCCCACTTCTGTCCCTGCAGTGCTTGGGCAGACACAGCAATCAGGGTAAAGCCGTGTGAAGACACAGCAATCCCATGGGAATGACTGCCTGGGAGCTGGAAAACCGTGCCACAATTCCCAATTACTATCGGATTCCAGTTCCTCATCTCTCAAATTGCACTTTACCGTGGGTTCAGTGAGTTTATTTGTGTCCATACAGCTCAGAATTCCTGCTTTTTTAAAAGATGATCATCCACCAGCTGCTGGCCAGTCTCTCCTCCTAGGAATGCTTCCCTTGCAGGAACTGTTGGAATTTTTGCCCAGGTTACAGATATTGTTCCTGGGAGATAACATTGCTTCGGAGAGCTTCCCATCTGTAAATCCCCATTCGCTGCGTGAAATAATGCAAAACTTCCCCAGACTGCCTTCAGTTCTTTCCACTGACCCGAAACACGAAGAACTGCATGACAAACTCCTATTATTATTATTATTATTATTATTATTATTATTATTATTATTATTATTATTATTATTTGCCTGATGTGGTGTGCTGTGTTTTAAACCCAAGGAAAACTCAGATTTTTTTTTTTTTAGCAGGATTTAATAATTGCACAGAGAATTTTGTACTCGGGCTTGGCCAGAGCGCTTTGGTTGGGGGTGAGAACTGTTCCCTGTAGTTTTGTGCTTTTACCTGTTAATATTTATAATTTTTTTTTAGCAGCCGCATCCTGGTTTTGTTCTGTCTACGAAAGTGGCCTTTGGATGAGAGCTGAGCCCTGCTGGGATTCTCTGGCAGTTCCCAGGGTGTTGTCCTCGTGCTCTCTGAGCATTGTTGCGATGAGTCCACTGGACGTGAAGCTATTTCATGAAACAAACCTGGGAAGTCCTGGTTTGTCTGGGGCCTCTGGAGCTGCTCCCACCTCTCATGGAATGTTCTCATTCCGTGGCTGCTGCTCCTTCTGCCCCACTTTCCCGGGTTATTTATGATCAAATCCAGGGTTTTTTTTACCCCCACGCTGTTTTAATTTCTTATTAATGCACCTGGACAAGCTCCAGCACACACAGAGGATCAGAGGATTTTAACACTTATGATTGCTCTGGAAAATGAGACACATCCATGGAAAGGCTGGGAGAGAACTGGGATTGTTCAGCCTGGAGAGGAGAAGCTCCAGGAAGATCTCAGGGACACCTCCCACTGTCCCAGGGTGATCCAAGCCCAATGTCCAGCCTGGCCTTGGGCACTGCCAGGGATCCAGGGGCAGCCACAGCTGCCCTGGGAATTCCATCCCAGCCAGGAATTCCTTCCCAGGATCCCACCCAAATCTCCTCCTTCCCCATTTGAAGCCATTCCCTGTGTCCTGTCCCTCCATCCCTTGTCCCCAGTCCCTCTCCAGCTCTCCTGGAGCCCCTTTAGGTACCCTCACCTCTCCCTGGAGCTTCTCCTCTCCAGGGGAACCTTCCCAGCTCTCCCAGCCTTTCCCCACAGGGGAAGGGATTTCAGCTCCTCCGTCCGCAGGGGAAGAAAAGCGGGCAGAGCCCGGAGCTGTCCCCGTGTCCCGGCAGGGGCGGGGCGGGAGCTCGGCCCGGGCGGTGCGGGAGCGATGCGGGCGGTGCCGGTACCGGGAGGATGAGGATGGTGCCGGTATCGGGGGGATGAGGATGGTGCCGGTACCGGGGATGATTCGGGCGATGCCGGGGATGATCCAGGGGATGCCGGTACCGGGATGATCCAGGGGGTGCCGGTACCGGGATGATCCGGCCGGTGCCGGTGTCCCGGTCCCGCAGCACCGGGCTGGGCTGAGCCTCCTCCGAGCCGCCCGTCCGCGCCTTGTCCGCGTCCGTCCCGGGAATTCGGGAGGAGCGGAGCCGGCACGAGCATTCCCGAGGAGCCGCTGGCACAGGCTGCTCCCGGGAAAGGGAAAAGCCGATTTTTCCCTTGGAATTGCCGGCGGGGGGCGGAGCGGCGGCGGCGGCGGGGCCGGGCGGGCGCTGGATGTCACCGCTGGATGTCACCGCTGGATGTCACCGCTGGATCCCGCTGGATGTCACCGCTGGATGTCACCCCTGGATCCCGCTGGATGTCGCCGCTAGATGCTGTTGGATGTCACAGGGACAGGCGCTGGGTGTCACTGTCGGACCGCGGTTGGGTGGCACAGGGACAGGCTGCGGATGTCACTGGTGGGTGGCACAGGGACGGGCACAGGCTGCTCCAGCCCCCCCACCCCCCCCCGGCTGCCCTGACACCCCAAACCCCTGCCCGAGGGTCACTCCCAGAATTCCAGGATCCCTGAGGTTGGAAAAGCCCTTCCAGCCCATGGAATCCCAGCTGTGTCCGGTGCCCACCCTGTCCCCAGCCCAGAGCTCTGAGTGCCACCTCCAGGAATTCCTGGGACACCTCCAGGGATGGGCACTCCAAACCCCCCTGGCGACTTCCAAGGCCTCAGCACCCATTTTTCCATGGGGAAATTCCTGCTGTGGGTACAATTAATCCAGGCAATGCTGTGCTTGGGCATTTCTCCCTTAGCTCCATGGGCACAGATGGCAGGGACTCTGTCATGGAATCATGGAATCACTTAGCTTGGAAAAGCCCTCTGAGGTCGTGTCCAGCCCTTCCCCAGCCCTGCCAAGGCCACGCTGCCCCATGTCCCCTCAAATGTCACATCCAGAGGGATTTAAATCCCTCCAGGCATGGGGACTCCAGCCGTGCCCTGCGCAGCTGTGCCAGGGCTGGACAAACCTTTCCAGGGAGGAATTTTCCCAATATCCAACCCAAACCTCCCCTTGTGCAACCTGAGGCTGTTTTCTCCTGTCCTGTCCCATCCCTCAGTTCCCTGCAGATCACATTTTGGGAACTGGGGCTCTCCCAGCTGGAATGGGGACTCCCTGACCTCGGCACAGCCCCAGGGAGCCCCTGGGAGCTCCTTCCACAGATCCCTGTTTCCAGAACAAGCTCCGCTGGCTCTTCCAGCCCCCAGCTGTGTCTCTGGCTCATCTCCTCCTCCTCCTCCCTTTAAAATCTTTATGGATGCAGAGGGAGTGTGTCAGTGAAGGGGGTCCTGGTGTCCCAGAGCCTTCCCTTGGGCAGGCAGAGGTTGGGAATAGGTGGGAATCTGCTGCTCCTGGTTGCATGGAGAGAGGGGAAGGGAATCCCAAAACATCACAGAATCCTGGGATGCTTTGGGTGGGAAAGGACCTGGAATCCCCTCTTGTTGGGGAAGATGAAAGTGTAACAGGAAAGTTTCACAGACATGAATGCTTAGCAGAAGGCTCTCGGAATGTGGAACCTGAGAGTGGAATAGAGATGGAAGCAAGTTTTGATACAGAAGAATAAAAGACGTTTAAATTAAGGATTGCTGAGCCAGTTGTCACTGGACAACTAAGAAAGTCGAGTTGGAAGGAGGTTTTATGGCTGGAGCAAAGGATGTGCTGACCACAAACAAAGAAGATGCTTTTACCAAGCAGACAGAAGTCTCAAGAAAAGCAAAAGACACCACAGGCAAACAAAAACATGTTTTCTACCAAGTAGAAAAAAGGTCTGAAATTTTTTCACTGCGAGAAAACAGAGAACCAACTTTCAGCTTAAACTGTACCACAATCTGGTAATGGCAGTGGTTGTGATAGGCTGGAGGGGATGGTAAAGGTGCTGTGTGTGACGCTGCTTGGTTTGGATGTATTGAGATGTAAATAAAGATGTAAATACATAGTAAATAAAACTATAAATGCATTCTAACCAGAACTAACTTGGATTCAGGCTCAGCCTAAGCTGTGGGTGCAGCTTTAGGCGTGGCTCTGTCACCCCCAGGCCTGCTGTGACACCTTTGACACAACAAAGAGCATTTTGAAGAGCCGCCTGCTGTCCCACATCTCTCACCTCAGGGACACCTCCCCCTGTCCCAGGCTGCTCCAAGCCCCGGTGTCCAGCCTGGCCTGGGCTCCTCCTTCCACGGGAGCTTCCGCTCCTTCCCCACGCGCCTCTGGAATTCCAAGGGAGCACTGGGAGCAGTGCGTGTGCTGAGCTTTCCCCGCCTTCCCGTTTCTTTCAAATCCGAAATGAGGAAGCGCTTCGCTGCTTTGTGCGGATTAATTTGGAGAGCCGTGGATAATAGTTTATAAATTCCCCCCTCCCTCCCGTGTTTCCCGAGGGGTTTGTGGGGAGTCAGGTGAAATGAATTCAGCTCAGGCGGGTGCCCAGCGAGGGACAAACCCAGGCCGGATTGTCCTTCCAAATCCTCATGGAGCATGGGGAGAAAGCTGGGAAAAGAGTGGGAATGGGAGTGGGAATGGGAATGGGAGTGGGATGGGGATGGGACAGAGAGGAGGGGTGGCAGGGGAGCAGGTTGATCCCTGCAGAGCCTCACCCTGGCTCCTGGGAGAGGGCACAAAGCACCCTTCCTTCCCAAAATCCTTCCCAAGGCCCTCCCGTGCCTCAGGGTGCAGGACAGGGCAGGCCCAGGGGACAGGAGGGCACTGGGGGGACACTGGGAGAACACTGGGGGGACACTGGGGGGACACTGGGGGGACACTGGGGGACACTGGGGGGACGCTGGGGGACACTGGGAGAACACTGGGGGGACACTGGGGGGACACTGGGGGGACACTGGGGGACACTGGGGGGACGCTGGGGGACACTGGGAGAACACTGGGGGGACACTGGGGGGACACTGGGTGGACACTGGGGGGACACTGGGGGGACACTGGGAGAACACTGGGGGGACACTGGGGGGACACTGGGGGGACACTGGGGGGACACTGGGAGAACACTGGGGGGACACTGGGGGACACTGGGGGACACTGGGGGGACACTGGGAGAACACTGGGGGGACACTGGGGGGACACTGGGGGGACACTGGGGGGACACTGGGGGGACACGGGGGGACACTGGGAGAACACTGGGGGGACACTGGGGGGACACTGGGGGGACACTGGGGGGACACTGGGAGAACACTGGGGGGACACTGGGGGGACACTGGGGGGACACTGGGAGAACACTGGGGGGACACTGGGGGGACACTGGGGGACACTGGGAGGACACTGGGGGACACTGGGAGGACACTGGGGGGACACTGGGGGACACTGGGAGGACACTGGGGGACACTGGGAGGACACTGGGGGGACACTGGGGGGACACTGGGGGAACACTGGGGGGACACTGGAGGGACACTGGGAGGACACTGGGGGGACACTGGGGGGACACTGGGAGGACACTGGGGGGACACTGGGGGGACACTGGGGGACACTGGGGGGACACTGGGGGACACTGGGAGGATACTGGGGGGACACTGGGGGGACACTGGGGGACACTGGGGGGACACTGGGGGGACACTGGGAGGATACTGGGGGGACACTGGTTTGCTGTGCCAGGACAGAGGTGGGATGCCAGGAGGGGTGGGATGGCTCTGGGATGCTCCTGCTGGAGACCTCGGAGCCTTGTCAGGGATTGCCATCATCCTGACCAGGGAACAGTTCCAATTCCTGGAGCACGGAGCCTCTGGGGAAGGGGATGAGTGTTTGCCAGCGTTTCTCCAATCACCAGGAGTCAGTGCCCTGTTTAAAACACTCATCCTGACAGGATGAATCCATCCTGGAAGTGCCCATCCCTGGAAGTGTTCAAGGCCAGGCTGGACAGACCTCGGAGCAACCTGATTTCATTTTTGGGTCAAAGCTGAGTTTTCCCAAATCCATTTAAAAATTTGGCTGAGCAGCTCCCTAGGCAGGTGGGAGAAGTTTGGATGCCCCATTCCCACGATCCCCCCAAATCCTCCGCAAGGCTGAGGCTCCCTATGGATCCAAAGGTTGCCTGCTGGGGCCTGGCAGGTGGGATTGGGGCTGGCAGGACCCCAAAGCCCCCAGACCCCACACTCCTCCCCAGAGACCCCAAACACCGACCCCAAAGGGGTCTGGGAGTATTTGAAGCCAACAAAATCTGATTTTTGCTGTTCCCAAAGAGCTGCTGGGAGGCTTCCACAGTTAATCCCGGGAAGTGCCTGCTTCTCTGTGTCCCGATCCTTCCTTCCTTCCTTCCCGGAGAAATCACATCCTATCTGCTTCCCCGCTGCTGCGGACAAACCCCCGGCCAGCTGCTCTAATTCCCAGCGACAGAGCTCCTCGCACCGTGTCACCCTGAATCTCCAGCAGGAGGAAGAGGGGGAAAATGGGAGGGGGGGGAAAAAAAAAAGCATTTTAATCCAGGCCGGAGATGCCGGAGCTGAGCGGTGACACGGGGGGGATTTGGGACACGTGGGGCCCTGCGGCTTGGGGACAGCCCTGGGAGGGAGCTGGGGGGTCTGCAGGACACCAGAGCAGCCCTGGGACAGCCCTGGGGCGTGGACACGCTGTGGGATTGTGTGGGATTTACCCTGGGGGGTGGACAGGCTGTGGGATTGTGTGGGATCAGCCCTGGGATTTACTCTGGGGGGTGGACAGGCTGTGGGATTGTGTGGGATCAGCCCTGGGATCAGCCCTGGGGCATGGACATGATGTGGGATTGTGTGGGATTTACCCTGGGGCATGGACAGGCTGTGGGATTGTATGGAATTTGCCCTGGGATTTACCCTGGGGCGTGGATAGACTGTGGGATTGCTGGGATTTACCCTGGGATTTACTCTGGGGGGTGGGCAGGCTGTGGGAATTTATGGGATTTACCCTGGGAATTACCCTGGGGCATGAACACACTGTGGGATTTCATGGGATTTACTCTGGGATCAGCCCTGGGGCATGGACACACTGTGGGATTGCGTGGGATTTACCCCGGGATGTTCCAGGAGGACCCAAAGGGAAGGAAAGGGAGGATTTGGGATGCGGCCATGGCAGGGCAGGGGACAGAAGGGCTGCACCCGGCCTGGCCACGCCTGTCCTGGCTGCCCACGGCACAGCCTGGGGCTGGATGAGGTGACAGAAACCAGGATTAGGGAAAATCCCCCTCTTGGAACGCGAGGGGAGCATGTCCTCCCCCTGAATCACCTTCAGGGAGGATTTGGTGACAGAAAATTCCTTTTGCTCCGCAGAAAGAAAAGAAACAAACAACCCTATCTGAGGAACCCGCCTTCAAAATTGCTTTTTTAATTATTAAATTTAATTGGTAAAGGTCATAGTTTCTAATTACTCAAAAGGGAAGAGCCACACACTCAACGGGGAGCGCAGTTAAAGGGGGGAGGTTTCGAGAGGAAGATTGTGCTTGGAAAATGGGGATTTTTCCTCATCCCACAAAAGTCCGAATGAAAACTTCCATCACCTCCTCCAGGGGAACGCACGGAGCTGCCGTAGGGCTGGAGCCAGGCTGGGAGAGCTGGGAATGTTCCCCTGGAGAGGGAAAGGATCCAGGGAGAACTCCGAGCCCCTGGCAGGGCCTGAAGGGGCTCCAGGAGAGCTGGAGAGGGGCTGGGGACAAGGGATGGAGGGACAGGACACAGGGAATGGCTTTGAGCTGGAAAAGGGGAGATTTGGATGGGAGATTGGGAATTAGGAATTCCTGGCTGGGACAGTGAGGAAGAGCTGGGCTAGAATTCCCAGATTTGCTGTGGCTGAGCCGGAATGTAAATGTTGGGATGAGCAGAGAATCCCCGGCAGTGGCAGCAGAGCCCTGATGGGATCTGGGATGTTCCCCCGGGAGAAGACATGGAATTGAACCTCACGATGTCTCGTGCTGGAGCGAGAGAGGGATTTCCCTCACAGGTAAGAGGGAGTCGGTACAAGACGTTTTCGTGCCAGAGGAGGATCAAACAAATCCCGCTGACTCTCCTGACAATATTTCGCTGCTGGTTTGTAAACAATGCGGCCGTGGGGAACTGAGAGAGGTCAGAGACTCGTCCGGAATTGACTCTTCCTGAATCCGTGCTGCTGGAGCGGGGATGGGATTGGGATCCATGGGATGGGATGGGATGGGATGGGGTGGGATTTGGATGGGATGGGATGGGATGGGATGGGATGGGATGGGATGGGATGGGATGGGATGGGATGGGGGAGATGGGATGGGATTGGGGTGAGATGGGATGGGATCAGGGAGATGAGATGAGGAAGATCGAATGAGGGATTTGGGATGGGGAGATGGGATGGGATCCATGGGATGGGATGGGATGGGATTGGGATGGGATTAGGATGAGATGGGGGAGATGGGATGAGGGAGATGGGATGGGGTTGGGATGAGATGGGATGGAGGAAGCTGGGGTGGGAAGATGGGATGGGGGAGCTGGGAGCAGAGGAGGGGTGAAGTTGCCAATCCCCCTCGGCCATGCGGGGCCTGTCCCCTCTCCCAGGGTGACCACAGCAGCTCCGTGGGGAGCCCCACAACCTCGCCGGGATTTCCATGGGGCAGGGGAGGGTCCGTGGGGATTTCCATGGGGCAGGGGAGGGTCCGTGGGGATTTCCATGGGGCAGGGGAGGGTCCGTGGGGAGCCCCCCGCCCCCGCCGCGCAGTTTGCTCGCCGCTGACACCGCCCGGGGTTCAAAGCCGTCCGGACAAAAGGCTCCGAGGCTCCGGTGGGATCTTACACGCATCCCCGTGACATTTGACATGCTAATCTTATGGAAATAGATTAATTACAAATGCTGTTTCTGTAGGTTTAACGCGCTGCCGTAAGGTCACTGCTGAGGGATAAAAGCTGATGAGATTGTGCTGAATAATAATAATATTAATAATAATAATAACCCAGCCCGGGTTTGTGCAGCCCCCCGGCAGCCAAGTGCCCGGCTCGGGGGCAGGGATGTGGGGCAGGAGGGAATGCAGAGTGGAATGGGTGTGGGATGGGTGTGGGATGGTTGTGGGATCTGCAATGGATGTGGGATGGTTGTGGGGTCTCCAATGGGTGTGGGATCACCAGTGGGTGTGGGGTGGGTGTGGGATCTCCAATGGGTGTGGGGTGGGTGTGGGATGGGTGTGGGATCCAGGATGGCTAAGGGGTGGATCCGGGATGCGGCGGGGGCAGGAGCGGGGCACAGGGCGCGGTGGTTCCCACTCCGGTCCCAGGACAGCCCCGTCCCGCAGCTTCTCTCGCCTTGTGCCTCCCCTCTCCCTCCCTCCCCTCTCCGCTCCCTCTCCAGCTCGGGATAACCCCGGCAGACGGGCGCCGGTGTGGGCTCCGCCGCCGGAATCCCGTTATCCATTCCCATTCCCGTTTATCCCGGTTTGTGCCGTGGGAATCGCCTCGTGCGGGCAGGGTGGGCACGGGGGGACAGCCGGGGACAGCCGGGGACAGCCGGGGACACTCCGGCGCCTCGTGGCGCTGCTCCCGCCCCGCACCAGGGAATCTTCCCGGGGGGACGTGGGAGGTGTTGGCATCCAGCCCGGCGTCACCCCGGAGCACAGATTCCCGATGGATCCGGGGCGGCTGGAGCCGCCCCATCGCTGCTGCTGTGGGGGCTCCGCGTCCGGGAGGGATGCGCTGCTGCGGCAGGAAATCAGGGAATTCCAGCTGCGGAGCCCGCGGGCACTGCGGGCACGGCCAAGGTGTGCGGGGAGCTCACCTGGGCAGCCCCTGCCGCGCCAGCCCCGCCACCTCCCGGCCCTCCCCCTCATTCCCGAGGGAAATCTCGGCCGTGACGTGCTCCGTGTCCTTGGAGCTGGTCCCTCTCCCTGCGCCGGTCCTGGGGGTGCAGCAGGGCCGGAGCTGCGGCTCCTGGAGGGGCCTGGAGCGGGCAGGTGCCCCCGGCCAGGGAAGCGTTTATCCCGCTCACGTGTGTTGGCGTCCCTGCTCGCTTTGTCGGGCATCAATAAAGCGTTTCCTGGGATTCTTGTCCGAGCCAGGTCAGCGGGGCGTGGGAGCTGGCCCGGGATGTGTGACCCTGTGCTGGGACAGGGATAACCCCGTGGAATTAAAGCAAAGCTCCGCCCGCCTTTGGGGCGCGGAGCGGGAGCCCTGCAGGTGGTAGCAGAGCTCCACGGCAGCCGCCGCCGCAATTCCAGCTCCCGAAAATGCTGCCCGCGCCTCTCTCCAGAAGGGAAAAGGAGCTTTGGCTCGTTCTGGCCGCGCAGCGTGAGCTCAGCCGCGAGTGGGGCCGGGAAGGAGATCCACGGGATGGAGCTGGGGCTGTGGAGGGGAAAGGAGGAAGGACGCCCATGGTGTGGACCCTAGATGGATGGAGTGGGACCAGGGAAGGAGTTCCATGACCGTGGGTCATGGATTCATGGAGCAGATCCATGCCATGGATCCCAGATTGACAGAGCAGATCCAAGGCTTGGATCCCACATTGATGGAGAAGATCCATGCCATGGATCCCGGATTGATGGAGCAGATCCACGGCATGGATCTCAGATTGATACAGCAGATCCATGCCATGGATCCTGGATAGATGGAGCAGACCCATGGCATGGATCCTGAACTGATGGAGCAGATCCACAGCATGGATCCCACATTGATGGAGCAGATCCATGGCATGGATCCTGGATTGATGGAGCAGACCCATGGCATGGATCCCGGATTGATGGAGCAGATCCATGCCATGGATCCCAGATTGATGGAGCAGATCCATGGCATGGATCCCAGATTGATGGAGCAGATCCATGCATGGATCCCAGATTGATACAGCAGATCCACGGCATGGATCTCAGATTGATGGAGCAGATCCATGGCATGGATCCTGGATTGATGGAGCAGATCCATGCCATGGATCCCAGATTGATGGAGCAGATCCATGGCATGGATCCTGGATTGATGGAGCAGATCCATGGCATGGATCCTGGATTGATGGAGCAGACCCATGGCATGGATCCCGGATTGATGGAGCAGATCCATGCCATGTATCCTGGATTGATGGAGCAGATCCATGGTATGGATCCTGGACTGATGGAGCAGATCCATGGTGTGGATCCCAGATTGATGGAGCAGATCCAGAGCTTGGATCCCGGATTGATGACACTGGCTGCTAAGGAGGAGCCAGGATTTAGCTGGAGGGTCTCTCAGGGGGTTTCAGTAACAATCCTGATCCCCTTAAAGCCCGCCCAGGCAGATTTACAATTTCCCAGCCGAGCCCTGGGAAGTGATTCCCACAGGCAGAAGTGCTGGGAGACGAAAAGGCTTTTCCAGCAGCACCTGACTGTCCCTGCCTGGTTTAAACAGTTCTAGGGAAGAGATTATTTGGGATTTGCTATCCCGGTGCTGGCAGGGAGCTGCACAAGGCTGGCTGCAGCAGGAATTAGGATTTGCAGTGGTCACCAGCAGGTTCAGCCAGGCAGGGCTTTCCTGGCAGTGCTCCCAGTGGAGCTGCTGGCTCAGGGTCCAGCGGGTATTCCTGCTATCCCGGAGGAAAACTGTGGGAAAACTATGGGAAAACCCCTGAAATCCTCACCTGGGGTGGTGCTGGGCGGTTGGGGTCCCACCAGCTGAGCCCCTCCACCCTCCTGGCTGGGACACCCAGGGTCCTGTGCTCCTCAGGAATTCGGGCCTTGGCTCCCCTTTCAACTGCAGGGATTTGATTCTCCTCACAGCAGGCCCTGAAGGCCGTGGCAGAGGATCTCATTTGGCAGGAGGGAGGCTGTTAGTCGTGAGGAAGGTTCTAACGAGAGCAGGAAAAATAACCCCTGCCACTGGTAATAATTACGGATCCCTGAGCTTCCTCCAGTGGAACATTTTAATGGCTTTTAAAGCAGAATCACTTAGTTGGTTTTATTTTATTTTTTTTTTCCCTTTCCAGAACATCTAAAACCTGAAAAGGTCATTTCCCCCCCCCCCCCCGGTTTTGTTTTATTAGGGAAAAAACAACAACAAAAAAAACCCAAACCCAAAAAAAGAGAAAAACCCTGGAAAACGCCAGCTGAAATGTAGAAATGATATTTCTGGAATCGAGCTGGTGAGAAGTGGGGGAGGAATTCAGGGATTTGAGGGAGGTGAAAAGACATTTTCAGCAGCACCTGACTGTCTCTGTCTGCTTGAAACAATTCTAGGGAAGATGTTACTTGGGATTTGCTGTCCCAGTGCTGGCAGGGGAGGGAGGTGAACACCATGTTCACCTCACCCATCATGGACTGGATGTCCAACGTTTCCAAGAAGAAAATTTCCCAATATCCCATCTAAACATCCCCTGGGGCAACCTGAGGCTTTTCCCTCTTGTCCTGTCCCTAGTTCCGTGGGAGCAGAGCTCCGTCCCCACCTGGATCCACCCTTCGGTAAAAAGTTCTGGCAGTGCTCAGGAGGGACTTTTTAAAAACAGGGATAACAACCTTCAGTGGGAAGGGCTCCAAGGGGTGGTGGGGACTGGCTGGGCTGTTCCTTCTCCCAAAACTCTGGGAACATCAGCACCCAGCCACATTCCAGGCAGGAATTGCCTCTCCAGGTGCCCCCTGGGAGGTTGGGCAGGACAGGGAGGGAGATTGGCTGGCTCTGGATTCAGGATTTGATGGCAGAAAAACCCGGCTCCTTCCTGGACACCCCGCGGGTTTCCAGGGTGATGTTCTCAAATAAACTCAACTCTCACGATGTGATGTCTTGGTTTGGAAAGACAGACGTTTGCCAGGGAAAGCTGGAACTTCCCTTGGGATGGAGAATGGAAACCCTCTCCCTCCGAATTATTACAATTTTGAAATTAAGGGGCTCTCAGGGAAAAATATGGGAATGGGAATAGCAGTCATTCACTAGGAATATTAAAATAAAAATGCAGGAGTACAAAAAAAAAAGCAAACAGAAAAATCCTAGAAACAGATAGAAAACAACCTGACCCCTCGTGTTGGTCAGGGTGTTGGTGTCAGCCCAACCCAGTCCTCCTGCAGTGACAGCTGTGGTTCTGCTGGAGCAGAGATGATCCTGGAGAAGGCTCCAGTGGTGCTGGGATGGGTCCGCTCTCCCTCTGGGAATCCAGTGCACACAGGCCGTGCTGCTGTTCTGAATGCCAGCTTTGATCCAGGCGGGAATGCTGGGCTCCTCCCCCTGGGTGGAGCCTCTCCCCGTGGGATGATGGGATTGTATCAGCCCTGCAGTGAGCCTGGATGGCCCATGGACAGCAGATATCCCCTGGAGGGAGGATGGGTCCTGGAAGGGATAAAGAACATGGCCCCAGCTGGTTTAACAGCTGGTGATGGAGCACACAGTGCTGGGGACATCCTGCACGGACACCCAAGACGTGTGGGCACAGCCCCGTGGTCGGATTCAGCTCGTGCAGGATAATTTGACATTCTGCCAGCACAGGCACTGGTAAGAGCCAAGGATTTCAGGGATGACGTTTGGTGGAAAACTTCTTGGGAAAGTCCCTCCGCAGCTTGGATTGATGGAACAGGACTGAGAGAAAAGGTCCTGACCTTTTCCTGTGACCTCTGTGCGTCCACCAGGCCGCAGGTGCTGTCACAGGGTGCTAAAATTGCCTTTTTGCCCCCAAAAGCTTCGTGATTTAATTTGGGCGTGGCCGCAGCCACCACCTGCCTGCTGCCTTTGCATCTGAGTGTCCGCGGGTGGGAGCAGCACAGAAACGCTTCCGAGGAAGGCAGAAAATGGGAATTTTCACTGCCAGAGCCACGGTGGGATGGGAGCTGCGGTGTCCCTGGAGGTGGTGGGGGATAAATGCCCCAGAGGTCCTGGCAGGTGACCCCATGCAAGGTCCTGCCTTGGCCTGGGCCATGGAATGTGACCCCTGGGTGTGTTCCCAGCTCTCCAGCCCCCTTCCTTGTGCTGGGGAACCACAAAATCCCAGATTGGGGTGGGTTGGAAGCGCCTTAAAGCTCATCCCCTTCCACCAAACTATTATTCTTTATCAGTAAAACTCTTATTTCTTTCTTGAAGACGACACTGAGGTTGCTTTGGAGCAGGTGAAAATGTCAGCTGAGCTTCTCAGGAGAGGCAGGAATTCCCATCAGGAAGTGTGTGGGACACAAGAAACCTCTCTGGGTCCTGCAGAGCCTCCCTGCCCATTATAAAGCATTTATTTGGAGTGAAGTTTTGTGTGAGAGCTTATTAAAAAAAGAGCGTGGTTTATGGATTTAATTAAAGTTCTGCATATGAGACCTTGCTAATCCTGTTTGTGCTGCAACTGTATTAACGTGCTAAAAATCAATATATTTGAGTTTAAATATTTTATTACGGCAAGCTGTTAAATATTAATGATGCAACAAGTAATCAGTGTCACTGCTTCTGTCTGTTCTGGGGGAAATCCGCAGGAAAGGAGAACAAAAGCAATCTGCCGGCTCGGTTTGATGGTTCCTTGCGGCTCAGCTCGGGAATCAAAGGTTCTTGGTGGGTTTGGAAGTCATGGAAGCACTTTGCCATGGCTGGAGGGGGAATTTCTGTGAGGGAAAGCAGTGACAGGACAGCGGGAATGGCTTTAAGCTGAAAGAAGGGAGATTTAGATGGGAGATTGGGAATTCCTGGCTGAGCTGGAATTCCCAGAGCAGCTGTGGCTGCCCTTGGATCCCTGGCAGTGCCCAAGGCCAGGTTGGAGCAGCCTGGGACGGTGGGAGGTGTCCCTGCCATGGCAGGGGTGGCACTGGGTAGGATTTAAGGTCCCTTCCCAAGCCAAATCCTGGGATTTAAGAAGGATTGAGAAAAGGCATCACTACAACTCCAGGCTTTTTATTATCAACCAAGCCTTTCGCTTTTAAGAAATGATAATTATAGATGGAAAAAGTCAGGATTTGCCTGTCCAAACCAGCATCTCCCATTTCCATCCCAAGCCTTGGGCACTCACTGGTGGCTCTGCCTGGATTTGGATGGGATGTTGGGAAGGAATTCCGGGCTGGGCTGGAATTGCCAGATTTGCTGTGGCTGCCCCTGGATCCCTGGCAGTGCCCAAGGCCAGGTTGGACATTGGGCTTGGAGCAGCCTGGGACAGTGGGAGGTGTCCCTGCCATGGCCGGGGTGGCCCTGGGTGGGATTTCAGGCCCCTTTAACCCAAACCATTCCGGGATTGTGGGATTCTCTTTGCCTGCAGGGGAAAGCAGCCACGGGAATCATTAAACTGCTGCTACAAGAGCCTGATTAAGGGGAAAACAAACAAACAAACAAACTCCTTGAGATCTTTGACAAATGGACTCAGCCTGGACTCTCTCAGTTCAGCCTCATTGAATTAAATGGTTCAGATGAGAGCCAGCAGCTCCTCCCTGCCTGGCCTGTGTCCCCTGACAGCCCCACAAGGTTTGGGGGTGTCCCTGTGAGGAAGGGAGGGGACTCTGCCCCCTGAGCCCCACCCCTGCCAGGCCCGAGGGGACGCTCTGCCCCAGGGGGTCTCGGCCCTCCAGGACTGAGATTCAACAGTCAGAGCCCGTGTTCAGGGTTTTTGTTTTTTTTTTTTTTCTCCCCAAAAATATCCATAAAAGAAAGTCAAAATACGTGTTTTACGTGGTTATAACATTGTATAACCCATCCGTGCAAATTCACCCAGCTCTGGCTGCACGGCCCTGCTGCTCCTTTGCAGGAGGTTCCAGCTGGTCCCTGTTCCCCGTTGCGCTGCTCCTCCTGGCTGGAATGGCCCTGGGAAGGGCAGGGCTGCTGGAGCCTCACCCGGAGCTCAGCTGCTGCCACTCCTGGCTCAGGGCACGCGGTGGGATTTGCCCGGGGCTGAGCACAGCTCTGTCCCTCCCAGGGATGGAGATCCTAGATTGATGGAGGAGATCCGTGCCATGGATCCTGGATTGGTGGAGGAGATCCAGAGCTTGGATCCCAGATTGATGGAGGAGATCCATGCCATGGATCCTGGACTGGTGGAGGAGATCCAGAACTTGGATCCCAGATTGGTGGAGGAGATCCATGGCATGGATCCCATATTGATGGAGCAGATCCATGGCATGGATCCCATATTGATGTAGCAGATCCATGCCATGGATCCCACATTGATGGAGCAGATCCAGGCCATGGATCCCACATTGATGGAGCAGATACAGAGAATTAATCCTGGATTGATGGAGCAGATCCATGGCATGGATCCCAGATTGGTGGAGCAGTTCCACAGCATGGATCCCACATTGATGGAGCAGATCCACAGCATGGATCCCACATTGATGGAGCAGATCCATGCCAGGGATCCCAGATTGATGGAGAAGATCCACGACATGGATCCTGGATTGGTGGAGCAGATCCAGAGAATTAATCCTGGATTGATGGAGCAGATCCACGGCATGGATCCCAGAGTGATGGAGCAGATGCAGGTCTTGGCTCCTGGATGGGTGACACTGGCTGCTAAGGAGGAGCCAGGAGCAGCCTCGGTGTCCCGCTGGTGCTGCTGCCCCAGGGAGAGGCTCCAAGATCCCCCAGGAAACCCCAGCTCTCCATGGCAAACCCACAGGGGCAGCCTCTGCTGGGAATCCTCCCCAGGAACTCTTGGAAAGGAGGCACCGTGGCAGAATCCTGGGATCCCTGAGGCTGGAAAAGCCCTCCAGGATCACTGAGTCCCATCGGAGCCCGATGCCCACCCTGTCCTC
Source organism: Chamaea fasciata (assembly GCF_029207755.1). Classification (NCBI taxonomy): domain Eukaryota; kingdom Metazoa; phylum Chordata; class Aves; order Passeriformes; family Sylviidae; genus Chamaea; species Chamaea fasciata. The sequence goes on from NW_027094092.1 coordinate 62,241,624, forward strand.
ATCCCTGAGCCCCCAGTGTCCCCTCCAGGCATTCCTTGGACTCAAACCCATCCAAAGAACTGCTTCCATTCCCAAACGTGGCTCAGGCCACCACTGGACGTGTCCAGAGGGCAGGAGGGCCTGGAGCTGTGGCTGTGGAATGTCCACAGGCACTGGAGATCCCGGATTTTGGGATCCGGCTCTGAGCTGGCTGGAAGCTGTGAATCCAGAACTCCCTGATCCTCCTCCAGCTTCCCTCCTCCCTCTCCGCCTCCAGCAAACGGGACTCTCTGGGAATATTTGTTGCTGCTGCTGCTGTTGGGATTTTTTTTTGGTTGTTTTTTTTTTTTTGCCTTTGCACTTCTGCAACTTAAAAAATGCCGGGTCTAATTTAGCCTCCTGCATTTATTTCCCCCAAGTTCCCGAGCGCTGCTCCTCCAATTACCTGCAGCTCAGGGAGACATTTTCCTGCCTAATTAGAGGAAGCAACAGCCACAAAGCAGCCTCAGGCAGCCTGGGCTGGAGCAGCGTGAGGGGAACTGGGGCAGCCAGGGGCTGGGCTGGAGTCACTGGGCCTGGGGACCCTCTCCAGGTGAAATTCCAGCCAGGAATTCCTTCCCAATATCCCACCCAAATCTCCCCTTTTCCAGCCTAAAGCCATACCCTGTGTCCTGTCCCTCCATCCCTTGTCCCCAGTCCCTCTCCAGCTCTCCTGGAGCCCCTTCAGGCCCTGCCAGGGGCTCGGAGCTCTCCCTGGAGCTTCTCCTCTCCAGGGGAACATTCCCAGCTCTCCCAGCCTGGCTCCAGCCCTGCAGCAGCTCCCTGGATTCTTCCGGACTCTCTCCAGCAGCTCCACGTCCTTTTGATGTTGGTTTCCCCAGAGCTGGATGCCACATTCCAAGCTGGATCTCACCAAAACACCACGTGGACAATTGGGAACGACAGATTTGTCTGTTCACAAAAAAAAAAAAAAAGGAAGATTTTAACGAAAAAGAACAACTGTACAAAATCTCATTTTTTAGCCTCACGGTGGCCAGGAGCATCTCGCGGTTTAACGTGATCACTTGTAATCTGCAGGCAGGAATCTCAAGCGATTTGATTTACATGCGACCAGTCAGGATTAAATTTAATGGAGCCGCGGAACTCGGAAATGTCAAAGGCAAATGAATTGCCTGGAAGGGAGAGCGGTCTGGGAGTCAGGGCTGGTACCTGCCCGTCCTCGTGGCTGGTCCAAAAGGCTCCTCGGGGCGGAATTAATTAGTGGTGCTGAGCAGGGGAAGCGCACAGATGGTGCTGCAGGCGCAGGACATCTCCTCTGTTATTATCTGCTGACTGCAGGTAAGTGAAGCTGACTGCGAACCTTCCACCCCTGACAGCACAGCCATCAGCCCCCGGAGGGATCTTATCTCAGAGCAGCGGAGAGAGACACTGCTCACAAGGGCCCGGGGAGACAGGACACGGCGGATGGGTTCAAACTGGGAAAGGGGAGATTTGGGTGGGATACTGGGAATTGGGAATTCCTGGCTGGGATGGAAGTCCCAGAGCAGCTGTGGCTGCCCCCGGAGCCCTGGCAGTGCCCAAGGCCAGGTCTTCGAGCAGCCTGGGACAGTGGGAGGTGTCCCTGCCCACGGAACTGGGTGGGATTTTAGTTCCCTTTAACCCAAACCATTCCATAATTCCATGACACTTCTGAGATTCTCTCCCCCCTCTCCCCACACCAGCAGGAAAAGCAGATTCCCACCTCTTCACCACCAGGACGCTTTAAATGAAGCACAGGAGGGAGCGGCGAGTGTTCCCCGTCCACATCCCAGTTTTCCATCCCGCAGGTCCTGCCAGGACCTCCCTGGCATGAGGAGCTGGGCTCCCCTCCTGCACAGACACTCCAGGCGAGTCGTGTCTGCCACGGCCACGCTCGGCGGAAATATGCAAAATGAACGTTACGAAAGCAACAGGATTAAATTTTCTGACAGCGGTTGCCACGATGTTCAGAAACGCATGAAATGAATGAGGCTTGTTCACGGCTTTGTTATCTCTGCCAGGTTGCCAGGGAAAGGGAAGGGGGGGAAAAATAAAATCCTGAAAATTAAAATAATTTTTCAATATGTTAGATAAATATCAGGGCGCTGGAAGAGGTGTGTGAGCAGGCATGAGGAATAGTTCAATTAAAAAAAAAAATGGGAAGCTTTCATCAGAGGGCTGGCACGGGGCTGGCTGTGTGCAGGGAAGGGAGGCTGCTCACATCCCAGCTCGGAGCTGGTGGGGAAAGCCTGGAGGATCCTCCCAGCTGCGGTGGTGCCACGGATGTTCCATCATTGCAGCTTTATTCCAGCCCTGGGGGTGCTCCAAGGTGGGACACTGGGGCTTGGAGCAGCCTGGGGCAGTGGGAGGTGTCCCTGCCATGGCCGAGGGCGGAGCTAGATTGGATTATAAATTCCTTCCAATCCAAAATCACTCTGGGAGGAAGCAGTTCACTTTCTCCATGAGGAAACATCCCAAACTGGCCTGAGCTCCAATACCCTGAATATTTCAGACCAAACATTCTACTTGTTACTGCATCTCCATCAGGGTGGGGTTCTTGTGCTCCCCCGTCCACACAGGGTTCCCATCACAACATCATCATTCCAGGATGGTTTGGGTTAAAGGGACCTCAAATCCCACCCAGTGCCACCCCTGCCATGGCAGGGACACCTCCCACTGTCCCAGGCTTCTCCAAGCCCAATGTCCAACCTGGCCTTGGGCACTGCCAGGGATCCAGGGGCAGCCACAGCAAATCTGGGAATTTCAGCCCAGCCAGGAATTCCTAATTCCCAATCTCCCATCTAAATCTCCTCTTTTCCAGCTCAAAGCCATTCCCTGTGTCCTGTCCCTCCATCCCTTGTCCCCAGTCCCTCTCCAGCTCTCCTGGAGCCCCTTTAGGCCCTGGAAAAGGCTCTGAGCTCTTCCTGGAGCTTCTCCTCTCCAGGGGAACATTCCCAGCTCTCCCAGCCTGGCTCCAGAGGGGCTCCAGCCCTCCTGTGCTCCATGGGAAGCAGAGGGAGCAGGAGCAGCTCAAGGAGCCGTTTCCCCTTCAGGCTCAGCACTGAGCACATCCGACCGTGGTGCTCAGCTCTATTATTTCTTTCCTCACGAACTGCCAGCTCGAGCTCGAACGCATTAAAATTGAAAGTGAATTTTGCATGCAGCCCAGTGTTTTATCTGCAATCCTGTATCGCGTGTAGTTTGCTTGGCCCGGAGCACTGAAATCGCTCTTGTCGACTGCATGGAAAATGAGGCAAAGATAATGCCACGGGTTTTTTTTTTTGCTTGATTCCGGATGATGGATGCTAAGCCGGCTACAAAACTTGTGGTTTCCACATCCTCAGGAGCTGAGCCAGGCGTCCAAACTGCCCTGAGAGATGTCAGGGCACAGCCCAGGCATGGGGAGGATGCAGCCATGGGTTTGGGGGAACAGCACAAAGCTCCGCGGGGTTTTGGGAGGATCTTTTTTTAGGAGAGGGTTCTTTCCCCAGAGGGTGGAATAAACCCTGGAAAAGCTCCCCAGGGAATGGGCACAGCCCCAGAGTTCCAGGAGCCTTTGGACAGCGTTGCCAGGGATGCCCAGGGTGGGATTGTTGGGGGTCTGGGCAGGGCCAGGGCTTGGGATGATCCCTGTGGGTCCCTCCAGCTCAGGACATTCCATGATTCCATGATTCCCTGATTCCCTGACACCGGCCATGGCTCGCAGGACTCTGAGAACACTGATCTGCGGTGATGCACCCCGCACCCCCAGCAGGTGCTTCCAAACAGGGAAAGGGTTCCAGTTTAGCTCTGACATTTTGGGAAGTTTACCTGGATTCTTCCACAGCCTCCCGACAGGGACTGGCTCAGGGCCAGCACAGGGGCATGGATTGGGCTCTGGGAATGTAACTCAAAACCCCTGGGTGATCTTATTGGCTGCAAGCCAGGTTATCCCTCCTAAAACATTTAAGAAAGAGCACAAAAGGGAGGAAAGGCTTTTGGAGATGATGTAGCAGGGTGTCTGAGGTTTTCTCTTATTCTTCCTTTTCTGTAACGTTTAGTTTTTGGGTTTTTTTTTGTTAATTTTTTTTCTTTATTAAACCTTTGATTTACAAAACACCTTCGAGGGGCGGTCTCGCAAATTATTGAAGCCACTTTTCCGCCAGGCTGGACCCGCAGAGCGTGTGGGGCAAACCCACACTGCTCAGCGAGGTGGGAGGAGGGAAGGAGCGCCCAGGGAAGGAAAGTCACCCAGCCCCAGCTCCGTCTGCCCTGGCTGTGCTGGCCGCCTCATTTCTCTTCATTAAAACAGCGCCCAGCACTCGACAGAACGGTTTTTACCATGTGGAAGTTTCAGGAGTTAATGAAGATTTGTTTGCCAGGATCTGGATAAATCCTGGTGCCGCTTCCCCCAGCTCAGCTGGGGCAGAGCTCACCAAACCCAGCCTGGCTTTGGGAAAATCCAGGAGAGCAAGCAGGGATTGCAGCAACATGTGGTGGCCCCAAACTGCTCCTGGGAGGATCCAAGTGCAGCCCAGGGTCAGGAGAGCCAGGCTGGATGGGCTTGGAGCAGCCTGGGACAGTGGGAGGGATGGGGCTGGGTGGGATTTAAGGTCCTCTCTGTAACAGATGCAGCGTATAAATTCGCGTATTAAAATTGTACGTGGTAAAACCTGGATTCTCGGTAGCCATCCGAGGGCCTCTCCAAAATTCCAAACTCCATTGTCCAAGCTGTGAAACCAGGAAACTTGCAACAGAAACAGTGGAGATACCGCGGAGATGGGCCATTAATCAAGGGCGGGGCCGCATTTTCGCAGCTAATCAAGAATCTGGTACCGATGGAAAATCCAGTGGATGATTTCATCAAGTGCCCCAAAGGAAGATCCAGCAAATCTTTCGGGACGTCTTTTCAATTCCAGAGGAAATCCTTTCAAAACCTCACTCGGGGAGAAAAGAACACGCAAGAAGTCGGACTTTTCAATGGACAGTGCCTCCGGGCAGAAAAACTGTACGAAACCCCTGCGCTGAGAGCCAGAATTTGTGGGCAATGTCCGAAGGCACCTTTGCTGCCGTCCCACTGCCCACCCAACATTCGATCGGTGTTGTCCTGATTTACCGTGGCGCTTCGAAAATCGGTTTCTGAAATTGCTGAATAAATCTTTGAATTTCCGATCGGCTCTTGATCGTTTGTAACATTTCCAACCCGAACCATCCCAGATTTCCGTGTTCCCTCCCAGCCGCGCTGGGCGCTGAGCTCTAATTAGTTTTTCACGCCGTAATTGAGCAGGAGCTGATGGGGCTGAGCCGTGGGTCGGGAGCACAGCAGGGAGAAAGGCTGAGTTTTCGGAGGGAAAGGCTGAATTCCTCCCTCAGCCCGGGCTCTGCCGGCAGCCCTGCCCTCCCTGGAGCAGATTTTCCCTGCACCAGGGCTCCGATGGATCTCTCCGACTCCCCGCAGAGCCCCAGGCGCCGGGTAATGGGCAGAAGTTTATTTGTGATGACGCTGGCGGTGCACAACGTTTTCTTTAATGATGCCCATAAAAGATTTAGGGGGGAATGGAGACGAGGAAGGGAGAGATGCAAATCTCGGGCCCCGCAGACCTCTAATGTTGTTTTCCCTTCTGAAGGGAAATCACCACTAAATGTCCTCCGCAGCTTCTTGCGGTTTGCCAGGAGCCGGGTTCTGCTCATTTTTTCTGCCTCCTCGTGCACAGCTTCACTTTAAAAACGCAGTGCAATAATATAATTTACCCTTTCCTTCCTGGCCTTTTGCTCTGAGGTGGGAGGGACTGGAATCACACTGAGCCCTGCAGGATCCATCCCAAAAATCTGCGTTTAATCCCTGCTTGCCCTGGCCTGGGCTGCGTTTTCCTCTGCCCTCCCTCACCGGGTGAAGCACATCGGTAACGAGATCCTGTTCCCCTTCACAGCAGCCAGGGAATTCATGGAAAAAGGTGGGATATCGCAGGCAGGCCCGGAAGATCCTTTATTCTGTGCTGGGAAGCAGAAACCTCCGAAGGTTACGGCGGTTTTTGCTGATGCCTCACCACTCAATGTTCTGGATAAACCTGACGTGTCTTTGGGGTTGCAGCTGTCGGGATCCCACCCTGCTCCATCCCCTCCCTCCTCGGGAGGTGCTTCCTGCCTGTTTTAAGAGTCGTTATTAATTTTGTTAGAGGAATTTGTAATTGAAACGGAATACCCAGGTGATAAAATGCGCGAATCCCCAGCCAGTGCCTTCCTTCCAGTGAGACACTGTCGCTAGAGGACACGAAAGAACCACACTCACTTGTCAAGGTGAGAAGTGAGGAGAGAAAGAGGAAGTTTGTTATGATTTGGGGTTTTTATAGGGTTTGGAATCTGTTCAGGGATTGGGGGACAAGAGTAACACCTCTCTGACCCCCGCGGTCAACTCAGAAGTCCATCCATTTCTCTTCCCCCCTGGAAGGAAGGTGTATTTACAAAATATCAGTCTTTGTTTTTGTCCCAAGCGTGGGAAAGCTCCAGTCCAAGAATGGAAACCATCAGAAGGCTGAAAAATCAGGGCGACAGGACACTTCAGCATTTAGGGAGAAGAGCTCCCCTTGCAGTCACCCCGACATTGCCGTCTTTGCACAGCTGGTGAACCCTGCTCCCTCCCACTCCGGAGGGGGCACTTCCATGGAATTTCCATTGCTGGGTACCGCTCCTGTTTAATTCGGCACGGGACACATCAGCCTTGGCTTTTGGGGACAAGGGTGGAGCCTGCAGGGGATGACAACGGGTTCTAAACACCTTTTTTGGGGTGTTTGCTGCCCTAGCATGGACAGGGTTGGAAGGAACACAGGAACAGGAGTTGGATTTTCCATGGTTTGGCATGGAATTGTTACAGGAGATGGAGCCCCTGCCTGGGACAGGGTGTTCCTCCCAAACTGGCCTTTATTCCTCACATGCACCAGTGGGTTTGATGGATGCGTCTGGTGCTGAATCCAGAGGGGATTTGCGGGAAAAGAGGTTTAAATAAAATTAAAAAGCCAAGGGCTGGTCTGAGCGACCAAATTTGGGCTCCCACCTGAAGCGCAGCGCTGGGGAAGGTCTGGCTCCTGCCAGGTTTGGAACAAAATCATAATTTTATGGAATTATAGAATCATGGAATTGTTCAGGCCGGAAAATCCCCCTGAGCCCATCGAGTCCAACCATTCCCAGCCCTGCCAAGGCCACCACTGACCATGTCCCCAAAGTGTCACATCCGCAGGGCTTTAAATCCCCCCAAGGGATGGGGACTCCAGCCCTGCCCTGGGCAGCTGGGCCAGGGCTGGACAGCTCTTTACAGGAAGGAATTTTCCCAATATCCAACTTCCTCTGGCTTTTATTTGTTTTATCTGTTTTGATGTTGCTTCCACGTCTGAAGAACCGAGCTGGCCTTTGGGAGAGCCTGAGCCGGGCCTTGTCCTCCGCCCACAGGGGGAATTCAGAGCCATCAGCTCATCACCCTTCCCAAAGTTCAGACTTCTAACAGGTGTTTAATTGTGCAGAGCCACAGGGTCGACCCTGAGCCTCATTTCTCCTGTCCGCGAGCACATCCCAACTTTCCCAAGTGCATCCCTGCCACCCTGAGTGGGAGCTGCCACATTTTCCGCTCAACAAGACGGAACAATCCGAGTTTTATCTGCAGCTCATTTGCATTTATTTTTGCTGAGCACGTTTTGAAATATCCTCTTGTCCTGGGGCGCCTTCAACAGCCCCTGTGGCAGATACGATTTTCTCGTTATTGCCGTGGTGTGGTGGAAAAAGTGGTGATAAAAAAGGGAGGCAAAGCTTTCAGGCTGGATTAGCCCCTGCTCCGGGCTGCTCTGGGGGTTCTGGGGGGACGTGGGGAGCGTGGGGTCCTCTCACAGCCACGGATACACAGGGATGGAAAAGAAGGAGAAATAAAGATGGGTATGAAACAACAGGGAGCGGCTCCCTTCCAGGGACACCAGGGATGGAAAAAAAGGGGAAATAAAGATGGGTGTGAAACAACAGGGGCCAGGCACGGTCCTGTGACACTCCCCGAAATTTGAAGCCACTGGAGTGAGCAGGAGGAGGGAGCCAGGGAGGAGCAGCTCCTGCAGGGAATCAGTTGCTTTGCCACGTTGTTGATTCTCCTCCATTTGCCTTTAATGAGCTGAGGCTGTTTCGTGCCCGTTCCGTCAATAAATTCGACTTTCCCTGACAGTGCTGGCATCACCTTCTCCCAGGGAAGGAGCACGCTGTGAGCTGGGGGAACATCCAATAGAAACAGGGGAAAGAATCCCAGGATCCCTGAGGTTGGACAAGAGCTCCAAGGTCACCGAGTCCCAGCTGTGCCCGATGCCCACCCTGTCCCCAGCCCAGAGCTCTGAGTGCCACCTCCAGGAATTCCTTGGACACCTCCAGCGATGGGCACTCCAAACCTCCCCGGGCACTTCCAAGGCCTGAGTGCCCTTTCCATGGGGAAATTCCTGCTGCTGCCCACCCTGAGCCTCCCCTGGGCCAGCCTGAGGCCGTTCCCTCTCCTCCTGTCCCTGTTCCCTGGGGAAGGGCAGCACAGGGGAAGCAGGGCAAAATCCAGCAAAATTCAGCAAAAATCAGAAAAATTCAGCAAAATTCATCTTCTTTGCTCCCAAAGCCTTTTCCAGGAGCACCTGTGGCATTGCCATCATGGATCCCAGCTGCCTCAGGGGTTTGTCAGGAGGCGTGTCCCAGGTTTAGGTGGATTAGGGGTGATTACAGCTCCTGCTGTGCCGCTGTGCCGGGGCTAATGATGTAAAGTGTTTATTTCATGCTCCATTTCTACGACTAAATGGCTGCAATAGATAATGGGATTGTTCCTGCCTTTCTCCGCTCCAGGTTGATGGCCATAAGGAACATGGGAAGTGTCATTATTAGGGGAAAAGTGCTGCTCAGGTGTTTTGTGGTCATTAAGTGCTCAATCAGAACATTTATGTGTCGTGGAAACAAATAAACCGGGGGAAAATAATAACTGAGGAGTCGCTAACACTTCACACAGTCATTTTAGTAACTCCCAGGAACCTTTTGGGATTAATTAATGGATGCTCTGCCCACTCTGGGAATGTATAAAGCCTCCATACACTATGCTCCTGATTTTGCCATGACATTCCTCGAGTTTTGTTCTTTTCCTGGGTTGTTTATGGCCCATTCCAACCAAAAGGGCTCCGTGATCTCCTGGTGATGCCTTAAATTTCATCTCCCATGTATTTCATGTTCTGTGGTGCCCAGGGGCGCAGCTCTGAGCCCACAGTCAGTGTCACTCAGCTCTGCACACAGCAGGGACACAAAACAAATCCTTCTCCTGCTGCACACCAAGGACAGCTGGGACAAGTGTTCAGGCCCAAAGGCACAAACAAGGGTGGGCTGGAGGGAGAGAACAAGAAGGATGGGACTGCATCACCTGCAGCTGGGATTGGACAATTCAACCCCAATGTGCAAATGGACCAGAACTTGGAAAAGTGGGAGACCTGGTGACCGTTTGTCCATTTTGTGTCCATTTTGTGGCCATTTTGTGACCATTTTGTGCCCATTTTGTGTCCATTTTGTGCCCATTTTGTGTCCATTTTGTGTCCACCTTGGGTGTAGCCCTGGCCAGGCCCTTGTCCTGCCCAAGGTGTGTCCTTAAAGGCCTTTTAATAAATCTCTCCTTTACTCTCTTATCTCTGTCCAGTCTGCTCCAGCTCAGCCTTCCCAAGGCATCACTGACTCCCTGCAGGCTCCCAGGACTGATACAGGTGCTCTGAAACTCTGCTGGAGTCCTTGGCAGGTTTATGGTGAGAAGACCCAGGAACTGCAGCTCCCACATTGCTGAGTGGAGATTTTTTTCCCTTTCAGCTCGGATTTTAAGCTGGGAGAGGGTGGAACAGCTCCTGGAGGTGTCCCAAGCTTGGCAGTGTCGAAGGGACATTGGGACAGAATCATGGAATGTCCTGAGCTGGAAGGGACCCACAGAGACCATCCAGTCCAACTCCTGCCCTGCACAGACACCCCAAAAATCCCCTGTGAGGCTCTAAGAGCTTTGGGCAGCCCTGAGAGCCTGGAGCCGATGAGCAGTTTAGAACCCCAGAATCCCAGAATGGTTTAGGATGGAAGGGACTTTAAATCCCACCCAGAGCCACCCCTGCCATGGGCAGGGACACCTCCCACTGTCCCAGGCTGCTCCAAGTCCTGCCCAGCTGTGGCCAGGGACTTGTAGGTCCCTTCCGACTGTAATATTCTATTAAATACTGAATATATCAAATGTAAAATACATACATAAAAATAAATTAAATATATTAATATATACGCAGTGTATTATGTATGTTTGGGGTAGTTTTCTGGTTTTCCCTCCCAGTCCATGTAAAACGTGCATCCAGCACATCCTGATCTTACCTACAAAAGCTGAGTCTATGTACAGCTTATCCAGCGGGGATCCGTATCCAGAGTATTTCCCATTTTAGGGAAGCTGTGGGATTGAGGAGAGCACTGCCCTCAGCACTGAGTGAATGCAGGAGACCTTCCCAGCCATCTGAGAGGGAAAGGGACATTGCTCCTGGAATTGTTCCTTTTCCCTTCAGCCTCTTGGCTGAACCCTCCTGGATCAACGCTCTCCGCAGGTCTGTGTGTAACCAGCTGGAAAAACAACCAGAAAATACCTTTTCTTCTGCTTTGCTGCTTTTCCCAACCCATGCACGCTCTGCTTTCATTCACAGGAAAACTCCCAGCCAGTTCCTTGTGAGTGGGGAGGCAAATCCCAGCTGGAAGAGGTGGCAAATCCCAGCTGGAAGGGGCATCGAGGGGCAAGAATGATCTGAGCTTTAACATCCCTTCAACCCAACCTGTTCTGTGAGAAACGTCTGCTTATTTAAATTACTTAGCTCTGTTTAATGGATTTTGTTGCCCATTAATGGATGCGGAGCTGAGATATTCACAAGGATATTTTCCCAAAATGCGTTAATATGGAGAAGAACGAATCCAGGGAAAGAGGGCAGCGCCTCAAATACGATATTTATGTTCTGACTGATGGCAAGGGGAAAGGGGAGGGCTGGCAAGCACAGGGGCAGCGCTTCGTGCCACAGGCAGCTCCAGGTGTCGGGTGCAAAATGAAACCTTGGAAAGGAATAATCAGCTCTGGAAAGGTTGATAATTTTCAGGGTAAGGCAGGGCAGCATTTCCATAGATACACAGTGGTGCTTCCAGGGAAAAGTGAGTTAGGATGGTGCAGGGTGGTGCTCCCAGTACACGTGAGGGAGGAAATTTAAGGATGTGGTAACCAGTGAATGTCCCTTTATATAAAAAAAGTAAAGAGCGTAAAATAAAAGTGTGTTCAAAATGCCTTTTTGAGTGCTGTGTGTTCAGAGTGGTCAGTGTGTCCCTCTGTGGAGGTAAGGGACAGAGAGCATCGTCCTGGAGAGGGGTCCAGGGTGACCGCAGGGTGAGGGACATGGAACAATGTCGGGATATTATTAAATAATGCATTAACCACATGAAAGGGTGATTGATAGGGAAACCCCTTCTGGCTTGGGTTGCAGTATGTAACGAAAAGTGTGTGTTCTATTTGCATCTGTTGGAACCGGTTGGGGAGGTGTTTTCTTTATCCCTTCCAGGACCCATCCTCCCTCCAGGGATATCTGCTGTCCATGGGCCATCCAGGCTCACTGCAGGGCTGATACAATCCCATCATCCCACGGGGAGAGGCTCCACCCAGGGGGAGGAGCCCAGCATTCCCGCCTGGATCAAAGCTGGCATTCAGAACAGCAGCACGGCCTGTGTGCACTGGATTCCCAGAGGGAGAGCGGACCCATGTCAGCACCACTGGAGCCTTCTCCAGGATCATCTCTGCTCCAGCAGAACCACATCTGTCTCTGCAGGAGGACTGGGTTGGGCTGACACCAACACCCTGACCAACAGCGGGTCAGCTCCTGTCCTGACTCTGGCAGGGTTTGCTTTTTTGTTGTGTTGTTGTGTTTTGGTTTTACTACTACATTTTTATTCTTTTAATATTCCCAGTAAAGAACTGTTATTCCTATTTCCATATCTTTGCCTGAGAGCCCCTTAATTGCAAAATTATAATAATTCGGAGGGAGGGGGTTTAAATTCTCCATTCCAAGGGAAGTTCCAGTTTTTCCAGGCAGACACCTGTCTGGGAAAGAAGAGTGACAGGAGTGTTCCCCAGCAGGGCTGGTGGAGGTTTTCACTCCACTTTTCATGATCTACCAATGTGCTGGGTCGTGTCTGTGTGGAGATTTGGGGTGTTTTATCTCCCGTTTTCTCACTCTGCTCTGAAAGCTCCAGCGTTTCTTGCCGGGGTTGTGTTGTCTGTGACTTACTCCAGTGAAAACAGAAGTGACCATTTACCTAATGCTTTCAAAACCGTCCTTGGCTTTCCAGACAGGTGCTGGTGATCCTGGGCTCCTGCGTTCATGAAATTAAATCACTGATTCTTTACAGTTTGAATGGGATTTTGTTGGAACATTTCTTGCAGTTATAATTTAATCTTTCTTCCCTTTCACAGAATGATTCGATTTGGCCCAAATCGGGCATCAGATTAATCTGAAATAATGTTCAAACAGCTTGACTTGTTAAAAAAAAAAAAAACAACAAACCCTGACTGCTCTTCCATTGTCCCTCCTGGAGCAGCCTTTTCCATCACAACTTCCTGAGGGATGGAAAGATGATGTGGGGAGTCCTTTGAGTTTCCTGCAGGGAGAGTTTTTCCAGCCACCGTGGGCTTTGCACAAAATCGTGGAATGGTTTGGGTTGGAAGGGACTTAAATCGCCCCCAGTGCCACCCCTGCCATGGCAGGGACACCTCCCACTGTCCCAGGCTGCTCCAAGCCCCATGTCCAACCTGGCCTTGGGCACTGCCAGGGATCCAGGGGCAGCCACAGCAAATCTGGTTAACACTGATGGATGAAATTATGTCAAAATAAACCCCCAAAATTATGTCGAATAAACCACCAGTTTAAGGGAATTTTGTTTTAGGACTATGTCCCGTCCACCAGGAGCGTGAAGAGGATCTTATTTGTGGTTTTTCCAAGCCCAGGTGAGGTCTCAGGGCAAGGCTTAACAAGGTTTAAGAAAATGTGTTTTCCTCTCCCAGCTGATGTTCAGTGCAGTAATATTTTAATAAAATAATCTGGGGGAAAAAAAAAAAAAAAAAGGAGAAGGCGATTTATTTTTCAGTATTAATTGTCCAGAACAGATAAAGCTTCTCAGATTTTGGGGCTAGGAGCGTGCTGGGGGGGGCTTGGGTCTGTCCCCCTGCAAGAGAAGGTTAAACTCATCTGTCAGGGTGTTCCTGCCTCAGTGCCACGGGCTGGATTAAACAACCTCTTGATCCTTTTGGAGGATTAATATTCCCAGATTCCAACCTTTCCACAAGACGTCTGCGAGCGCGGAGAATTTCACAGGAAACGTTTGTTCCCTTTCACCCGTCACTAATCACCGCACTCAGAGGAACGTGTTGTCAAATAGCAGATGGCGCATTATTCTAGAAATAACTGATCAACATATGTTTACTTCAGACATAAAGGCTGCGCTTGAAACGGCCAGGAATTATTTCATGTATGGATGAAGGAGCGCCGCTTTCAAAGGGCTCGGCTCCCAGAGGGCACAATTAGCACATTCCAACATGGAGGTGGGAAATCAAAGTTCTGCCTCTCCACCTGATTTCCACTTGTCTGAGCCGGGCCCGGCTTGTCAGAGGATTTCCTTTTGTACTGAACAATCGTCCTGGGTTGGGAAAATTCCCTGTTCCTAATGTTATTTGCGCTCCATCTGCTCCTCCGAAATTCAGGCGCCGCGTTCCCTCGGGGGGAGGAAGTGGATTTTCCATCAGCAGCTGATGTGGATCCCGAAGAACTCGCTGCAATTTGCTCCCCCACATAATTCCATTTATTAATTGAAAATATGAGGACGCCTGGAAAAAAAAAAGAAGAAAAAGAAGCGTCCTTAATTTTGGGAGATTCATCAGCATTGCCCAGGGAGGTTTGGAGTGCCCATCCCTGGAGGTGTCCAAGGAATTCCTGGAGGTGGCACTCAGAGCTCTGGGCTGGGGACAGGGTGGGGACCGGACACACTTGGTGGCCTTGGGGACCTTTCCCAACTTTAATGATTCTGTGTTTACATGCTGGAATAATTAATTGAAGCCGATCATTTTTAGCGTTTGGAATTTTCCCCTCAAAAAACCCTGCCGTCTTTAATATTGGAAAAAACAAAATTCACTCTGGCCTGGGAAGCAAAGGTACAGAACCAAGTGATCTATTCAAGAAAATAATTAGTTTTCATTTTTTAAACGGACAATTTTCGTTTACAGAGGAGACAGAGGGATGTGTTTTCCATAGGGAACTCTCAGCCATGGATCTGATTTGCTGGGATCTTTCATCTCCTGTGCTGCTCAGAGCCTGATCCCATCTCTGTCAAAATGATCCACCCTGGGGGAGTGGAGAATGATCACAGCAACAACTCCCTGTGGGAAAACAGCCACTGAGGGATATTTCCAGCAGGGATCCTGCCCAGGCCCTGTTCTCACACAGCAGGGGAAAAAAAATCCAGGAAAATTGAAAGAGGACAGAAAAAAAAAAAAAATCTGGTTTTCCTCCAGCATTTCATCCCAGCTGCTTGGAATTTAAAGGCAATGGCATCATTTAATACCCACCAACGGATCTGCTTCTCCTGCATTTGTCCAGACCTTTGGGAACTCCTCATGGTTTGGTTTCTCCAATGCTCTGTGGAGGAGTGAATTCCACAAGTTAATTATGTACCTTGTGATTAACTCCCCCTTAAGCTTTATTTTCAGCTCAGTGCCTGATAATTCCACAGGATCACCTCTGCCCTGAGAAAGGAGGAATTTTTTTTTTTCCCTCTCAGTGCATCCCTGCCCTGTCATCCCATTTCCTGAGGGTTTCTTTTCCAGGCTGGACTTTCCAGTCTTTTGCTCCATTTCCCTCCTCTCTGGAGCTCCAGACCAACCCAGCACTGCCCAGGCCACCACTAAAATGTCTCTGGGATGTAAAAATGGGATTTTCCCGGTGAAAATTCGGGGATTTTGTCTTTGAGCAGTGGCTGGGTTGGAAGAGATCAAGTCTCGACACCTCAATCCCTTGGGAAAGGGCCTGGAGGAGCAAACAGATGTGGGGCTGTTCTCTTTTATCGGAATAAATATTGGAGTCTTCTCCTGCTCCCACAGAACAGAGTGGAGGCTGCTCTTTATTAATCATCCTGCAGATCCTCCATGAGCAAACCTGACAGCCTTTCCAGACGATTTTACAAAAGATGCTCCGCAAAAATCCCAAACCCAGCCATCCAAACCGCCTCAAAAATCCCCGTCCAATCCCGGCAGGTGCGGATTTCTCCCGTGTGAGAGCCCAAGGGGCTGCTTCGAAATTTCAATTTAACTTCCTTGGCAGGGAATTATTGCAATGTGGAGAACTTTTACCTTGGAGCTTTTTTCATAAGGAGAGGAGGAGAATTGATATTATTGTTGGCCTGGTTTCCCGGAACAACATTTCGGCGTGATTGAGAGATATTTTTATGTATTTATACTTTAAAATATAATTTTAATATCTATCTGTAGATATAAATATTTATATATTATATTTAGAATGTATACTTAGACATTATATAAATCTTTAATATATTTATATATATTTATACATAAATACTTTATATATTCATATTTTATGTATATATAAAATATATATATATAAAACTTAACCTAATGCTGCTGGGGCTTAGAGAATTATGGAATAGCTTAGGTTGGAAAAGATCAAATCCAGCCATCCCCCAGCACGACCAAGGCCACCACCGCCCCATGTCCCCAAGTGCCACATCTGAGCAATGTCTGGGTGTTTCTCCCCTGAAGTCCTGCGTGACCAAATTGCGTCTGCAATCTAAAAACTTGGGGAAAATGACATTTGTGACAAGGAAATGCAAATCCAAAGACTCTTGTGAAGGTCTGGAAGGAAAATGCTGGTGGCAATCCCCAGGTTTCCACTGGATTTGTTCCTGTGTCGGGTGCTCGGCAACCTTGGTGGCACCTGGTAAAGTGTCACTGGGGAAATCAGTGTGGAAAAAGGGACTGTGGGCTGGTGGGATTCTGAGAGGAGAGAATTTGGTTGCTCCTGATGCCTTGGGAAGCCTGAGCTGGAACAGACACTGGACAGAGCTGGAGTATAAAGGAGAGATTTAATAAAAGGCCTTTAAGGACACACCTTGGGCAGGACAAGAGCCTGGACAGGGCTGCACCCAAGGTGGACCCAAAATGGTCACAAAATGGTCACAAAATGGACACAAAATGGTCACAAAATGGACAAACGGTCACCAGGTCTCACACTTTTCCAAGTTCTGGTCCATTTGCACGTTGGTGTTGAATTGTCCAATCCCAGCTGCAGGTGATGCAGTCCCATCCTTCTTGTTCTCTCCCTCCAGCCCACCCTTGTTTGTGCCTTTGGGCCTGAACACTTGTCCCAGCTGTCCTTGGTGTGCAGCAGGAGAAGGATTTGTTTTGTGTCCCTGCTGTGTGCAGAGCTGAGTGACACTGACTGTGAGCTCAGAGCTGCCCCCCTGGGCACCACAGAACATGAAATACATGGGAGATAAAACTTGGGGCATCAGAATCAGTCTGAATTTCAGTGACATTGGATGACTCTGAAGCAAAATGGTCGCAGCTGGATGGAAAGAGGGTCAGAGGAAGAACCAGAGAATTCTGGAATGATTTGGGTTGAAAGGGACCCCAAATCCCACCCAGTGCCACCCCTGCCACGGCAGGGACACCTTCCACTGTCCCAGGCTGCTCCAAGCCCAATGTCCAGCCTGGCCTTGGGCACTGCCAGGGATCCAGGGGCAGCCACAGCTGCTCTGGAAATTCCATCCCAGCCAGGAATTCCCAATTCCCAATCTCCCACCTAACTCGACCCTCTTGTGCTTTAAAACCATTCCCTGTCTTTGCAGCCCCTGGGAAGGGTGAGGGTGGAGCAGCCCCTGCTGTGCACGATCCTGCCCTGGCTGCTGCTGTGAATTCCAGGGTTTTTCATCCCAGTTTTCCATCCCTTGGCTCCGGGCAGGGCTCCTGGAGAGCTCCAGTTCCTGCTGCTACAAATCAACAACAGCCACAGCCCACAGCTCTCACCTCCATAAGATTTCATTTCCTTCCTCGGGCACTTCTCCTTTTCAGCAGCTCCGTGTTCCTGTGCTGTTAATTCCCTAAAAAATCTATTTTTACCCAGCGGTTGCATTATCCCTCTATTCATACGAGCTGATTTAGAACTAATAAAACCTTGATTATGCACCGTGAGCCGGGAGTGGGATTTCCATTGCGCCGGGATCTGGCTGGAAATTTGTTTCCCCCACTTCTTTCGTCCGAATGATTCCTTTGTCTCCCCCGCCGTAAAAGATGCTCTGTGCCGCCCGAGCAATCATATTTAACTGTGACAGAGCAAATTAAAAAGGGATTTTCGGGCATCCACACGGCACAAATGAGGCTCACAGTTCATCTACGTCTTCGTCGGCAGCCACGGGGTGCTCAATATTTTCATTTGAAATTATGCACGTCCGGGTGCGAGACGGTTATTGGCTCAGGAATTACAGTTCCCCCCCTCGGCTGCAGGCTGGGAGAAGCCAACCCTGCTGGAATCCTGGAGCAGAGGGTTTGCTGGAATGAGCTGAGCAAAACAAAGCCGGGCGAAGAGAGAGGGTTTTGAAGAGCAGAATTAAATTTGTAATTATGAAATGACGAGGAAAAGGCAATGGTTTATTAATGGGGGTTGTGGGAATGCAGCGTGCTGGGAGCAGGGAACAGGCAGGGGAGGGCTGGGGGCCGTGGTGAGCAGGGAATGTGTGGGATGGGGGCCCTGGGCACGGAGGGCACTGGGGGCATCCAGAAAAACAGTGTAGAGTGAGACTTGAACTGGGCATGAAGGAATTTTCCTTTCCTTTCCTTTCCTTTCCTTTCCTTTCCTTTCCTTTCCTTTCCTTTCCTTTCCTTTCCTTTCCTTTCCTTTCCTTTCCTTTCCTTTCCTTTCCTTTCCTTTCCTTTCCTTTCCTTCCCTTCCCTTCCCTTCCCTTCCCTTCCCTTCCCTTCCCTTCCCTTCCCTTCCCTTCCCTTCCCTTCCCTTCCCTTCCCTTCCCTTCCCTTCCCTTCCCTTCCCTTCCCTTCCCTTCCCTTCCCTTCCCTTCCCTTCCCTTCCCTTCCCTTCCCTTCCCTTCCCTTCCCTTCCCTTCCCTTCCCTTCCCTTCCCTTCCCTTCCCTTCCCTTCCCTTCCCTTCCCTTCCCTTCCCTTCCCTTCCCTTCCCTTCCCTTCCCTTCCCCTTGTATCTGAAATAAATCAACCCTTCATTCTATAAAATAAAGGGTTTTACTTTTATGTAATTTTTTTAACCTCTCCCTTGCTCTGATTTCCCCCACCACTCCCTGCAGGATTTTTTCATTCCCAAGGCACCACTTCCCCAATCCCCCAGGTGCTGGGAGCTCTCTCACCCTGCAGCACCACCTTTCACAGGTGGCTCTGGGTCCAAAGCAAACCCGTCAGGCTGGAAAACACCAATCCTGAAGATTTACATTCCGGAAAGAAAACAGGAGGTCCCAAGAGTTCCAGCAGGATTTTAGATCCCGCGACTTCAAGCCAATTTCAGGAACATTGGCAGCCTTTTGACTTCATTTCAGACACTTAGTTGTGGTTTTATGTCTGATTTATTTCTGAAGGGCTGCACAGCGCTTTCGGTTTCTTCCCTTGAACCTGGAGTTTTATGTTTTTATGGATTTTAAAGGAAATTTACAGCAGCACTAAGGCGCCGCTTTTTGAAGCAGGGGATTCGGGGAGAAGTGAGCATAAAAGTGTGGTTTGCGTTGGAAATCTGCATCCTCCTCTCCAATGCAAGTCCATTTGATGTTCTGAAGTGCTACAAAAGGCAAAACGTTCAAAACCTGCAGCGGGAGATGAAAGCAGCTGGAAAGATTTACGAATCTGAAACGGGAATTGCACGTTGAAAAAGACAAAAGGATTCCTTAACGAGGACTCCCAGCTCCCGGGGTCACCAGGAGCTCCCAGTGCTGCCCCTCATCCTGCAGCTCCCAGCTGAGCTCTCCCTGTCCCAGGCGATTTTCTCCAGTTGTCGATCAGTTATTGAGGCTTTGTGGGCCCCAGGTGTTGCTGGGAGCCAGTGCTTCCAACCTCCTGCCGAAAATCATCTCCTTTTCCAGCAGCAGCAGTGCCTCAGCAGCCCCTGCGACATTCCTGCCCCAAATAGTGGTGGAGAAAAGCAAGAGCCCTGTGGGATTTCAAACTGAGAGGACAGAGGGTGGGTGCTTATCCCAACCCAGTTTGCTGCTGGAATTTTTCCCATTTCCCAGCCTTTCCTGCACTCCTGACCCTTCATCTGGGGTGGGAAGCACCGACCCACCTGCACAGGCACTGAAGGAAATCAGCAGCTCCTCAGCCAAGGCTCTTCCAGCTGCAAAGGTGGAAAAGGGTGAAGGCCCCACATTCCAGAGGTTCAGGCTGGGTGAGATTTGGAGCAACCTCATCCATGGGAGGTGTCCCTGCCCTGGCAGGGGTGGCACTGGGTGGGATTTAATGTCCCGTCCAACCCAAACCACTCTGGGATTCTGTGATAAGCCAAGCTCTGCATTCACTGGCATTTATCCCTTGATTCTCTTTTCCCACTTTTACAAACACCATGCAGGGATTTCAGAGGGATGGGCGTGCATCTGCCCAGCCCTTTCCCTCGGCGGCAGCGTTGTCCCAGTGCTTCTCCCTTTGTCCCCAGCTCCTTCTGGCTGTCCCCTTGGATGGGGATGTGTCCCTGGTGGCACTGATGCCTCAGGTTTATCTCCCCTGTATTTCATGTCCTGTGGTGCCCAGGGGCGCAGCTCTGAGCTCACAGTCAGTGTCACTCAGCTCTGCACACAGCAGGGACACAAAACAAATCCTTCTCCTGCTGCACACCAAGGACAGCTGGGACAAGTGTTCAGGCCCAAAGGCACAAACAAGGGTGGGCTGGAGGGAGAGAACAAGAAGGATGGGACTGCATCACCTGCAGCTGGGATTGGACAATTCAACCCCAACGTGCAAATGGACCAGAACTTGGAAAAGTGGGAGACCTCCTGACCGTTTGTCCATTTTGTGACCATTTTGTGTCCATTTTGTGTCCATTTTGTGTCCATTTTGTGACCATTTTGTGACCATTTTGTGACCATTTTGTGACCATTTTGTGACCATTTTGGGTCCATGTTGGGTGCAGCCCTGTCCAGGCTCTTGTCCTGCCCAAGGTGTGTCCTCAAAGGCCTTTTAATAAATCTCTCCTTTATTCTCCAGCTCTGTCCAGTGTCTGATCCAGCTCAGCCTGCCCAAGGCCTCTGCAGCACACCAGCTCCAGAGATCCAGGAGGATCCAGGCATGGATAAAGCCAGCACTAACTGCATCTCCAGCTTCAGAAATACCAGGAATGCTTGTTTTGGAAATAACTGTGAAACTTTCAGGCCGAAGCTCCTCTTTGAAAACAATCTTCTCACTCATCCCCTGGAGGCTCACAGATATCAGCACTCTGCCTGTCAGATAAGGACACCGGGTGCCGTCACCTGGCAGGGGGAGGTGACAGATGAGGACACAGCCTGCTCACCACTTCCCTGACACTTTTCCTTCGCTTTTTTTTTTTTTCCCTCCCCAGCCATTGCTGGAGCAGAGAAACCCCAAGGAAAAATCAGTGTCCATTGGCCCCACGCTCAAAACACACAAAGCAGCTCCAAACCAGCGAAGGGTGCTGAGCACTTTGGAAAAATCCCCTGCATTTTCTGTGGGATGATGTGCACTGGGTGGGATATTTCCTGGTGGTTTTCTTTCAAAGCCAGGAGTTCAGGCTCAGCCAAACAAGGAGGGATGGATTCCAGTGGCCAATGGGATTTTCCCCTTGGCAGCTGCTGGCGCCTGAAGCACATTCCCTGTGACCTGGAGGAGCCTCTCCCAGCTGAAATGTCCCACAGGCTCTCCAGCTGGAGTGGAAACGGGATTGAAAAGGGAGATGTTTGTAGGGGAAAGGAGGGTGGGTTGTGTCAGGGGTAAAACATCCCCAAAAAATTTCCCTCAAAATTCGCCCCAAATTCGCCCCAAATTCACCCCAAAGTGGTGAATCCCTTCTGTTCCTACAACTGCCTGACTTTCCTGAGCACCCCTGTGCCGACGGGGCAGGAGAAGAGATTCTCCACGCAGCACGTTCCAGATTCACGTCCAGCAGGAGTTGTGTGCAGGAGGAACGGCTTCTCCTGGTGAGCCCGAGCTGCTGGTTTGGCGCTGGCCACGAGCTGAGTGGGTGGAAAGAAATCCCTGTTCAGGCTTCAGAGCTGCACCTCAGCAACCTCTCAGGATGGGAGTTCCTCTGATTTTAAATGCTTGGAATGATTTGATATTTCCCCTCTGGAACACTTTTAAAAATTTAATTTTTTTAAAATGTTCTTAATTTTTCTTTTTTAACGGATTTTTTTTCCCAAAAAATGCCCCACGAACCTTAATCTGGAGGGTGCCTCCTTTTAGTAAATCCATCTGCCACCAGGACCAAAAATTTGTACTAAAAAGCAAATCACCTGTTACCAACTGGAGCAGGAATTTTCTGTTCCTCCTTCTGCTCGTGTGAGCTCAGGGAGGTTTTTTCTGGAGGGGCTTTGGTGAAGCCAGAGTGCCAAGACGAGGAGAATGTGTTTACCTGGACACGTCTGGGAGCACGGATCCATGGACAGGGACCTCACCTGTGGCCTGGGCTGGTTACTATTCATAAATAGTAACCAATGCTCTATAAAAATAATTTAAAAAAATTTAAACCCCCTAATTAACAACATAAAACCCGATTTAAACTACTAAAAATAATTTAAAAATCACTAGCAAAATAAAATCTACGTATAAAAATCTGCCACGTAAATGCCCATGGCCCCAAAGAGATTGGGGATAAATCCTTGTGCAGGACAGGAGAGTTTAACCTGTTTGTCCGTATAAATCATTTTCTGGCCTTAATCCCTGCGGTGCCACGGAGTTAAGACTTGGTAACTGGCTGATCTGCTGCGTTTATGTAAATTCGAGCCAGGAATTCAGCTCCGTTTTAACCAGGCAACCACGTTTTCCTCGTTACCTTCGCGGGAAATGAAAGGGACGGGAACGATCTGCGCCTCTTCCCAGGAAAACAGAGCTCATCCAGCATCAAACCTCTCCAGATCTGCAGCAGAATAACAAACAATTAGTTTGCAGAGCAGGGCTTGGAGCTGATTGTTGTAATTGAGGATGCAGCGGAGAGGCTCGGAGCTTTTGCCAATTTCTCGGGCTCCTGCAATTTTCTCCCGGGAGCTGATTGCCAGCAAAGAGCCGTGGCACCTTCATTAGCTCTTCCTGAACTTTCCACGGAGCTGGGGAAGCAATCCCTGCGTGTTGGGAGCAGCAGGAAGGAGCTTTGTTTGCTTGTCAGGATTCCAGGCGCTGGCCCAGCACTGAGGATGGGAATGGGGTTTGGTTTGGGTTGTTTTTTTTTCTGATCCTATTTCTGAACTCAATCCGAAGGCAAAATCCCAAATGCACCTGCAGATCCTAAATCACCTCTGGCCCTGGAAGAGCACAGAGGGAACGGGCTCAGCTCCTCTGCCAGGGCCTGGCAGCAGGAGGGACATGGGAATGTGCCTCTGGGAAGGGGTTCAGGAATTCCTGGAGGTGGCACCCAGAGCTCTGGGCTGGGGACAGGGTGGGCATCGGGCACAGCTGGGGCTCCATGGGCTGGGCGGGATTTTCCAGCCTCAGAGATTCCGGGATTCTCAGGGGATGAGACCAGAACCCACTGCAGTTTACCACAAACTTCAACCACGGCTCTGTGCTTCCATCAGAGCCAGGTTTTCCAAGGCTGCATTCCCTGTCCTGCCCTTCTCAGCTCTCCCATCCTGGATCAGGGAGGCGATCTCCTTCCCAGCCTAAAGGGTCCTGTGATTCCTCCTTCGGCACTGAGGGAAGGTGGCCCAGCCTCTCTGCAGTGCTCTCAAGCGTTGCGCTCATCAGGGCTGCTGAATAATTTAGGGAGATTTATTTCCCTTTTGTGGCTCGTTGTCTTCCCTTGGTTTCTCGTCTCCCTGCCTTGGTTTCCGACCGTGGAGCAGACAATTATTCCTGGAGCCAGGGAGGTTCAGAGAGAAGCCCCCAGGCTGCCCCAAGGCTGGGGCTCTCCCCAGCTCTGCTTTGATCCCTGCCTCTGGAAGGTGTCAGGATTGATAAAAAGCAGGGAAAGCTGAAGCCTCACTTGGAATGGAGAATGTAAATCCACTCCCTCCGAATCATTATCATTTTGCAATTAAGGGATTTCAGCCAAAGATATGGGAACAGTGCCACCCCTGCCATGGCAGGGACACCTCCCACTGTCCCAGGCTGCTCCGAGCCCAATGTCCAGCCTGGCCTTGGGCACTGCCAGGGATCCAGGGACAGCCACGGCAAATCTGGGAATTCTATTCCAGGGCCTCTCCACCCTCCCAGGGAAGAGCTTCTCCCGAATTTCTAACCCAAATCTCCCCTCCTTCGCTGCGGTTTTAGGGCAGGTTTTGAAGCTGTCCCTGCCATCCTGCCCCTTTAACCCTGCAGACATCAATCCCTCTCTTTCTGCCGCTCCCGACCTCACCCAAGTGGCGCTCGGCAGCTGGAAATCTCTGTTTGTTCAACACTTCCCCGGGGTATTTATCTGTGGCATTAGAACGAGGGGTTAAACCGTGGAGCAGATCCTACCTGCTGCTCCCTTGGGGGGAATTGTCTCTTGCAGGATCCAGTCCTTGCCGGCAAGTTCTGCATCTGCTGTGCTTGCTGAGGCTGTGGGACCAGCCCAGGGCTCCTGAATGCACAGAGGTGTCCCAGTGATGCAGCTTTACACCTGGCCAGGGTGCAATGAGCCCCCTGAAGATGTGTCAAGCCTGAGGGTCGACCCGCAACTTCTCAGAGCGGCTCAGTAATATTGTGAGATGGTTCCTCGGGTGTGTTTTGTAAAGAAAAGGTTTAAATAAAATAGGAAATAACAAACAATAGGGAAACAAAAGAACAATAGGCATGTGCAGGTGCCAGAGAAGCATCTGACACCTGGCTAAGACACTCCCAAAAAGCACTTGAGCATCTCTGTGCTCCTCCTTAAATATTTAATGTTTTAGGAGGGTTGATTTGGCTTGCTGCCAGTAGAAACAGCCCCAGGTTTTGAGAAACGTTTCTAAAGCCCAGCCGGTGCCCCTGTGCTGGCCCTGGGCCAATGCTGATGAAAAGGGCACAGAAAATTCTAGTTTGGCTTCCTTCTACGTCCAAAGGTAAACCAAAACCTGTTTTTTTCCTTAAATAAAATCATTTGCTTGGGTGTGGAAATGCACTCCGACATCCCAAACCGTCTTGTGGGCCCTGCTGGGGATGTGCCAGGAGCAGTGTCCTGCCCCAGGAGGGGATCCCCAGCTCCAGGGTGTTATAAATGCACTTTATAAAGTTGGCTTTTCACAAATATTAGAATGAATACTGTAGGAATAGTTGTCCTGTATTGTGTTTTATCAATAGAGTTTGGAAAAGTGATGAATGTATTTTCTGGTTGTCACATAGTGTAACCAGTAAAAAGACCAGGTTTTTTTCTTCTTTGGAACGTCTGAACTGACCAAGCCAGGAGGGTTGTCACCTTGTAACCCTGCATAAAAAACTGCTAACCTTCTGGTTTTTTATCCAAATGAAAACAACCAAAAACCTCAAGAAAAAGATTTATAGGACCCGTGTTACCAGACGGAGTGGAGCCACCCACAAATAAATCTATCAGATAAGATGATTGGGGGTACTTGAAACTGATAAAAACTCGAAAAGATTGTTTTGAATCATGCAATTATATCTACTGAAAATGGAAACCAGCAATCCTTAAAGCACAGTAATGGAAAGAGAAGCGTGTGCTTTCTGCTGAGGCACCCCAGCTGGAACTTTAGCTTCCATGTCTCCCAATAGTCTATTTTTACTTTTTTATTGAACTTACACATTTTTCTAAGAGGGTGGAACTCGTTTTTCGCAATGAGGCGCCAAAAGGATCACCCAGGGGAGGAATTCTGCTGGCTTTTATGGAGTGAGGGAGCGCTGGGGCTGCTTTGCTCGGGCACCTCGAGGTCCCTGCTGAGCACAGACACGAACATCAGCCCCCAGCTCTGAGGAACAAACCCTTCCAGGGATCTCAGCCTGGATTCCAGCCGGGCTGCAAGGCTGGGGAAGGCTCCACAAAGAGAAGAAACTCTTCACATTGAACTTCCCAACTTTCCGAATCCTCAATCTGCCGCTCTGGAGCAGGCAGAGACGACCCCAGCGCTGGCTGCCACCTCAGCAAACTCAGGGACATCTTCCCACAGGGATAAAGCGTCCTCAGCATTCCTGCACAGGAGCGTCAGGCACAAACAGCCTCTTCCCCGCAGCCTGAGCTCTCTGAATCCATTTGGGACTCGAATAAACGGTTCTGGCTTCTGCTGCGAGGGGCTTGAGCTCCTTAAAAACGAACAGCTGTGGCCTGACGGGTTTTTATTAACAGCACATCCAAGGGTTTGGCGGGTGGTAAACGGCGTGTCAGCGTCTTGTCACCAGGCGGTCAGTGTGCTAAAGGCTCCTGGGTGGATTTCTCTGTGTTCAGAGGTTTGTGGTCAGCCTGGCCCTGGATTTTGGGGTGCGGTCAGTGTGCTAAAGGCTCCTGCGTGGATTTCTCTGTGTTCAGAGGTTTGTGGTCAGCCTGGCCCTGGATTTTGGGGTGAAGTCAATGTGCTAAAGGCTCCTGCGTGGATTTCTCTGTGTTCAGAGGTTTGTGGTCAGCCTGGCCCTGGATTTTGGGGTGCGGTCAGTGTGCTAAAGGCTCCTGCGTGGATTTCTCTGTGTTCAGAGGTTTGTGGTCAGCCTGGCCCTGGATTTTGGGGTGAAGTCAATGTGCTAAAGGCTCCTGGGTGGATTTCTCTGTGTTCAGAGATTTGTGGTCAGCCTGGCCCTGGATTTTGGGGTGTGGTGGTTGTTCCTCCGCTGCTTCTGCTGGGAGGGGCTGGGCTAGGAGGTTGGGGCCATTCCTGTGGCATCGGGGTCACTGGAGCGGACACAGCTCCTGAGAGACTTAAGAAAATACTGTTTACATGTTTATCAGTGTTAAACTGTACAGAAGCAGATAGAATCCTGGGGAGGTTTGGGTTGGAAAGGGCTTAAATCCCACCCAGTGCCATCCCTGCCATGGCAGGGACACCTCCCACTGTCCCAGGCTGCTCCAACCTGGCCTTGGGCACTGCCAGGGATCCAGGGGCAGCCACAGCTGCTCTGGGAATTCCAGCCCAGCCCCTCCAGCCAGGAATTCCTGCCCAATATCTTAAAAGTCTTAATGACCTTATTAATAAAGTCTTTGCAGACAAGAGATGGCTTTAGGAGGTGCCTTGGTGGTTGTCGGAAGGGGAACGAGGTGGTTATTATTTTTAAAAATTTATTTTGTTTCTAAATTTATTATTATTTTATTTTTAAAACCAGGTGCCATTGCTGGGTTTTTTAAAAATAAAATTTATTATTGGCACACCTGGGGACTGGACTCAGCCCCAAAACGTGGGGGCTTGTGCAGGTGCTGGGAACTGGAGACTTCTCAGTCTCCCTCTCCTCTGTGGTCCTTGAAGTTGAAAAGGGAGATTTTAGCGTTTTGTTTGCTTGCCTGGGTTATATCTCACTGTCACTGCGACCATTGTTATTAGCCATTATCGGTTATCAGCTAATAAATACCCATTTACCTCCTTGCTGGGAAGCTGCAGCCCTGGCAGAGCAGCGATTCCCCTGAAGTCTCCTGGAGCAGCTGCTGGAGCCAGACCCAGCCCTGCTCCCCCATCCGTGAGGAGTCACTCTTCCCCCAACGCTTTATTTTCCAACAGCAAAAACAACAAAAGCGCTGCGAGCTTACCGGAGAAAGCTATTTTTAGATATTCCTTTAACTTTTCT